>NW_028145572.1:927500-1065000 GCF_977016875.1 Pavona decussata
CTTTTAGAAATGATTGTTGTATTCTGTAAACTGACTCGTTGGAAAATGATGTAATTCGAACGCTTTACTAGTTTAGGCTTAAAAACAAGTGCTTTGTAAGATTTTCTTTGGTTGCATCCTTTGGTTAGATCCTTGGTTATAGTTTTGGTATTAACCCCACGTTGGAGCCAAGTTCTGTGTGGTTTTACTGTCTCAGAGAAATTCGCTTGCCGTAAGAGATCTCGGTCCTTCCCGCAGCCAGTGAGTGTTCCCCAGGAGAAAGGCCGAAGTGATTTTGAAGAGTTTCCCCGTCCGTCCGTGTTTCCGTTTTGTGAAGGCAAAACCTGTTTTCACAGAACCGCCAAACCTTTTATCTCTTCAGCCCATTACGTAGAATATTCACCATGAGTTAAACATTCATTGTATCGTTTCCCAATACTAACGATAAATAAACCCAAGAAAACCAATGACATGTGAGTCTTTTCATTGCTCGCATTATTCAACATTAGGATAGCTACAAGTGAAAAAGGGATTTCTTTGGAAGGTACTTGGGGCATTGGTCAAGCCAAATGGTACGACAAAGAATTCAAAAAGCTCAGAATGAGTAGTAAACGCGATTTTTCGAGGAGAGAAGTGGTCTACCCAATTTGCTAGTAACCTGAAAGTAGGTAAAGGGTAAATAAAATACTCCACCCGAGTTAAGGCGTCTAGGGTATCACTATTCTGAAACAAAGGGTAATTACGTTTTTCTGTAATTTTGTTGAAGGCACGGTAAACAATGCAGAAACGGTCCTGGCCACAGATGCGCCCACGAACTCACAGCATATCTTGGGAACGGGAAGAACCGTTTTGACGTGTATGTGTGGTCTACTAGTACCCGTACTATTGTAGTCTTTTACAAAGCCAGTACGACCAAGTTCCTCAGGTTTCAATCAAAGCAAACATGTCCTGATATTCATTCAATACAGTCTGGAGATGAGAACACTCTGGAAGAGAGTAGTTACCCCAGTAAACAGGGATTTGAACACCAGTCGGAGGAGCAGTGTCAATATTAATCGTTTTTGTGTCAGGCTTTCTTGACTCTACATTCTCTACGCCATTCCCGAAAAGCTGATCCCTGAAAACCAATTCTGAGTACAGGCCATTTCTGTATTAATTTCTGAGAATGTAACATGTAACCAAAATTTCGATAATGCCAACGAGTTGCTGGTCTCGGTCAAGAAACTCCCCTATGATCTCAGAAGGGCCTTAAAGATATTTCCGAATTTTACAAAAATATAAAAATTTTTGGAAATCAATTTTGGACTGAAAAACTGCCCAAATCGTAAAAGTTGAAACCCTAGCTTACTTGGCTGAAATATAAACTCGTAAAAACTGTAGTTGCGTGCAACCCTAGACATGCACACACAAGGCCACATTTTGTTTGCTGTTTCTGTCCTCGCTTCCCAGTTGGTTAGGAACATGAGGACTGTTTACGCGGGGCATATACCAATACGACCCCTTCATTCTGGACCACATGAAAAACTGCATTCACATAAACTGTTTTTCATTCTGCGATGCTTGCTTCATACAGCGATGTGTCAACTCTGCACTGCTCGGTGCATAGAATATAAAACGGACAGCCACAACGCGTTTACACATCACTGTTATGAGATTTTATCAGGTATCTAACCCATCGTTTCGACAAATATCTGTTCGGAAGGCTTCAATCACCTCAGAAATTAGAATTTAGTCGTGAAGAAAATCTAGCGCTTTCTTTCGTGTTTTGATACCAAACACTTTACTAATGTAAAAATTAATCCCTTTTGTTTTCCATGAGACGAAAAATGTCGTTAACAGAGCGTAAAAAGGCCAGCTAGGGGTTTCGAAAAAACAACAGCACCTCGTACACTTGGCGGATAAGGACGAGGGGCTAGCCCCTTTTGAGTTGAGATATGTCCTAAGCATTGTTTCTGAATAACAGTCTGTTGTTACTCCATTTATTTAAGACTTAAAAATTGAGCTTAAGAATGCGAAGATCAAACTGCGTGACACCCCTTTTAAAGGCCCGAAGCCAATCTTGGAAAAGAGAAAATGACATTTGAAGATTTTTTCTTAAATATTCTGGTTGAGTGCCCCTGCATCGTACCGGAATGGGACTCCATCGGATAAACTCGCAAAGGGTATGATTGATGAGATTTTGAAGCGCTATCATGAAAAGGAAGACAGAAAACCGGGATGCACTCGAACCGGTGTGAAAGTTGTACCACCGCCACTATATAAGACAATCCAAAAATATTTTTAAACGTCTCAGCGCAAGCATGTGTGCACGTATTCCTGGGTGCTGATATTAAACACTCCATTCTCCTAAGGTCACTCCTTGGTTTTTGCTGCAGGTTTCATGTAGGCCGCTGTCATTGTCTTCATCATGGTCTGTTTAGAGACCCTAGACGGAGAACAGACAAACAATGAAATAATATTAACAGGAATAGCATTGTAACATTGGCTTGTTACATTCTAGCTATGCCTTCCCTCACCCTGCCCACAACCGGAGAAAAACTAGCCCTTGAATGGCATGCTAGTCCATCACAGGCTTCTCTTACCCAATGGCTTGCAGTTAACCATCTTGGTGAAGAGAGACAACATTTAGAGTAAAACCAGGAGGCATAATAATTTTTATCCGTCGTTTCTAAGGAAACAACATTGAGGACGCAGTCGGGGTAAGACAGTTACTCAATAAAGTTTTTATATCTTTATGGTGCAGGATTTTACCAAAATGATACTCCTTTTGCATCCATAAAACAAAAGGGTCACTTTTTTCCGTAGCAATCATTATTTCTCCATTGTATTTTCTACCAGGAAGTTATGCTCAGTTTTTCCTGACATTTTTCTAATTCTTGGAATTTATTGCAACCCATTCGGTTTACAGTCTATTCTTTTGCGACCCTTTAAAATACTAAAAATGTTTATCTCACTTCCCTCCTGCATACTTTATGCACAAGGGTACAAAAGGAACCCCTCTCGGGTGGATCCCTCCTGTATAGTTTACTCTATAGAGTACCCTAATGGGGGTGCAGAGACTGTACTTAAACCAACAACCTTGATTTGATATACTGTGAACCTCACCGAGCCTACAAACTTTCAGGATTATACTTGAAGATTTTGAAAAGTCCTGCCAAAGTCTTAAGCAGATCTAAAAGACATGTGGTTAGAAGTGTTTTTTACCAGGGACAACCACATCAAATGCAAGAGAAAAATTCTCTGTATAGGACATATAAACTTTGGAGCTCCTTGGGTAACTGAAGAGATCAATTCCTAGTTATCCAAACATACCATCTAAAGAGGTTTGGAAAGTATTGGTTTAGATAAGAGTATAGAAGAGGTGGGTGACGTGATATCCAGACTTCATCCAAGTTATTTGCCATGCTCACTGCCATCAACTTTGCACAGCGTTCAGTTGGCATCCTTTCCAATGCATCTTGGTAATGAGGCGAGTCTTTAAAGAACTGCAAAAGCAAACAGTGCAACTCAAGCAAGGTGAAATCAAAATGCTATAAAACCATGAACGATAGAATATATACCTATCAGCATCAAGATAACAATCTGCATTGAAGCTAAAGATTCAATCAAGCAATACATTTTTCACTGCAGTCTGCAATCCCTGGCAATGCAGCGCACCTCTGAGAAACCAAAGTTACATGGGACAGCCGGGTCAAAAAGGTCAAATTAAGCACTGTGATTGAATGATTATTGATCCACTTTGCCAGTTTCTGTATTCTTATTGTCATTTGGTTGTCACTGTAATAACTATGGCAGTAAAACACACAAATCGTCAGTTGGGTTTTGAAGTTCAGAGTGTGGATGCTATTGAAAGGTGCAGTAAGTGGACAAAACGTTCAGGTTAAAATTGGAAAGGAGGGTATGTTCAATTTTCATCAGCGTCCCAGAGGTAAGAAAAAAAAGACCTTTTAAAACCTCCTAGCGAAGAATGCTCCCTGAGATGGCAGGGTAAGCTGTTCCAGTCTATTGCGGCTGAGTCTAGTAGTTGATCGTGCTTTAAGTAAATCAAGCAGGCTGTGGTCACACAAGAGTCTGCCATGCAAATAAAAGGCTTTGAGAGATATCCTGTCACCTTATCAGGTCAGTGTAGGTCATTGTTAATCATTTTGAAGGTCATTTGGAAACACAAGAAATGCTTATGATTTGAAGAGCTGAGAGCATAACCGACTTATGTCGAATTTTAGCCCAGTTTTCGATTTCGCTCGCATTTGTCCCAATTTTTGCTCTCCCTGGTTTTGAAAACATTTCGCGGTTTTACAATCGTGAACAAAACTCCTTGAGAAAACCAAACACCAACAGCGCAAAAACCACTTGCTTACTATTTCTCTCTCGTTAGTTCTGCCACAGAACTTTACTTCTCTCTCCCACTCCCTCCCCCTATGCAATGACAACCGAAAACAGATGTAGAAACCACTCACCCACTGTTTCTCTCTTCTTAATTCTACCACAGTTATTTCTCCCTCCCCCCCTCCCCCTTATGCAATGTTGATTTGGAAGGTGATGCTTGCCAGGAGACTGTTCGTGACCCAGAAAACAACATTGAGTTGGGGGGGGGGGGGGGGTGGGGAGGGGAATGTGGTGGTTTCCTTGTTTACTAGTGAACGTGCTTGGAAGGTTAATGTTGTTAGAGATGTTGTCCACGTCGTGCTCGTCGGTTAAGAAGACTCGGACCGCGCGTTCTTGTTGTAAGGTAACCGTGCGTATTTGGGAAGTGGAAACATTGGAATATAAGTTACGGTTTTCGGTCAGCCAAGTCCTATGGTGCATATTTTCGCTTTGTGCATTAACGAAGTCAAGAAAGTTACTCATTTTAGCCGTAGGTTAAGTGTGGCGCAAATAGCTTTCGCGTGATTTCAAAAAAGTGCTAGTTCCAATTTTGTGTTTTCCTTTCGGGGCGATAAAACCAACTTGTAGCATAACGAACTTCAAGCAACACTGTCACATTATTTCATTAACATGGTTGTAACTTTTCACTTAACCGTAAGGGAAAATAACTGCATTTCATACCAAGACCGGTCTCTTGAAAGCCAGTAAGGCTGTAAGTCACGCAGTGCGTGACATAGAACTTGTTTTCTTTCAATGCGTAACAGTTCTCGCCCTCAGTTCTCGCTTATTCAAATCGTGTTGCAGGAAAGGAAATGGCTTGTTTCGAGATAAACTTTTCTCTCAATGAAAAACCGATTTGTTGCCCTTCTATTCTACCCCTTTTGATCACAGCAAAAGTGCGTCTTAGTAATCTGGCAACAGTTCTCGCCCATGTCGCAATAAAGAAACTAATAGGCCTTATCACGGTTTTCGACGCCATTTTGACGAGTAGGCAAACACGCTTGAAATAACAGTGTTTGTATGGAAATCCGATGTCAAATAATTTTAGTAAAACATTGCTTCTGAAAAATTCATGAATTGGAAACTTTTGAAACTAGGAAAAGGATTTTAAGAAAAAAAAATAGAGGGATGTAGCTGTGCCAGAAAGCGTCCAGTCGAGTTTTGAACTTTCCATACATTTTTCTGTAAGCGAACCAGCCGTGAACTGCTACTAAAAATAGTTCGCGGGAAAAAAATACAGATAAATGAAAGGAAAGTTCAAAACACGACTGGACGCTTTCTGGCACAGCTACATCCCTCCAATTTTTTTTCTTAAAATCCTTTTCCTAGTGCCAAAAGTTTCCAATTCATGAATTTTTCAGAAGCGATGTTTTATGAAAATTATTTGACATCGGATTTCCATACAAACACTGTTATTTCAAGCGTGTTTGCCTACTCGTCAAAATGGCGTCGAAAACCGTGATAAGGCCTATTGAATTTTGAATTATTTTTACGTAATGGGGTGAGAACTGTTGGAAAATAGATTTCCTCTGTGAAACACCTTTAGGAAAGCATTTCAACATGGCGATCTAATGATAAACAAAGCATTTACACGCTGCCAAAGGTAAAACATTGCCAACGAACATATATAAATGACTTTTTAGTGGTGAGAACTGTGGCCGAGAACTGTGCGGACATTTTGATGACGTATTGTATCTGAGGTGCGTTTCTTACACTCCTGTCACGCACGTAGTAGTTTGTAACAATCAAATGAAAGTGTAACAGAATTCTTTTCGTTTCTCCCGCGAGAAAGACCGCTTTCGTGTGCCGTGGTTCAAAGACAACAAGTTTATATTTAATACAAATATTAATACTCGATGCATTGTCCTTTTGGTCATCCATAGTGACTATAATGTTATCGATTTTTCTTTAGAAGATGGTAACAATTCCCAATGGCATTAATATGAAACACAAATCGGCGGAAAAAAATACTGAACAATGTTTTTCAATCGAATTGAAGTTCACATGCAAAAATTCGGACAAATCCGAGCAAACTCGAAAAACGAGCTGAAATTCGACATAAGTCGGTTATGCTCCCAGCCCTTCATTTATAACATCCTGTGAACATGTTTTTCTAATAGTTCTTAAAATGGGGCGCATGGCATTGTTCTGTAATCTCTCAAGTTTGTCACTTGTTTTTTAGGAGCCGTGCCAGATTATGAATCTGTAGTCCAATATAGTGAGGTGATGGCAACTAAAAAATAAGCAAAGAAAGGAAGTATAAATGACGACACACCAGGCAGAAAGAATAATATCGTATTATTAATTTCTTACCATATTTATGTCTTCAGTGTAAGCATACTTGGAGATATGTGATTTGATAGGACCCGGAAGGATGATCTGGACACCAATGTTGTGCTCTGCCAACTCCAGCCGAACAGTGTCAAAGTAACCCTGGAGAAGAGGCAAAAATTTCTCACAACGCAAAATGCATTTAAATTTGCAATTCTTCAGTGGAGGTCGTCAACTACCCAATCAGAATTTGGTTATACCAAGTTAACTTAAATATTAAAACCCCAGGGTTTAAATAGTGAAAAGGTATTATTTATTTCATTCTGGGAGTGTTGTTTGAAAAGTGGTCAAGTCAAAAGCTTTATGTTGGGTAACACACTTTATATACCTGAATTTTTTAAATTTTGTATGAACACCCTTAAAATATACCAGGGCTTATTAAGACTCAGGTTGTTTACGCAAGGGGGCACAATTTTTGGCAAATAAATACACTAGCAAGTACTTTTCCGAAAATGAACTCAAGTCCACAATAAAAGAGGGTATCATTTACTCTGCAAACAAGAGTCTAGAGCTGTAAATCCAGTAGGGTTTTAATATTAACAATGTGATGACAAGTTTGAGGTTTCAGGACATTTAGCTGATATATTAATGTAGTTGCTCGACCAAGCTAACTATGAAAGTCAGTGGAAACCATTATAAGGGCTACCCATCTTTTTTGGTCATCAGTTCATAAGTCAGTACTCAAGAAAGAATTTAAGTTAAAATAGTTTCTTTTACTGAGGACATTAGAGAGTGCTAATTATATTCCACAAACCTGCAGTGCATGTTTGCTGGCACAATAGGTTGCTTCATAAGGGAGTCCTGTAAAAAAATTTTGCTTAAAATGTTTCAATATCATATGCATGATTCTCAAGTTCTCAGGAATATTGAGAAAGCTAGAGATTTTAAAAATAACCTTAATTCTCGATGTTTCTTATATTACTGGTTTGCAATCACAATAGTCACATATATACTGTAGAACAGAGGGTCCATATTGCTTTCAGCTGTGACAGTGTTTTCTGAATGTAAAGCCAGTTTTGCAGAATTCCATTGAAAATTATTCACCATGCCAGCTGTAATTAGGCTTTTGGGATATAACAGGTGGCAGGTCAGAGGTGGAGGGGGGACAGTAGATCCAGAACACAGCAGAAAAGGGTTAAGGACCAGAGCCTAGTTGCATATAGCGTGCGAGCAAGCTCTCTCTTATGGCAGCTGCAAGAGGATTGGGGTGGGATCCCAATCCTCTTGTGGCTGGCCTCGCTCGGCACTCATGCTAATCCTTCCGTGGCTGACCTGAAAGAGACCTTGCTCGCAGGCTAAGTTGCACAAAGCATCTAAAAAAAGTAAACTGTTCCCTGTTTTCCATGGGATTGCCGCTTTTTTCTTTGCTTTCTCAGATACAGTCCTTGAACAACATTCAGTCAATTAACCATCCATGATAAGACAAACTAAGGAAAATTCTTAGTAATGCAAGGAAAGCTTACTGGCTTCAAGAAAGAAGGAAGTTGGAAATGGGACAAAATGGAATAAGTTGTGAGAGGAAGAGAAGCAGGAAAAAAATAAAATTGCATATTTTGTCCTGCTTTGTACGATTTTCACAGAGGTGGAACCACCAAGGAAGGTGCAGGAACCAGAAGAACAGTGAGAGGATGGCCACTTCATAGTTTCTGAGGCTAAAATCACAGCATTCATGGTGCACAGTTCCAGAAAAATTATAACCATACTAACCCCCCCGCTCCCACCCGTCCCCCTTCACACAATGGATTTCTAAGACCCTCCTACCTCTACGGAAAATTATTCCAATTTAGCTTCATACATTTCTTTTTATATATTTGGCTGTGATCCCCCTTCCCCTCCCCCACCCCCCTGGAATTTCAGATCCCTTCTGTAGCAGAGGTGGGTATGGATATTCTGGAACTACACATACTTTTCAATGTTAATATTTGTTTTATTACCATACTTTCCCAGCACACTGCTTACAACAACAATCTGTCCTTCATGTCGCTCTATCATGTGCGGTAGAATTGCCTTGGTCAAGGAGATGGTCCCAACAGTGTTCAAATCTAGAAGTGCTCTGTCAACTTCCAGGGGTGTCTTTCTCACCAAAGATCTTTGTAACCGGGCACCATTGTTGACCAAAATATCAACCTAGAGAAATATAAAAGGAACCAAGAAAAATTGTTTTACTTACCCATAAAAGCTTATGGGTAAGTAAAACAACTGAGTTATAATACAAATAAAGACATGCATTATGGATTTTAACTATGTATTTTAATGACATTTGTGAAGTTAAAGAAATCAGCAAATAGTTATATAATTTTCATACTAGTTAATTTAACTGCAACTGAAATTGTTCAAGTATAATGCAGTTAATGGAAAACATGTTTTGAGTGTCATTGTTGGTTTTTATTCATTTACCTTTCCAAAATGCTTGAGTACATCTTTGGCTAGTTGCTCATGAGTGTCAAATGTCTGCAAATCCAGGGGAAGGACAAGAATATCTTGATCTTTCTTAAATGATGAATCAAGAGCCAAAGCAATAGCTGTTGAAAAGTAAGTCAATAAATAAAATCATAATTTTTTGGTATAGTACATGTTGTTCTCGCTGGCCAGCTTATGCAAAAATGTTGAGTGAGGGTTTGAGCGAGAATTCAAGGAAATTTCGCCAACATCCAACAACACAATTTTTATAAATTATTGATAACAGCATTTTTATTCACATTTAAAAGAAAAAATGTGATGTTATGTTTTTAGCCTGGTGAATAAATGATAGATGAATTTTTCAGTCAGTGATACAGTCATACTCGGAAAAGAAAATCCGAGTTCTCCCAGTAGGAGGCAAACCTACTGAGCTACAGAAGACTCGTCAGAGCTAGGCGATTAAACTAGGTTTGTGTGAATTAATGTCTGTGAGTGGTATTTGTGAAAAGGATGTAATGTTATGTTTTTAGCCCAGTAAATAAATGATACTTGAATTTACTTGGAAAAATAAAATCTGAGTTCTTCAACAGGAGCTAAACCTTAATTTGCATGACCTTCTAATGACTAGTTCGGATGCTCTACCACTGACGAGCTACAGGAGACTCATGGAAACTAGCCCAGTTATTTTTTATCACGTGATTTATCAAACAATGAAACACCATTGACAAATGCTGTTTATTCAGCTGGCTTGTCGAGGTCCCAAAGGCAGAAAAAATGACACTCGCTAAATACCCAGCAAATTGATGCTGATTTGAAGTTTACCTGGATAAGTTCAGATTTAAAGGGGAGGGGATTCCCCTCCCATTTTCCTGCACGGTTTTTGTTAGGGTGGCAATTGCCACCCTCCACTCTCTCCTCCCCCCCTCTCTCCCTTCCTCCCTCCCCCATCTCCAAAAAGAGCAGATCACAAAATTTTTATTTTCAAAACATCTTCCAAAACTAATTGGCCTTTACTTGCGAATGCAATCCGCGAGGCAAAAGGAAAAAGGGCAAACAAAGACCAAAGAACTGTCTAGATTTTTAGAGAATGAAGCGATCAAACAACTAAGTTAATCAGTACTTTTAGGAGTCAGAAAAGGATATCCTGTTCAGTGCAACAGTGCAAGGTTTACGTTCGCTAAAAGCATCATCCGAGGAGCGACGAAAAGTGAGAGACACTCCCAACACAGAAACAATCGTTTGCATGTGACGTCATGGCGGCCATAATGGTGGACAGGAACAATAAGATTTTTCTCCTCTGGGAGTTAACTGCTATTTTTATGATAATTATGTGAGCAAATTTTCTTTTGTTTTGTCCACCAACATGGTAGGCGAACTTAAAGCAATGGAAGCTTACGTGTTAATTCGCCCACTCCTTGTACAATTTACAATATTTGGTGATAGCTTCCAGATCTTACCGGCGCAGTTTTTCTTCACCCTCTCTAGTTCATCTTTTCTCCTCGCAGAAAGCACCAATTTGCAGCCATATTTTGCCAATTCATAAGCTAAATATTCGCCGATACCACTTGAAGCACCAGTGATCCAAACGACTTTTCCGCGCAATGCAACTGCGGGATTTTCACCCACCACCTCGTAAATCATCAACAGAAAATCGGCATCTTGGTATTTCACCAGTAAAACGCACACAAGAGGGAATAATACGGCGAGAATCAAGAGAGTTCGACCCATCATGTTCAGAGCAATCATGTGATCGCGGTTCACATCATGCGATATCAGGCGTGACATGGCGGCAACGTCACGGAAATGCAATCTCTAAAAACACCACCCATCTTTTGTCACGCCGACCTGATTTCATACCGTGGGGGTCTGGGTACGAGTCTGTGTATTATGGGTTATGGGACTCAACACCCACATGGCCGGAAAGAGCACACCGCACTTTACAACATTTCCAAGTTTGGTGTTAATCAAGGTAATATTAGGAAAGATACAGCCATTCAAAAACTCAAAATTTTACTAAGAAATGTATGGAACGCCGGACGTGTGTCCGGCGTTCCATACATTTCTTA
Source organism: Pavona decussata (assembly GCF_977016875.1). Classification (NCBI taxonomy): domain Eukaryota; kingdom Metazoa; phylum Cnidaria; class Anthozoa; order Scleractinia; family Agariciidae; genus Pavona; species Pavona decussata. Next base: position 938,642 of record NW_028145572.1, read on the forward strand.
GTAAATTTTTAAGTTTTTGAATGGCTGTATCTCGCCTAATATTAGCTTGATTGACACCAAACTTGAGGATATTGTAAAGTTCGATGTGCTCTTTCCGGCTATGTGGGTGTTGAGTCCCATAACCCATAATACACAGACTCGTACCCAGACCCCCACGGTATGAAATCAGGCAATGATCTGTGTCACCATTGCATTGTGAACAGACAGACATAACGCGTACAAACATAACGATTTAAAGGGAAAATATGACCTTTCCTGTTGTCGTTGCTGGTGTGAACCTGACGTTTATCTCAGGTTTCTCTCTCTTCCCCTGGGAAGGGCCATAAATCAACGGGCAAAAAATCGGTTCGTAACTTACAGTACCGACCGAGGAAACGAAGTTAGAAAATATAGACCACCAGCGCCTGTCTCCCAGCCTTGGCTTGGTCCTCATGTTGCAATCCCCGAGTAATCATTTAATTAATTAACCACTGTGAATTTCTATTGCTTTATGGTGTAAAGCAGCAGAAAACAGGTGCAAACAAGCAAAGCCGTCCATTCACCGCAGCAATCAATGTTCACAACTGCAAAGTTATATTTAATGTGATTTTAAAGGGACAGTGTAGTTCTCGAAAGTTCACGAAAGTCTTTAACGCAATGTCTTCGAATCGAAATGTTTGGAGCCCAGCTGAGACTCACACGTAGCCTAGGAAGGAGGTTACCTGTAGCCCTCAAGATCATCAACGAGAAATTGAACAGGTCTTAGAGAGGCAGCGGCCAATCCCTCTGGCCGTGTGTGACCTTGTGCAACCTCTCCCCAAGGTCTTCGCGATATTCAAAATGGCAGTACGGATAAGACCCTACTCTATGATTATTTCAGTGGTGACGGGAAAGTTGGAGAGACACTTGATTTTCGTCTTCAGCACACTTTTTTGGCGATGAAATATGGCTGTTTACAATGTTTGACCCTAGAAAAAGTCAGTACCGACGACGAAAATCAACAGTTTTTCACGTCATTATAATATACTCTACGATTTGTGGAGTGTTTCACACAATGTGCTGGGTCTCCGTTTGAATATCGCGAAGACCCGTGGTACGTGGTTGGTCCGTATGGAATCAGGGACTCTGTTCTGCGCGAAGATTGGAACGGTAGCGGGCTAGAGTGACCAGCTTAGGTGGGCAAGTCGTATATTACGCTAAAAGCTAGATACCGCTAGATACTCAGTGACCTCTCGGAGAATCAAGCCCTAAACAAGCCGCTCGGACTGACTCTCGCAAAGAGCCAGTCAAGTGAGCGGCCTCCTTATAGTCTACAATGGAGGAAGAAATCGGTAATTTTCCACTTGTTTTAGACCCCTCGCTCCCTGATGTCGCTTGGTCTCTTCTCCGGACACGCGCGGATCGATCAACGCGCACGTTTGCCGCTCGCAAGTTATGAGTTGGGAATTGATTGGGAATTTCCAAATTGCGAGTTGTTCATTTCCTGAGAAATGCCCACTGCCGTAAATTTTTCGAACATCCCGAAAATTTAATTTGCTCTTTTTGACTCACCAACGGCCGTGAAAGGCTAATCATTTGTGGAAATCCTCACATCCGGAGAAGGGCAGCCACAGTTTTAAACTGAGGAATGGCTAAAATAAGCTGCGTCCACGTTCTCCTGGTACACTGTACATTCCGTTAGCCATTTCAGTCTAGAAAAAAGTAGACTTCTTCACTTGCAAAAATCAACTTGTGTGCCGGCCTCTGCTGAAACAGAGTTGAAATAGCTGAACAGCTTTAACAGCCTTGCTTTGCTTTGGTTGTTTTCTTCTCGTCGTTTTTTTTTTCGCGCAAAAGTATTTATTTAATAAGCCTTAAACACTATATGCTGATTTATTGTAATTACACCTTACCGCAGACTCTGTAATTTATTTCTCCTTGACAATAACGTCATGAAGACACCGAAACATCGGTTTTTATTGTTAATTCTTGCATGTCTCTGCATTACCAAATCTTTTTTTTTCGGTGTGTATTTGTGTGTGCATGTAGGGCAGGAAAACAGGATTTCCGTTTACAAACTTCATTTGTTTTTAAACCACCACACCGATGTTCAACGTTTCAGACGGCACCTATGGCTCGGAGACCCAGGGGCCAGTTAGTCGGGTAGCAGGGATTTCCGTGGGCGAAAGTTTACTGTAAGCTGAATGGGAGAGCCCCTGGGCAATTACTCTTATCGAACCAGTTCCAGAAACATTTGAATTCCCCGCCGTTTTGATTGGCCAGAAAATAGTTTTCTTTGGCCAATCAAACCTGGAAACGGCGGGGAATTCAAATGCTTCTGGAACTGGTTTGGTAAGAGTAATTGCCCAGGGGCTCGTCCCGCGTTCCAGTAAACTTTCGCCCACGACCTGAATCCCTGCTACCCGACTAACTGCCCTTGGGTTTCCGAGGATGGACGGCACCGGGAGCGAATGTCGACCCAATATGTGCTCCTGTCGGCAATTACAGTGCGACGCGCCTTACCATGGCCACCGAACAAACTTTTTTTGACAAGTTAGCCAATCAGGATATCTTCCTCCCTGTTCATAAAATACAAAACGACACAACGAATTGAATTCGTTGTTGCGTCACTTGCCTGTTGGACTTTGCAAGGAGGCGTGACCGTTACTTGTCACTGAAGGTTTGTTGGGTGACCACGGTAAGTCGCGTCGCACTGTAATGATTCATAGATGAGCATTCTTGGTCATTGCTTTTGACTGCTCTACTGGTCATTAGTAACTCATTACCCCATACTACAGTAGATGGTCGGTTGATTTTTGTTCAAGCCAGATATAACTGATAATGTCACAGATAAGGACTTAAAGCATCTAAAAAGGGCAATTTGTTAAAACAATAACCACTGACTGCTTTGTGTCGGTGAATAATGGGTGGGGTATTTTACGGGGATGCAAATTGATAAAATAAACCTAATTTGTTTACCCATAGAGCACCAAAGAACTCTCCAGCGAGAAACTCGATTCAAAGGTGTCCGTGTATTCCGAGTCGAATTGAAATTTGGTAGTGTTGGTTTTTGATCCATAAAAGACTGTCCATAAGGGATATAAACAAATAAAGAGAAAACTGAATGAAATCGTAGAATCCAGAGCGTAGAACTGGAATTTGGTAGTGTTGGTTTTTGATCCATAAAAGACTGTCCATAAGGAATATAAACAAATGATCAGAAAACTGAATGAAATCGTAGAATCCAGAGCGTAGAACCTTTGCAATCACAGGCTTACGATTAAGAAGAGCATTTATTAAATCCTAACTTGTATTTTACAGTGCACAAAATATCGTCACTCGATGGAGAAATACCATTCCGTTATACTACTCACAAGGGGCACAGGGGGCGACCTAGACCATTTGCAACGTCTAACATAGTTTGTCGAGAAGACAAAAGAACGAACAATTAAACAATGTTCCAGCCCTAAAAATCAATGCAGCAAAGAATACAGCCTATAAGTGTCCAGAGAAATTAGAGCTTTTCAAAGGTGCAGGCCGGCTATTGGTCACAACGGGTTCATTTGCAGACTTGATCCTCTCTGGGTGTGCTACGTCCATTCTTAATTTGCTCCAGGTCTCCAAAGCTCCTTGCATTGTGATCTGATTCTCTAACCCAGAATGCTTCTGCTAAGACTAGTGAAACGGGAACAAATTTTTAAAAGTTTCATTTTGCATCCTCTGTATCTTCCCCAAGAGCTTGCTCGCAGGCTACATCCCTTGCAGATCTGGCCCCAGTTGTTCAAAGGCCGGATAACTTTATCCGCCGGATAAGGCACTATTCAGGGCCTAAAATATACTTCACGTAAAACGTTGTCCAAGGTTTTCGTACACTCCCAAACTTAACTGTGGTTAGAGTGTGCATATTCGCTTGTACAAGAGGAAATACTGAAATCTTTGCACAGATTGGAACTGACGGATAGCGACTTATCCTCTGGATAAAGTTATCCGGCCTTTGAACAACTGGCCCCTGGGGGAAAGGCCTGGAGGGGTAAGGGTTGGGGGATGGGGGGGGGGGGGGGGTACCCCTTTATCCTTCAGTCCAAAACCGAGGGCCGAGGCGACGAGATATTTGTTTCACGTGAAGAGAAGCAGGCCGAGCCTCGTCCCAGATTTTGCATTTCTTGATCTGCTTTGATTTATCCCTAAATGGTTTCAGTTTTGTTTGGCGCCACAAAGAATGGCAATATGAAGGCTATTCAGGCTATTAGCCGAAAATGTGTTGATTATTTTAGCGGATGTTCTTGAAGAGAGGCAGATAAAACATCGCACATCTTTAGAACTTCATTTACGGCTGCGTCGTTGTTTGCTTAGAGCAATCTTGAACAGCTGCTGACTGATATTGCTCGCCCTTCCGTGAAATGGGTTTTGCTAATTGATCTAACTTCTCTGAGTTTGAAGAATAAACTGATAAATAAGGGAATTTGATAAACGCAAGAAATAATATCCAAATGAGCGATTTTAAAGGATCTTTCCATATGCTGGCTTCCGGCCTTCCGCACTAATCTCTCCCGACTTGCCAAGTACACGTAGCTGGCAGTTTAGTTGGGCGGTTTAGTGGCCCGCGGCGGAAACGAGCGGAGCCGCGACAAGAAGAATTCTCTCGGTTAATTCGCCACTCGTTTTCGCTGCGGGCCACGGGCTATCAACCGAAACCGCCAGCTACGCAGGTTATACGCTACCTTTTGTTCTTCGGCCAATCAAAACGTCCATGAAAACGCTGGGACCCCGGCTCAAGCTTCCTAGCGAATGCCTTTCTTAACATAAAAGAATGTTAGATTTTTAACAATCCAATCAACAGTCAAAGACGGTAATCTTCACCTGCGGAATAGTTGTTAATGGCTTCGCCGTAAAAAATGCCAAATTGCTGTCGGGGTATTAAATCTGCGCGAATCAAGTTTCAAAACGATTCTCGTTTTCACCTGACTACTTTAACAGTTTCTTTCAATCAAGTAAAATAACTTCAAGGAAAAGCAGGCAGAAGGATTCAAGAAGAAAATGGCCTGCATTGTCTTTTCGAAAAGCACCGAATTAAAGAAAAAAAAAAGAGAAAGAAATACAATGTATTTCAACATGTTGGAAGCCGATTAACAGCTCGTGACAACTCTGTCCAACTCTGCCCCGGGCAAAGATTGCTCTAGTTTCAAAATATAGAAAACAGAGGATCCAAATAGAAAAACAGAGATAATATATAAGAAAAATTATTCCAGTGCACACAACATTGTTCATCACAATACCTGTAGAAAATTTCATGCGTACTCCAGATCCTAAACTTGTATCGCCGGCAGTTTCGTATAATTCACAACGGACTAGGGACTTTGCCTCAGCAATCACTCAGTCGTGGCCAAGTCAGTTTTTTTATTTGCATACGCTGTTCCAAAATATTAAATTTTAAGCTTTCCATAAATGGGCAGTCTGAGAGTTACAAATTGCTCCAGTTTGTACAATACAGTGGTTTTTAATCTTCCTAACATTTTTAACACTGACCTCTCATAATTGGGGAATCGGTTGTGATCCTAGCCACAGACAAGTTCTACACTGATCGGTTTAGTTTTCCAGAGATGACATCTGATATTTCCTTAGCAGGTCCAGCCACTTTCCAATATGACCACTTTTTAAGACCCCATTAAAGACATCTCCCCAAGTCCTAAACAGTGTCGATCGGTGGTCTCCCAGCCAAATACACCACTATCTGTCCTATTTTAAAATATCCCCGCAGGTATTATCTTACGGGATAGTTTTACTTAGAGAATTAAAGCGCGGATTTTTAACCATGTCAACGTTTCATATCGGATAGGATGAAAGAGATCATGAAAAATGTGACTCTAGTCAGTTAACTCTGACAATTTTGATCGGTAATTACGGGCCTTCTGTTTCATGGGCTTCTCCATGACATATATATTGAAACCTGGTAAAGCTTAGGTGGAAAGTATAACGACGTACGAGCTCCTTAGAATAGATTTACTTTGAACGGAAGAGAGAAAACTCTATTTTAAAACACTGAAATACATTGGTAAAAGACTAAGAAAAACTGAAAATGTGTACCCATACTTTATCCGAAGACTAGAAGCGTTTAAGCACAGCGAACAACAGAAAAAAATTAACTAGAGTGACCTGGAATTTTTACAGTGAAAATTGTACTATCACAATTTTAAACGGCGACGATCCTTTTCAGCCTGATCAGACGCTTTTGGGTTGCAAAGTGTATGGAAAATTTTATTTCCAACTGGAAATCTTAATTAACAGTTTGTGCTATGGTGACTAAACTGGCTGTCTTGACCTGCTGCAGTTCTAAAGGGATCCTTAATATGTTTAGAACAGATTAAAAAATATTATAATTAGAGATTAGAAGTGAATACTTGACATGAAGCAGTCATTCCCTAGAGGGGACAGCTGTGCACAGGCCTGCTTATATTTTTAGCTCATCATTATTGATTGATCTAAAATGGTTTTTCCATTGAGTTACAAACGCTTCGCTGCAAGTACCAACATTTTTGTGATTAGTTACGAAGGCGTGTTCACTTTCGTTCGACTTGAGAACCACTAGAGAAGTTAATGCCTCGTTTCAACCCTATTTGAATGGCATTCCAATCTCTTTTGGTTGCAATTAACGGTTTAAAAAAGTGTGTTTTCTAGTTCTTTATACTCAACCTCGCAGCCAAGTTACCCTCCATTTATCCTCAACCCGGAGAAAATCCAAGTTGAAAATTCGGACAAAAATGTTAATCCTCAAAAAGTTTTGCTCTGTACCTTTCATTTGAATTATTTATCACACTCTTAGCCGCATCGACACCCAAACTTAAAAGCTGGAACCTCCCTTTTCCGGTCGCATAAGCGCATCAGGAATCTTCTGCTCAGTAGCTTTGCATTGGAATGACCACAATATTAGTTTTATAGGCTCAACGCAGCACAGGTACAGGCATAAAATTCTCATCCATTTAATTTTATAGAAGAGACCAGACACTTTTCGTATCATTAATGACCACTCACTCATTGCACAGGAAATTTTCTTTCCGGTTCTTTCAATTCACTCTTAATTGAACGACAAAGATGCATTTATAGCGCACCTCGAGAAAATAACCATCTGAACTCAGACTAAAACCGACTAAACCACGAAAATCGATCGAGCTTCAACGTGCTCACTTCAACGCTTTATTCGAGAGTAATTGCCTATACCATTCAATGGGATATAACAGAACAAACGCGGACTGCATAGTGTTAATGAAAACCAATTAATGAATTCTCACGACGTGTTTATCAGTTCAATTGCCTACTCAATTGCGAGTGTCTTGGTGACCCCCTAACGTGCGCTCTGACATTAGATATAACAGATAAAAAATGAACCGAAAACAATTTGACCCGGCTGAACGCCGTCTTTCATTCGGGATGCAAGCACAAATTTATGCTCGCAGAGCGGCCCATTCGACATGATTAGGAAATTTAACGACGAAACTGCCTTAAAATCACAGCCAAGTCTTTCAGTTCACTTTTAGTTCCTTTCAGTTCACTCATGTATTTACTTGTTTATCTATTTGTAATTTGAAGAAGAAGAAGAAGAAGAAGAAGAAGAAGAAGAAGAAGAAGAAGAAGAAGAAGAAGAAGAAGAAGAAGAAGAAGAAGAAGAAGAAGAAGAAGAAGAAGAAGAAGAAGAAGAAGAAGAAGAAGAAGAAGAAGAAGAAGAAGAAGAAGAAGAAGAAGAAGAAGAAGAAGAAGACGACGACGACGACGACGACGACGACGAAGAAGAAGACTTTGAATGGATTCAGCTTTTGAATTCTTTCCATTCACAGACGCCAAAAACGCATTATCGGGGTGTCTGTATTACCAGGCTCTCATAAAAAACGTCATTGACACTTTTATCGCTACAAAGACTAAAGCATGCAATTTCAAAGCAAGAGAACAATTTTTTATCTCTTAACTGTAACTTAAATTCAGACTGAAGAACCTTACGCTCATTCAACTGGTCTTGTTTACAACTGACCACGGAATCATCTAAAATAGTCCGTGACTTTGCTCTAAACTTAGCACATTTTCAGTTTGTGGTTCAGCCAGACGGACTGGATATTAGACAATTTAAACAATACGCATATAAAAAAAATAAGAAAAAGATGACAAAAAAAAAATAATAATAATAGAAACAAACAAAAACGAAGGAATTTAATTTAGCAATCTTTTTTTTTACTTATAGCCTTTCAATGACAAAATTAGAGTACGTACTCCTCATGCGGTGCTACAACTAGGGTCACGCCGAGTTGAATGGGTTTTCGTGATAAAAGATCGTTGCGAAAATAGACAAAATTTTTAATGTCAATTTAAGTTTTTTTTAACTAGATTTCTGAGATTTTTTTAAGACTGTAACCTTAAATGGCAAAAGTTTTATGGTGTGGGGAAACTCAGTGGTGAGAGTTGAACAAGAAAGCTGCTCCAGATAGTTTCCTCCTGATTCATTAACAAAAAAAGAACTTAAAAGAAAAAAAGGGAAAGGAATAAAAAAGGCCAACACTACGTCCTACAATACGGTATAACTCTTATTAAACTGATGGTCACACCGGCTTTAATACGAATATTTCCACTCTGACTGACTTAGAACTTTTGCAGTCAAGATATCACTAGTGATGATAGGTACAGTATAATAAATAGTACCACGGCACGGGAAAGGCGGATTAAATGCTTACTGCATGAATAGCAACCATTTGAAAGGTACAAGATTACATAGACCAAAGGTTATCCAAGTTTGCCAGAGGTTGTAACCGCGCCGTGGCGTATTCGACAAAAGAGCCAATCCGCGCATCCAAACCTCTGGCATTCACCAACTTTATCGTGATTAAAAAAATTGAAGTATTGTCATTATTATTTTTAATACCGTGATGCTATATTTAAAAGCCGGACTGAAGGCTGCGAACAGCCGCCTTGTTGCAGTTGGTTTAGATCCTTCTCGCGAGCCGGCGGAATTGAACTGATGGCGGTAGAAATTACGCCATCCAACGCAGTACCGTACATAGGAGAAGCGAGCCGCTCACAGCATAAAAAGCTCAGAGAGAGCCATATGAAAGCTGGCAAGTCAGGCGAGCAGAGTTAAAACAAACACATGAAGCTGAATGCTTTCGAAAGGATATCAATTTCGTGAACTCTGTGTCCTCTAGATTCGAGCCCTGCTGTATTTCACATCAATGGGTTTCAAACACATGTTGCCAGTTTAGTCATTTTGTATGCTTGGAATTTTGAGTTCAACACAGGGCCACTGATAGAATACCAGATAAAACGGCAACGGGCAAAGTGAATTTCCATATAGACATGGTCACCGCTAAATAAAAACAAAAACAACTCGAAACTGAGCGCCTCGTCGCGAGGTGTGGAATTAAACTCATCTTCTACAGCTTTGTAATTTATTGTTCTTGAATTAGTAGAAAGACTAGTGGTCACTATTAAACAGCGCTTAAAGTTAATCCAAGTCATTAAATTGGTAATTACAACGCTGCCAAGTCTTTGTACTTAGAAGGATGCGTGAAAATATTTATTGAGAATGACAACGGAATCGCATCGGAAGGGATTTCCTTAAACTCCTGTGTTAATGCTATTAAAAGGACAGCACTTCATATTTTCGCAGACATTAAGTTTCCTTGGACACCAACTATGAATTTGCCTTTATTGCTATCTCGCCAATATGAAACACATTAGGTGAAACAGTTGTTGATTATTTTACCAGATGTTTAAGGTAAGTCACAACATCGAATATTTTTTTGGGATGTTTTTTTCCCTTTCAGATTTCCAAGACCAAAACACACTAATTTACAAGTGAACTGACCACGACAACAGAGCCGCGATAAGCCAACAAGATCAAGGAACTCGTCTAAATCAAACATCTGTGAAATCTTATTTACCGACAATTAAGCTTCTGGTTCGAGCAAGCTATGTTTAAAAACATAGGAATTTGATTGACATGAAAATTGTCCAAATTAGCGATTAAACATCCTTGTAAATGGCCTCTGGGTGAATGCGCCTTGCTAACCAATGGCCGAATGCAATGAAATCTCGCTTATTGTGCCAGCCAATAGAAAATGCTCTTAGAAGCAAAACTGACGCCTGTATTTGTCAGCAAATTTTGCTAATTGCCTTTATCATCAATACAATCGACTTATTGATTTTATATGATATGTCATACGCGCTCAGGCGGCAGTCCTTTCATGGTCTGTTTTGCTCTAAACCTGTCAGATAACTGCAGCAGAGTTGCGACAATTGCTTCAAGCTGCCATATCTAGAAGATCACTTGACTGCATTCAAGCGCGAGTTGAACCGGCGGCGAATATCCACCGTCAGACACAAGAATCATGGCTTCGCTTGGAACGTGGCATCAACACATTTACAATAGCCCTCCAAAGCAACCTACACCGCACTTTGTGGCCAACATTCTTGGGCTTCACTCAGCCCATCAACCGAACAACACGACAACTTGTGTTCAGGTCGACCAACCGCTTAGAAGGGTGAGACGCGTCAACGAGAAAGAACCGAAAGTTAAGCAAAGCGAGCAGGATGAATCAACTCGGGAGAGAAATGAGAAGGAAATTCTGGCGCAATCAAAATCAGATACAAAAGGTAGGTGACTTGCATGGTCTGTTAATGGGCTCGGAAATTGGTGGCGAGGCAATCAGCGCGGATCAATTTTCTAAACGATTCTCGGTTTGCTGTTTTTATAGCAGAATCGTCAACAGTTCATTCCAAGGGACTAAAGAGACTTAAAGGGAAGGCCGGCAGAGAGAAAGTCAAGAAGAAAAAGGCCCGAACCACCTTCACGGGAAGACAAATTTTCGAGTTAGAAAAGCAATTCAAAGAGAAGAAATACTTGACTGCTTCTGAGCGAAGCGATATGGCCGCACTGCTTAATGTGACTGAAACCCAAGTCAAAATTTGGTTTCAAAACAGACGAACCAAATGGAAAAAACAGGAGAAAATATGCGAAGAAAACACTGAGAATGACAAGGATTCACAGAGTGAACATTCAGACAACAAAGATAGCGTAACAACGGAAAATTGTCTCGACAATCAAGACAGAAGTTCAGAGCTGGACGAAGAAAGCGCTTGATCTGTTATTTATTTCTGCACACGCACTCCCTGCTGGAAAACTAAACCATCGTTTGTTTTTAACACTATCTTAAGGCGAAGACTTTACAGGGGCTTACGACTGTTTTTAATTGCTCATTTTCCTTTTACACGAATTAAGACAATTATCTATACAATGGTTTCGTGCTTACATAAATTAAGAGAACATTTAATGAGGTTGTAAGCGGTTCACTGTCTGAATGGTCTTGAAATTGCTCGTCTACAACATCGCAAATAAGATAGAAAGCTTTGTATTTGACGTCAGGTTTCCGTAGGCTAGTCTGGAGTACAAATGAAGTTATACAGGAAGCAATTGAGGAACAAACGTACTCGCACAATAATAGACTTCGTACGCGCGTTTGTTTGAGAACAAGCCGATATTCCTTTCATGTCGGAAGACAGTTGCGCGGAGCGGGGCAACTGTAACAATTGAGAGTTAGCCAAGAGGCCAGTTGTGTTTCCCAGCATTAACTATTAAGTGAACAATTTTACGACACAGCCATGGGCAATTAATTGAGTATTCAGCTATTTGCACTTGAAAATACTACCACCAACTTTGTTACCTATCTTTCAGTTTTAGTCTCGCCTCAATGTATTTTTACTAACTAAGATCACTGATTCATACTGGTTAGCATAATTACTAGACATCCGTAGACTTTAAAGCTAAGAGGCCGCCGTTGAGATGCGTATAATATTGATTAAAGTTACAACCTTATATTCAGTGTGTATTGTGGCAGTAAAACTGACAAGGAGTGACCTTTTATTACAATCATACACAAACGTATTGGCCTCGTATTGTGGCACTGAGTCGGCTTCGAAACATCCTGCCCAAAAATAACCACAGAGCCAGATGAAAGGCATTTTAGTAAAATTTATGTAGTATTTGAATAAGTGTTAAACCACACTTTTATTCAGTTCTCGCCTTTGCATTGGACTGATAAATTTATTTTGCTATAAAATGTCTTATCGCCTAAGTTCTTTTCACACTGAACTTGATTTGTGTCCACTTATTTGTGATGAAGAAGATTCCATGTTCGCTCGCTTGTCGCAGACTGATAAAAAAGTTAAGTGATATCACATCCACTCTAAATTAAAACTTTGGGCTCGATCCATAAACAGAAGATATAGTTAATTGTAAACAAATGTGCCCCATTCTACATTCGAAAATTATAAGTTGTCGAAGTTGTGAGAGCTTGATGCTAAGATGCTCTTATGCTCCGCAAACCTCCCAGTGCTATTTTAATCGATTAACAAGTGGTTTGAGGAAAAGCAATTTTTAATCTTGAAACGCCGTCAAAACACGCGTTCATTTTAGCGATTTGCAGATTTATTAGCATACAAATTTTACTGATTCTGCATTGCGCTCGAAGACTTAAGTGTTTATCTTCACGATTTTTTATTACTTAAAGAATTTATTTTGCATGTTACGCTGAATAGATTAATGCGCAAAACAATTAAGAGCGCTTTGCTTGAGCGCCCTCCATGTTGCTCTGCCCACAAGATCTACGGAAACCACATGTCTTTTGTTGTGAAGGAAACATTAAAACTACAGAAGTTCCGAAAGGGAAGTTTGCATCTTATTTACATAAACAATTTCCGAACAGAAACCGTGCGTTTAGGCAGTGTTTGTATTTAAGCGAAGGAAGCCCTCCCAGACCAATGGTTCGAATCGTCAATGAATTTTATTCAACTCTTTTATTATTTTACAAAACAAATACTAAAAATTCAATGCATTTAAATTAACTTTTTCCCACTGATTATGAAAATTACATCTCCAGAACTTTTCGATTCGATCCAAGTAAAGTCTTTCTCTCGGTTTTTTATTCGCTATCTGTGGTCAAGCGTGGTTCGTATCAGTAATTTTATTAAAACTATTTTAAAAAGGGTGTCGTTTGTTGTTCATTTTTAAACACTTCCCTCCGGAGGTAGGTAAAAACATAATTGGCATTTTGTGCTGTTTCGAAAGTTTTTTTTGCGGTTTCAAAATTAAAGAGTTTCTAACAAAATCCATTATTGGCTTATGTGCACTAAAACGTTGAATGACAACATGCCAAGCGTTCTGAGAGATTCGTTCTTGATGGGAAGTTCAAACTGGAAAGCTATTAAAAATTCAGGTTGAAAAGGCATCCTGTAACATTTTAGACAAAGTAAGATTCCGGTTTTAACCACAACAGTGGTTAAGAATTCGAAAAGGTACAGTAGAAGTAAAATTGATTATTCAAAAATGGGAATCATTTTTGCACCATTACTATAATTCTGATTAGGCTGGAATGAAAATTCACGATTACAAAAATGGCCGGGGAAAAATGATCTCCAAGGAAGAAAAAAAACAAATGATGTTTTGAAACGATCATCGTTACACAATGGCTTCTCATGGTGGTCATATGCTCGGTCATATGCCGTCGAACACCATCCGTGTTTAACGACTAATGGACTACTCAAACAATCTGCACTGTCCATTTACAAAATTGAGCAAACAGCTTTTAGTAGCTATGTCAAACAGGGGACATCTGATTGCCACAGTTTGATATGATAGTCGTTTGAGGTCCTTGTGTCGTTTTACAGCTAAAACGGTTTGAAATGAAATACGTATGAGTGGCGCACTTCGCAGCGCTACCTGATATTCGACTAAAATCGCTGGGTACTGTTGAAAAGGGAAGTATCATGAAAGACGCGAAAGCAAACGATAAATCGAAGGATACGAAAAGCTGCTGTGGCGTGAGTGCTTTTGTTAAAAGCACGTTTTATCTGATGAATTTTAGCCCAGACTATTAAGGCTGTGAAGTAAGATTGTTTGCCGAGGCATATCACAGTACAAACGATGTTGAGAAGAGAGCATGTGTCATCAGTTTAATTGGAAAGCGCAATGATCTATCCCTGGTGTTTTGATACTAACCGAGGTTTTCTTTTCCTGTACCGCTACAAAATTATGTTCCTCGGTTCCATGTGCAATCGATTAATAAAATATATAATCTTGCGTATCCAGTGGGGCTATTGTGTTAAACCATTTAGCGGTTCCTTTGACTTGGCTTAAGTTAAAACAAAGCGTTGATGGCAAAGATAAACACGGGCGAGAAACGCAACACTCTCGTTTAACCGGAGGTACAGTGGAAATCACTTTTTGTTTATCTTTTGCTGAGAAACTCATTAAAAGATCGCCTCCAGGGTGAAAATTCATGTTAAAAAGCTCACAAAATTAAACACTTGAGCTCGTCCGAGTGAACAATTGCGCTTTTTATCTTAGATTAAAGGTGAGCAAAAAAAGATCTTTGACCGAGATTGTGGTAATTAAAAATCTGACAATCGGATTATCAACCAATGAACAGCCATAACAAACAATCTTTTTCCCGTTATTGACTCGCTCGGTTTTACTGATAAAGGCGTAATTGACTACAAGCAAGATCGATTTCTTTTAATCGCCACAGCATTTTAAGTCATTGAGCTTAACACACTGGGCTATTTTCGTAAAATGGTACGTTTCGGACTGAGGTCTAAATCTTGACCAGTCCCTTCAGTTTTTTTGTATTTTTTTGGCAGTTTTTAATGGCGCAAAAACTAAATGTTCTCAGACAATCAGCAATTCAGTAATTAGACGGCAGCATTCCAAGCACGACATTAAACGTTCACCTTAAAATAGGCGTTCGACAGCTTGTTAAGATTACCAAGTGATCTTAAAAAGATCGGCTTAGGGGTTGATTGATTTACCTATCAACCGAGGAAAAAGGCTTTCGGAAATACGCAAAAAGCCATCAAAACTTCAAGCAAATCGTTTAGACAACATCGGAGATTCAGCGATGTTTTTCAACTGCGATCCTGATGATTTTAGGTCATTTACATAAGTCGATGGGTCGTTTTTTAAACATCTGTTGCAATTTCAACCAACTCTGACCTCGATTTTTACTGAGTTCTCGGCTGGCTCATATTTTCCCAGAATAATTTCGCCAATCAACGTGTTCGAAAATGCACATACACCAAAAATCTTACGTAACATTTCGTTTTAGAAACACTACAGCCAGAAAACGTGAGATAACATTCTAACCAAAAGCATATGCCTAAAATAATGTCTCTGATTCTAGCATATTTCTCTCCATAATGCGAGAGAATGAGGTTTTTCAGCAAGCGCGCATTATAGCCCAGTTTTCGGGTGTTTTCGATAAAATTGTCTCGATGAAAAAAGGCTAAAAACTCCACCCATAAAGATACACTCATAAATTTAATCCGTGGAATCTTTTGCCAGCTGGAATATTTTAGAAACCTGAATTTAACAAAAGCGACTAGTTAAAACTGACGGACAACCTAGACACAGGCGTTCCTGAGAGTAAAAACGCTTCATTTTCTAATGTTTACATTGCATTTGTATATGTTTATGTCACTGAGATATATAATATTTTATAACAACCTTCGAAAACATAACTAGAGGCAAAAACAATCACAATCTTAGAGAAGTAGTCAATAAGTGTTCTAAAACGTAAGATTGCCCTTCGCTAACATGCTTGATTAAAAACAACAGCGGAATTTCTAAATCGGCTTAACAGTCTTTTAATAGAAGCCACCGGATGAACAAATCAAGACCTCCGATCCGATGCCGCATCGAAAACCGCAATTAGACGAGCGAACGCTGCAGAATTTACAAGTGTGCGATTTTTCCCGCCATTTCAATATTAATTCAGTTGACATTATGGCGCGAACAAAAAGTTCCAGTCTCTGTTGTTTATATCTACGTTTTTGTCGAGTGGATTTGCGAAGGTACATGAGTTTCTCGTGGTTATGTCGCTAATAAAAACCAGCCTTCTGAAGGCTCGTTTCGGTGGAAAATCTGTTTGGAATTACATAATCCGCCTAAGAAATCCGGATTAAATTGTGAAGAAAACTAGTGTTTTCTTTAGCGAAAGGTCACCTCAAACCTTCGATACGCTGAAACACTAATCCCATTTGTTTCTGCTCAAAAGTGTGAAAGGCCATCTTGTATTTTCGGGAAACCAACAGCAGCTTGTAAAATAAAGGAATAAGATTAAGTTGCCTAAAATTTTCGAGCTAGAGAATCCAAACATCAAACTGCGTTAGCTGCTACACAAATTTGTCTTTTAAAAGGCCATACAATGAGGAGGGATTGCAGGAAAAACATTTAAACTATTTTGGTTTCATGTTCTTATTGGTTACACCTTGAGGAAACATTTCTTATTGGCCTGTAATCACCATAAAATATTTGGTGAACTGTTCCTAAGACAAATCCTCATAAGCCGAAATTAAAACAATAATATTGGTGAACTAAATTAATAAGCGTAAGAATTACCTCAAAGTTAGAATTAAGTGCCTGGAAGATTGAGTAAATCAGGGCTTCGACTGGCAAAAAAAGCAAAAACAAACAAGCAAATACTGACAACAAAACAGCTAGATTATGTAATTTTTGGCGTCAGTCAGGCTCCATCCAGGTTCAAAAAACCGAACGATTTAGGTGGGTGGTGACTGGGCGAATTCCAAATCGCGTTTCAGAGGAAATTAAAAAGAAAAAAAAAAAAGAGGCTTTTAATTTCTGTCTGGTTTCGTATTTCCATTTGTCCGTCAGTCTGGTAAGCGTGAGTGGCAGCCACATAGTCATGACAATTCTAAAGCAATTCGGTCCTATAATTTCACAGATCATAATGATCATGTGAAAATCAAAGCTGACACTTGTCATGACATTTTCAGTCAATTCACATTTCACACTCCCCAAAATGTCGAAGTCCACAGAGCACGAAATCCCTAACCAATGACGATCATTCAGTGCCTTTCTCTGATCTGGACGTGTTAGACGAGTTGGCAGCTGTGAATCCCAACTATGAGAAGTGTCTATTTACATAATCATAAACATCCTCCACTGACATCAATGATGTTGAATGGATGGCTACAATAAGCGGTGCTATCAAAAGTCATTTCTCAATTTGGGTGGGCCTCGATGTTCTTCAGCACCGTAAGCCTAATGAATCAGCACCGATTTAAAGGCAATAAATCACTTTGTAAACATTGGGCTGCCAACAATTCATATTGATGTTTACACAACGATTTACTCTTTTTAAAGTGACAATGTCTGAACTACGCGTGATTTCCTTAAGCTCAAACGAAAGATGATCGAAATGTTACCACACGATATTGATAGCTCAAATTACTCGTTTGTCTCGCGATTGTGTAGCATAAAAGAGTCATAAAAGATTGTTGGGCCAAAATGTAGCAACAGTTTTGCAGGATTATGTATACTAGCACATTTTTATTCACCTCAACGCATCATAAGAACTCTTTGGCTATATCAGTCATTAAAACAGAAAGCAGCACCGATTGTATGTTTCACGCGTTCGGCATCGGTGGGACGGTGACAAGTTTTGCCGCGCTTGGCATAGGTTTGACACCGATTGCATGTTTTTCCGCGATTGGCACAGGTTTTTGACACCGATTGCATGTTTTTCCGCGATTGGCATAGGTTTTTGACACCGATTGCATGCTTTCCCGCGCTTGGCATAGGTTTTTGACACCGATTGCATGTTTTTCCGCGCTTGGCATAGGTTTTTGACACCGATTGCATGTTTTCCCGCGCTTGGCATAGGTTTTTGACACCGACTGCATGTTTTCCCGCGCTCGGCACAGGTTTTTGACACAGATTGCATGTTTTACCGCGCTTGGCATAGGTTTTTGACACCGATTGCATGTTTTTCCGCGCTTGGTACAGGTTTTTGACACCGATTGCATATTTTCCCGCCCTTTGCACTCGTGACGTTTTTTCCTGCGCTTGGCACCACGCGAAATTCAACAGATTCACGTTTGGCTTCATGTTTTCCGGCGTGCAGCACCGTTTGTATGAACTCCCGCGCTTGGCACAGGTTGCACGTCTCTGCTTTGAGTTCTAAATAGTTTAATGCGTTGTTTGACTTTGTTAGGATTGACCGAATGTCAGTACAAAGGCTAAGTTACGAAAGCAAGTGACTCATTGTTCGACAGAAGAGAGAAAACTGCATCTCTTTCAGTTTTAATCCAGCTGTCCTGGCAAATGCAAAGGTCAGTGTCAACGATACTACCGTAAAATTCCAAAAATAAGTCCCTCCAAAAAGTCCTTTAAAAAATATAAACCCCGGGGCTTATTTTCGGAAGTTTACGGTATCTTTGTGGTTTAGATATTCACTGTTTGAAGTTCTTATATTTCTAGAGTCTTGCTTTGCCTGTATTTAACAGGACGATCCAGTTTCTAGCACATTATAGAAAGTACATTCTTGCATGCATCAGTTCAGTCACTCAAAAAACATACTATACAACCGTGCGGGACGGTGACTGTGTTTAAAAGAAAAGCGTCATAAAATTACAGTCATATAAAGTGCCTTTTGATTGACTTATAAGATTTTTGATGCATGAGGCTACGCTGAGGCCTTATCGTGCTTTAAATGAAGCGTACACTGGGCGCTTGGGCTGCCAGGAAAGCCGTGACCGCGGAGGTCTTATTATTTGCAGCTGTGAATCCTAACTATGAGAAGTGTCTGTTTTCATAATCATTAACAGCCTCCAAAAATATCAATCGTGTTGAATGGATGGCTACCGTACAATGGCGCAGGGCACTTGGGGCTTCCAGCCTGAGGAAAACACCGAGGTCTAATTTATGTGACACATAATTGGACAAGGACCATGCCTGAACGAAGCTGTTAGGAGTCTTCTTCCATAGAATCCTCTTCCTCTTCGCTTGACGTGACGTCTGGATCACCAGCCTGAGATTCACATTTTGGACAGGTACAAGAGAACAAGTAATTTTCCCTAAAAATACAAAACAACAAGTATTTTTTATTCACCAACGAGAAGCAACGTAGCATCACTTTTTATACGGAAACTCGGCAGGTGAAGAGAGGAAGAAGTGTTAGACTTAACACAGTCTGAACGAGACCTTAGTTTTCTCAAGAAACTGTGGTACTGCGTCGGTGGGGAGTAGAAACAAATGTTTGGTTTATCAACAGAGTTGATAACTGAAGGTAAATTGGCCACCGTGGAGAGATTAGAATCCTGACGTTTCGAGTGTTAGCCCCTCGTCAGAGCGAATCACAAGGCAAGTGTTTGGCCCATGCCAGCCCGGATTTTATCGTCTGATGATCGTGAGAAATCTTGATATAGATGCCACAACACACGAGCACATATAAAAGTACGTATTTGATTGTCCAAGTGAGGCTTCCATTTCAAGTTCAGTTTTCTCAGTTACAAGACAGTCTACTCGATTCTTTCAACAAAGTAACAACTTATCGGATCCTTTTAAATACCTGAGCAAAAGTTGTCTTGAATGACGACTTCTTTCCCTGTCACACTCTCCAAGGTAGCAAATTACAATTTCCTGTGAACATTGAATAAATGAAAGAAAAAGAAGTGCCATCGCAAGCAAAATATCAAACGGACACGGCGAAACGACTTCACTTCTCCCATAATCTAATTTGTTCAGAAGTTGCCATTTGCTATTTCAAATTTCCCGGCATGCGTTTCTTAATACTCCCGAAGAGCTTTCGAGGCCAAAAAGTAATTTCCTTATTCCTTTTCTACAGATAACCGGTTGTTTTTCGTACAAACTAACTCAATGTGTTTCTTAATCTTGGAAAACTTAAACTGTTTTTGATTTCAAAATTATCAGACTGAATTTTTGGTATCGAATTTTATGCACGTAAAATAGTTTTATGGAGGATCCGAAATCTTTTCGGGAGTTTGAGAAAGCACGCCAGAACATACAAAAATTGACAACAATTCCTGATATCAAAGGTTTTAGTAATACAAACTAAAGTTCTGTACCTCTCCGGGTTGAATACTGTGGAGTGCTTTTAAAGCCAAAGTTGAGTTGTTGTAGGGAAACGTTACCTCTGCATTTGGTTCACAGCTGTGGTTACCTACAATATATAAAGGAATTTTGCGAAAACTGTTATGATCAATTTATCGATCTTCTTTAATGTTCCATAAAAAATACAGATTTCCAGCAAGCGAACGGGTCTCAAAACCGGACTCTACAACCACACTCCGTACAAAACAGAAAATTCTCCTTCAACAAAAATACAGCATGTTCAATGTTCACGTGATCACGTGTGTCAACCGCGTGATCTGTCCACGTGCTGTAAGAAAGTGTTCAAAAAAATATGTAACGCTAAGCTAAATGTCACATAACGAACAAAAATAATCCGCGACAACTGTTCCATAGATTCACAGTACACAATTTGACAAGAAAACTTTGGGCTAACATTCCAGTGGGGAACTAAAAACTCACGCCTTAGGGCGACTGCTTGATCCTCGCAAGGAAGAAAGTTAACAAATCACAGCGTTTTCTGCAAACAACAGGTTCTGAAGTTTTTGATAAATGGAGTGTAGCTCGTCAGCTCGGTGGTGGAGAGAACCGTGAAACAACCCACAAAGAAAAAAACAAAACAAAGAAAACTCGTGTAAAAGGAAGATAGCCGGACTTACAGGAACTCTGAAGAGCATACAGCCCAGATCCCTCACAGTTGAGAAACTGGCCAGAAACTGTAAAAAGAGATAACACATGCATCAATGATCAAACCACAAAGAAAAGGTAGTGTAATTTGGGACAATTTATTGCCGTCTCACTGTTATTTAGCGACCTTACGCAACCACGACGGCAACACCAACAAAACCGTCACTTCAAAATACATATTCACGTTATCTGTCCTGACCCCTTCACTACGACAATGTGGCTGAATTATCCAGAAATTTTATTAGTGGCAACTTCACTGAAGTTCAGGAACAGGACTATTCACCGTCATATGTCGATATAGACTGTTCACAGTCCTCTATTTTTCCGTGGGATCAGTTCGAGACTCGTACGCTTCGATCGACCTCCCGCCATCTTGGTTTGTAAAGGCGAGCGCAACCTAGTCAGGGTACGTTGAGTAAGGGAGGGGGAACGAGAAATTATTTTTCCCGCCGCCTCCCCACTCCCGCTCCCCTCAGTAGTTTAGACAATCTCCCCAGGTTACCTTCGCCGTTCTAAACCAAGGTGGCGAGAGTTCGGTCTCGAAAATCCCACGGAAAAATAGGGGACTGTGAATAGTCTGATGTCGATATTTTCCTTAAAACTTTAAATTTGGTCATACAGTGAAACCTCGATTAAACGAGCCTTAATAAAACAAAGTCCTCAATATAACGAACGATATTCTCCAGCCCGGCCTTTTCAAATGTATGCAACAGAACCTCGATATAATGAACCAATTTCCCTAGTCCCTTGGGACTTGGTTAAATCGAGGTTCCACTGTATTGTATTGTTGTTTTAATGTGCAGAGCCACTGTTTTGCTCATCAAAACTGTTTTTTCTTTTTGATGTCCTTGCTGTTGTCCCGTTATGTTTGCGTCAGGTCCGTGTTTAGAATCCACCTCACCTTTATCCATCTCTTCATAAAGCTGATCAATGAACACATCCAAAGCTTGACGCTCATCCTGGGATATGTCGGACAGATTTTCAAGGTTGTGAACATAGGTGCTTAACGAGCTGCAATATCATTCAGATATAGAGATTTAGCGGTATATGTGAACCACATTTTTGTTTTACTCTGCAGACAAGAAAACTTTTCAATTAACTCATGGAATGTCAAACTCAACCTAACTTTGTAAATAATGGTAATAGTGTTTCAATGTCTCACACTTTTCAAAAATGTCTCCCCAAAACTTTGGCATGTTTGATCATGTAGTCACAGTTGCTGCGGTCTCCAATAATCGTTTGTGATATTGCTTTGATGTCAGACCATGTCAGCTCTTGTTCCATATCTCAATCACAGAGGTCTTTCTTGTGATGATATTGTTTGAACCTCATCTTTGATTTCCTCTAAGGCGAACTTACATGTACCGACTGATTAATCGCCGCAAGCGTTTCAGTGGGGTGATGTGCTTTTTTCGCTGTTTGAAGGCACGAAAATTGGGACGTTTTTTAGCTCTCTTCCCAATATCCGCGCGATCAGAAAGCAAAAACGGCACAAAACCCCACTGAGACGCTTGCTAGGCAGGCTAGATTAATCAGGCCGATGGGGCCCAAAATGAGGCTTTGAGATTGGCTGAGAGATTGTCCTCAAAATTTCACATTTGCCCTCGAAGCTTCGCTTCTCGGTCAAATATTCATTTTTCGGACAATCTCTCAGCCGCGGACATTATCAGCCGACATACCAGCCGCCTGAAGGGGTTTATTTACTAATTATACCGAGGACTTCGTCATGTAGAGTCGTTAAATCGAGGTTCCAATGTAATCAGACCGATAGATTGGCACGTGTAAATTAGCCTGACCTTGTTCCAATCCCTTGTCCATTGGTACCAATAAGCGCCATGAGGCTCTGAAAACCCTCTGCTCTAAACCACTAGTACAGATATAATCAAATAAACATAAATTACAAGCCCAAAGTTATAACATTTCGAAGAAAAGTAACGCAGGATGTTGGCATCAGAGTGAAACAGTGAACGAAAAAAAAATGACAATTAATAGCGTACCTCGTCTAAGTTTTCATCATAAAGGGCATTGGACATCAGCACTCTAAGTATGTCTAACTGTTCCTAATAAAAACACAAAACAAACCTGATACTTTTGCCAGTTTATCAATTGAGCACTGTAACCTGTAACACCTGCCACAGGCATCGCCATGAAGTGTTGTGTGCCTCATTGTATCAATACCAGCTACTTCCATGTTGCAGGTTAAAAGATCACAAAAATGACTAAAAGTAACGGTAAGGTAATATAAATGAAGTTTAATCATTAAGAGGAATTAAATGGGTCCAGCTTAGGCGAGTGAAATGCTCTGCATTCGCTACATGGTGATTGTTTTTGTTTTTTAACCCAAAATGTTCCACCAATAAACGTCAGCAGCATTACACACGTATAGCTTGCAATTCTTGTTTAAAAATGAGATGAAAACTGGAGCTGAGTTTAGCCACATGGGTTAATTGGTGCAAGATGTTACTTTCCGCTTCTTGTTCAAGTATTAATAAATTATTAATATGACAAACCTTGAACTGATCTCCTAAAAGCTTGTGGACTATCTGTTGCTGTTTATTAACCAAAGAGTGACAGAAAGATTCAAATGTGTCCTGGGTCTTTTTGGAATCTGGTGCCTACGTGGATACAAAAAGGTGATTGTATACACCAGAAAAAAACAAAGATGGAAACCAGTTTAATTTTCTAATTTCCCTTTGTCTTTGATTCATGGCCATAATCTGGGTGAAACAGACTTAAATATTGGGCTGATTTAGAAAACTTCATCAACATGTCTTCATGCTAAGATTGATTTAATATTGATCAAGTATTTGACTGACAAATCACCATTTTTTAGCCAACAGAAATGTAGCAACCAATACATAAATAATTAAAAATGGTAGCAGGTACCAGCATACTTTCTCTATGTTCCCCAAGATGATCTGTTTTGTTTAAATTAACCCCCTTCACTCTCTTTTATCATTTGTCATTATCATTAATCAAGCTATGGATCAAAAGCAGATTTATGGGACTTACTTGCAAAACTGTTGCAATCATCTGTGCAATTATCATCACACTTGCTGTTTCAGGTGGATAATGCATCTTTCTACAAAAATTTAATCCTGCATTTAAATCTGGTTTCTGCAACATCAAGCAACTAGGGCTAGTATTTCATCCTCTCTGGATGGGATGCTAGTCCATCACAGGATGCACAGTGTGAAGGAGTACTACTACTTTGCCTTTGATGGGATGCTTGTCCATGGCAGAATATGAAGCATGAAGTGACCAGTAGTATTATTACACCATGTGCATGGGATACAAGTCCATCACAGGATGCCCAGCATGAAGTGACTAGGAGTATTACTACTCCCCCCTGGATGGGATGCTGGTCCATCACAGGACACCCAGCATGAAGTGACTAGGAGTATTACTACTCCCCCTTGAATGGGATGCTAGTCCAACACAGGACACCCAGTATGAAGTGACTAGGAGTATTACTACTCCCCAGCCTCCCTGGATGGGATGCCAGTCCATCACAGGACATCCAGCATGAAATGACTAGGAGTATTACTACTCCCACCGGATGGGATGTCAGTCCATCACAGGAAACCCAGCATGAAGTAATAACTACTACCCCCTACCCTCCCCCATCCCCCAAATGGGATGCTAGTTCATTAAGGGGTTACCCCAGAATGTTGTCACCAGCATCCATTGTGAGACAATAGATTGGAGCAACAAAGACCAGGCTTTGTTGTATAGTCTCCAATAGACCAATGCACTTCTTCCCCCCTCCCCACTCACCCCTTGTCAATCAAGTCCATCCACTAACTAGCACATTTTCCATTATTGTACTTTCAAAAACAAATAAAAAGACAGAATCTTGACCTCCATGCTTCCCGTAGCTGCTCAAGGGGATGACCAGGGTCTCCTTGGTTTTCTCCTAAACAAAGAGTTCTGTGATATTGATCCCATGCAAACTGTCTGCACTCTTCACTACAATATGTAACCTACAGAGAAACACACACGCTTTATTTCGATATTGATCCCATGCAAACTGTCTGCACTCTTCACTACAATATGTAACCTACAGAGAAACACACACGCCTTATTTCGTGGTTAATGAATGCAAAGATTGCAAGCAATATCTAAAAATTATGTCCAATCACATTTTTGGTTGAAATACTTAGTTACTTACTCATTATTTAACTGCCTTAGAAATCCTAGTTAACATGAACATAGTCTGTTTCTTCAAATGCTGGGGAGGGGGGTTGGGATACTTCTCATAATGGACTATACAGGGAGGCTCTGCTAGAAAGGGGTACCTAGTTTGGGTTTGAGGTATATAAAAGGGTAGGGATTTCACAAGCTGAAGTATACAAAAGGTAGAGGAAACTGCCATTTAGGTATTTAAAAGGGCCTTTCAAAATATCTCAAACAGACCAACCAAAAAGACGTGCAGTTTTTCTTCTGTCGGTATGTGAAAGGGATACCATTTCCTATATAAGGTATATTATTATAAAAGGGTTACCTTTTCTTTGTGTCAAAAATGGTATATAAAAGGGTACGTAAGGGGTTTGGGTTTTGAGGCAGAGTCTCCCATGATCAAACTTTGTGGAGAACCCCCCCTTTCCTCCCATCACCCCCTCCCCCAATGTATGCATTCTGGGACTCAAACTCTGTTCATGCTCGCCGTTTTCGTAACAGGGGTGCATGTACAATAATTAATGTAAGGGGCTATGCAGGTCTGATCGATCAAAGCCGTCTTTCCATCACATGTCAACTTTCTCCTAGGCTATTTTTAAAGGAAACAGAAAACAATCGGCGCACGTGCTGTTTGAGAATCCAACAAACTGCTGGTTTTTGGACCGCTGTTAATGGAAAACGTCTGATTACTATACCTGGCAACGGTGACAGCTAACTAGTTTTTGTCCTAAACGCGTAATTTCACAGCACCTGGAAGCGTGAGGTAGTTGCAAACTCGCATTGCCCGTAAGTCTACGCGCCATTTGCTCAGCTGTTTCAAGAGATTTCATACAGCTACCACAAGCCGTATACTTGTACATGGCATTCCACAAAAACTGACTACAGACCAATGGCCTCTCCTCAAAAATAACATCTCCTTCTTTGAAATTCTTATTAGCAAAGAGGCCTTTTCCCTTTTCTGGGCTGACTTGCTTAATAGAGAAGTGAGTGTCGCATACGTCTGGATTAACGACGGCGGCCATGTTGGATTAACGAAAATGAATCTGCGAGCATTATTAATATCAGCGGAGTGTTTAGGAGCGGCTACCAAGTTTGGCGGGAAAACGACCGAGCGCTGTAAATATTGGCGGGAAAATGAGAAACGCGCTAAGTCGACAAGTCGACATCTCTCGAGGCCGCTAGGGTTAGTTGATACGAGCTTACAAATTTAAATGAAGCTCGCTAAGTACATCTTATTGTTTGACTTGTAGCGAGAGGCCGAGGAAAAGAAATGACATTATTTATCTTGTCAAGGTAAGCATTTGTCCAGTGGCTTGTTCTCAAACAAATTCGAAAAAATTGCATAGGTTTCTTGGAAAGCTAGAATGAAACTCCTCAGTAAACCCCGTTATCACAGTTTTTTGTCAAAATTATTAAACAAAGAAAATAAGGGAATTTACTAGTATTGGCACCAAACATTCGACTAAAGCTTTAGCTTACCTGTGAAGTAACTCTTTAGATAACCTTAATAAGTTTACAGGTTTTGCTATCACTCTAAACGAAAAGGCAAATTTACGGCAAAGTTGTATTTGCGAGCTGCAAAACCTTGGAGAACTGGTGGTTTCAGATCATATTCTGCAAATGTTCACCGTGTCAAATGCGAGTTAGCCAACTAAAAAAAATTGACAAGTTGACTGTAATGTTTCATAAGGGTAAGGCCATGCCTTGTTAAGCTTTCGGGTGTTTTTTAGTTGCTGGTTTCACTGTTTGTTTAACTTACAGTAAAAATGAAAGAATACCATTTCACAAACCTAACAAGACACCACTGGTGTTGACAAGGTAAGTACCTTAGTATAGGGTTTCCATTTGAGGACAAATTATAGCAGACACACCTTATAAAATCAGCGTATTTTTTTTACCTTTTATTAATAACAGCACACTAAAGTTAAAGGAACATTCGAATGAAGAAAAATCTCGTAACTCAGCAAGGAAAACTAGAAAAGAAGAGCCAATGAAGGAAAAGCAGTTTGGTTCTCTTGATATTGTGATAACCAGAAGGAAACTCCATATACAAACCTTGCCTGGGAAGAAAAGGAAACATTGTCAGAACACATTCCTTGGTAAGAGTCTATCATGGCTGTATACTCTTGTCACTGACTCCTTCAAATAAACTATAATAATTATTATAGGTATCGGCAGCTCCGTGGGGTATGGTTTTTGAGCCATTTTTGTCTAGAATAGGGAACTAGCACAGGAAGAAAAACCCCTTGCTATAAAGAGTAAAAAACTTGAAATATGCCTTGTATTTTCACAACATGCATTTTCAAACTTTTCTGGTATAGCATGAACCCACATGATCCCTGAACCCCCAAAGAGACTGGCATCTTTATTCTTCTGAACTCTCCTCTCCCCACCTCTTTTATAATGTCCTGGATCTACCTCCGAGTTTGAATCCGTCCTGCCCCTGCATACAATTTTTCTTGTACATGACAACTTTGAATGGTGACTTTTCTCCACAGATCAAATGTCTTTCCCAGAGGATCTTGATGACAGCTTTCACCAAGGATTGCTAAACAGTGAGAAAGGCTTTGATAGCCTGCGTAGCAGTCGTTTCCGTTTCCTTCAAGCCCGCCCCTCCCCCTCGCTCCTACTTTTTTGCTCCTTTTTGCCCAATGCCCTCGCGCGCTTACCCCGCTTGGCTTGAAGGAAACGGAAACGACTGCTACGCAGGCTAGGCTTTGAAAACACCCCTTTATATCCACCAAATATGTGGAAGCAAAAAGGTAGCTGCATGGAAACTCATTGAAAACACTTCAAATGCACACCCATGCTCAAGGCTCCTTCCTTGGCCTAACCAACCAATGCTGCAAATTGTAATGTCTTTGCTGTTGACAAGCAGTCCCTCCTGTTCCCCCAGTTTTTTATCCTCTCAACAGTGCCAACTAGATATGACACTAAAGGATATTATTTGGTGACAAGTGAAGTCTGAATTTCACGGTCCCACTTGTTTTAATATGTGTAAATGATTAATCCACCAGCACCATATTATATAGGTCTAACCAGCTATTAAAAATGAAAACGTTTATTTACAGAAGAAGGCGAATCACAGTTATCAAAAGGCCCAAGATCAGAAAATGGTTCAAATGTACTGCAACCACCAACATGCTTGTGGGCAAGTCAGAAGGCTGTTACCAAGAGGGAGAAACATGACCTGCCTTTATCTCAAGACTTCCCCAAACTGCAGCTCATAAACAAAGGTCAAACAAGAAGAGAATTTCCAATAACTAATCACATTTGTGGAACAGAGGAAGTGGTTATTCCAAAAACACCCCAGCTTTCATGTCCTGGGGGTGATTTGAGCAGAACTGTACCAGAGAAATTCAAAATTCCTGAAACACCATTCATTCCTAAGCCACCATTTGTTCCTGAAACACCTCTTCTTTGTGGAACCCCACGATGTGACAAAAGATCAGATCAGAAAAGAAAAATATGTACTATGGTACCTGAAACACCGTTCTTGAATGTTTCTCCCATGCCAGAAAAGAATGTAATTCAAAGACATCCCATAGATTTCAATACAAGGGAACCAACAAGGACCAAGGAGCAACATACAAGACCAGACCACACCAACAGCTTGGCCAAGAAGCAATTTGTGCAAGTGGTGCCAGAAACCCCTTCTCTGAAATTCAAATCATCTGAAGAGTTATCACTATATGACTAAAAGACCAAGCCAAAAAGGGAAAATTCATCTTTATTTTACAAAAATTTGTGTTTCAGTTAGTGATCCCACGCATGAGATGAAATATTGACAAGAATGCTACATCAATAAGGTAAATTAAGTCCTACATGCATTATTATGTATTTAATTGGGTTGTTTTATAAACTAAGGCCTTTCAAGAATAAATTCTAATATATACATCTATATACAATCTTTTCCAAAAAATCTTTACAACACACTTGCAGAGTAATCATAATGTTATCATTAAAAGCTGGATAATAAATTGTATAATGCAATTCCAGGGATTTGATTGGCTTAGCGGTCATGGTATATGAGCCATTATACCATGCCAGAGAAATTGCAACCATTAAATTGTCTTTTTGTTGTTCTTGCAAAGATAAATCAGCAATTTAAGATCTACAAACATTTCTTCAGTTGATTGTTTTTATTAAAACAATTATTCCTCTCACACTTATTGGATATGAGATGATTATAGCCAATGAGGCACTCCTTGCCTTGTTCAAGGCTATCTATCATCTCATATCCAAATTAAGCGTGCTCATGGAAAAATTGTTAATTATTATACAGCACTTTCAAGATGTTTTGTACTAGTATGTAATGTAACAGGAGTAGTAGGCAGAAATGACTAAATCCAAAGGGGTCTTTGGGGAAATTTGTGTGAGCTAAGTGACAAATCATTGTCTATGGGCAAAATTACCATTTGATTATTTGAGAGCTACAGTAGGGCCAATTATAGACCCCCAATCAATCTATTTTTCTACAATTTGTTGGTTTGGTTTTTACTCACTGAACTTTTTAATTTCTTAGTTATTTTGGAATTCTAAGAATGAGTTACCAATAGCCCAGCCAGCTAAGATAGTTAATGAGAGTGCAGCACTAAGGATAGCAGTATATTTTTCTCCTGAGCAAAATTTTTCGGTAACATTTTTCATCACTAGAACTAAAGTTTATTTTACAAAATTATTATGGCACAGGCATGTTAGAAAGTGGCCACTGGTCAGCTTGTGTCCTGGTTGTATCCATCATTTACTAATAAAATTAATTTAATGCAACATAAGCATAAAGCATTTTATGAAAAAATAATATTTAAACCTGAATTTTATAAAATGAAAAATTTTGTTACAATTTTGTTTATATTGAGAGTAACAATAATCACCTGATTGATTGTTGGGGCTGTCAATTAGTGTGCCATTTGCATCAAAGCTTCACACCCATAATAAACCTGTTCAGCTCTATGAGAAAAATGAACTGATTTTTAAAGCAGGCAATCATCCAAAACAAAGCCCATCAAGAAAATCCAACCTTAATGTTATTAATGGTTACTGCCCTTCACGACTGAGCCCTGACTGTGTAAATTAGTTTGAATGATAACTTCAAGTTCCAATGAATCACAAAAATTACATCATCTCTGGCAAATATCACTGTGGTAGCCCTTAACCCCCACCCCCATGTATCTCCATGCACATCCCTGTCCGTCCCGTTTTTCTTCACAGCCAAAGGAAAAGCGCTTTAGTCATGTGACCCTTGGATCATAGATAAGGTTGGAGTAATTTTTGAAGATAATGACTGGAGGGACTAATTGAAAGTGTTTTAAGTCTAAAATAGTTTCCCTCCAAGCCTCCATTTAACACAAAGTTCTCTGGATCCACCATTGGTACTGCTTGACTGTGTTGGTTTTTCAAACTTTGACTCAATCTTGACAAGAAGCCGGGTTACACTATTCTCACTCCTTTATCTTACAGTATTTAAATTCCTGACTGTTAACTGCAGAATGTGTGAAACTTTTATCCGTGCATGGAGTGCCATGAATTCCAAATTAAGATTTCTGAAGATAACCCACTCAGCAATAATATTAAGTTCCATCAGTGTCCAGGACTAAAGCAGACAGGTTTCTGAATTTCCAAAAACATGGGTCAAACAGTTTCACAATACAATTGATGCATTTGAAAAGTTTTTAGGTGGTTTAAATTAGCAAGACTAACACATGACCCACACATTAAGATCTGGAGTTTGCAGGTATACGACTGTTGGGCACTTGATGTGGCACAGTACAGTCATATACTTCACTGGACTGTTGGGCACTTGATGTGGCACACATACTTAACTGGACAAGTTTGTTTAACCAGAACAAATTGAAGTTTACAGCTACGTGCTTCATTTGACACTCAGATCGAGGGATAATCTGCCTGTCTAATTTCTCTTATTTTTATATACCCTGGGCAATATATTGGAGAGTAATAACTAATCATGGAGTCTCTGAGGAGTGAACCTCCTGAGCAATGAGGCAAATCCTAACATCTTCAGTGCTTCTTGTCAAAGCTGTATCTACTTGTGAATTTGAGGCACCATCTTCTAATTCCTCATTTGCAAGAGGATCAATGTAGGGCGGTGGAGCATCTTCCCCGTACGAAAATGTCTGACCAAACGGGAGCATGAATTCGGCCAGACATTTCAACCTGACACGGGCATAACATTGACCGAACACGAGCAGAACGGGACATAGCGGTAAAGAACCTAACTGGAACAAGACACCTAACCTAAAAAGAGCGGGAATTAGCGAGACACGAGCAGGGCACGAAAAATCGTAAACAACCAGAAAACGAGCATGACACGAGCCTGACATTAGCCGGACAACGTAAATAATCTGTGATGTAATCGGCAAAAATATATCCGGCCTTACTCCAACCTGAATACGGCCGTACAACGCATATAAACACGTAGAAATAACGATTAAATGTTTTATTGATAGATTCATGGAATAAAACTGATACAATAAAAATAAGTTTTTACTATATCCATACAGTGTTAAATCTACATACACAATCTCAAAGAAATTAACAAATTTGCGGCGATAATTTTTTATTTCCTTGCATGTGTCAAACTAATTAAAAAATATACACATTCATTGCACTAATTGAAGGAAACTTACTAATGTACTTATAATTTGCTCAACTTATCCTCGAAAGATTAAATACGACAAAGCAAATGTTCCTTAATAAATATGTATGCTGAATAGACAGGAGATAGATCACTTAGCTGCACGCCGCTTCAGTTTTGTGCGTAAATGATCTGGTTGGCGTCGATGGAAGTTAGCTGCTCCTTGACATTTTCGATGCGATGATCATGAGAAGCCACGTAATCTGCAAAATAACAAGTGCAGAAGTCTGTGATGCTGCAGTTGTTCTAAATAAAATATCCATTCAGATAACAAAAAAGCTATGCTATCAATATAAAAATGATAGCGCCGCGAGTTAAATTGCAAGCGTTTGTGTGCAATTAGTGCAAAGCCCGATCGCCCCGGCCAAGAGTATAATCTCT
This sequence comes from Pavona decussata, assembly GCF_977016875.1. Taxonomy (NCBI): domain Eukaryota; kingdom Metazoa; phylum Cnidaria; class Anthozoa; order Scleractinia; family Agariciidae; genus Pavona; species Pavona decussata. The sequence continues at coordinate 970,423 of NW_028145572.1, forward strand.
CACACGCGTTGCGTGAGCCGGACTTTTCGAAGAGCGATCTTTGGGGAGAGGCAGAGAATGTTGTGGTTTGCGAATATTAAATCAAGTTTATTCAGTTCCAAAAACATGAGTAAAGTGCAAACTCGCCTTTTGTGTGTTTTGGTGTGAGTTCAGTCTAATTATTTTGCAGGGCATTATTAGAGCCTGATTCTCAGATGGTCCTTTCAAAACACTACTGAATTTTTCGTCGGATAAAAGACGGACGATTTCAAGTAATGTTAATCCTAATTGATAAAGCTTTCTAAATTTTGACTCGATCTCTCCTCTTTTTGGCGGCTGAAATTTACCGAACATGGAATTTAGCACAGTTCGGTACACTCACAAAATCAAATAGATGAAAAGAAAAGAAAAAAAATCGAGTCTAAAGGACTGACATTTATTTTATAACAAGATAATGTAGCTTACCTCTCCCCTAAACCTTTGGGATGGTTGCTAAGAACCTCTTCTTGCTTCCATTTTCCTCAGGCTGCAGATGTATTCGACATATATTTCGCTTGCTTTCAGATCCTCGCAATTTACATTTACATGTAAAATGCTTAATACACTTTTGTCTGAATCAAAATAAAGGCATGCGAACAGCGACATTCTTAAACTTTGTTAAATCCTTGAAGAGATCTTAAAAACAATGAGGAAGAAGCGATCACTGCGAACTTAACAAGCCTAAAAGAAAGACGGTAACTGCAATTGCACTGTCTCGTGCGCGCACATTGAAAATACGGTTAACACTCCAAGCGCCAAAAATTAGTAACTGTAACCGTCAAGTGATCTCGAAGCTAACCATTCAAAAATGAATTTAAACAATGAGATACTTATCTGCAACATGTCGATGTCTCTTATGGCATTTGATTGATAAAACCGCGTGCTAAGAATCAAAACAACGCATCGCCGTACGTTCAGTGTGTGACGTACGTTGATCTTGGAATCCAGCGAAACGACTTCTTTGCGGATTCAGCTGGCGGAATGCCCTGATTTTCAAAACATTTGTCAAGAAGGAACTCGGCTTTTTTTTCAGCGTCCTGCATGAATGGGGTCAAGTTTGGGATTTCCAAATTTTTGCGGTCCGTCGAGCAGCGTGATGACCGTAATACCATATGCAAGTGTGTTTATAAACAACGCTGTTCGTGCTTTATTTATATTCCTTGACACTGTAACAGCTAGTCTGAACATTGTTTTTGCGATCAATTTCATTGAAAAGAAACCAAACATACCTTGTCTGGCTCTTTCCAATCTCGTGTCAGGCTCTTATCAGGCCCGCGCCTAGCTACTTATTAAAGTTATTAAATTTGGAAAAGTAGTTTGAGGTTGTTTGGCTCTTGTTCTGTTCCTGTAAGTGTCTTGTGCGGCTGCCGTGACCCAGACACGAGCGTAACATTTGCCTGGCTTATTAGCTTGGAGCCAGACATTTTTTTTGCCCGGTTCTTGTTTTGCTGATGTTTGGTTCTATCAACGGTATTCCCGCCGAAGTCAGGCCGGATTCCGCCTCTGTCAGGTCCGAAATTTTCGTACGGGTCACCATCTGCTGGGGGACCCAGACTGCCCATTGCTTCCACCTCAGCATAAGAAGGAAGTTTGTACTTTGGATCATTTTCAAGTTGTTCATAAGAGTTTGTGGGTCCCACTCCATGCATTGCTGTTGGGTACATAAAGTTTCTGATCTGCCAGTGGTAGGAAAAGTAACGTCTTCGAAAATATGCACAGCAGCAGCCAAGAAGACTAATCAGTCCCCACACCAGCCAAAACCCTAAAGCAGCAAAGATCACATCAATTATTATTTTATAGGCCTTTGCATGATATACTTATCCATACACTGTAAAGTCATTAACCAATTTGATAGTGAGTGTGACCTAAGGACAGTGCCTTGACCTTTTGCTACTGCACATGCGTTCTCTGCATCTTGAGATGGTCCAAGAAACTTAATCGGGTTTCTTATCGATGGTGTCTGCCACATGTAATACAAAGGTATTTTTGTCTGTTTTATGACTATGTAAAAGGCAGATCTTAACAAGGGACTGATGCCGAGTCCAAAACAAAAATTACAGGGGTTACTGCATATTCTTCAGAGATGATTGAGCTTCAATTTGTACAGAAAATGCATACATTATTCTATATTTTAAAGCCTCCTAGAATTATTGTTGATTGATTATCTCTGGAAATTGCATGGTTACCCTCAATTTTCTTTTTGGATTCCAACGCCCAGCTAAGATCTGCTTTACCCACATACCGGTAGTCATAAACTTTGCAAAAATACCTCAGTCTGTTATGTAAGAAGATTGTGACTAATGACTTGTTTGTATATAAACAAAAAGCCTTCAAAGTGTTGTATCACACCATGGCCTGTCAGTTCTTAGAAAACCTGATCTATACTCAGGCCAAGCAACCATTAATTTTAGAGTGCACATGATTATGATGAAAATTAAAGCAGAGGCACCATCTTATTGTGTTATGTAGCGTTCACTAGAGTGCACATGATTATGATGAAAATTAAAGCAGAGGCACCATCTTATTGTGTTATGTAGCGTTCACTAGAAGCCTTGAGGGTCATGCCTAGAGGGGAGGAATTACACTATTATAATATAAGCTAAATACCCTTCCAAAAATAGTGCCTTAATTAAATTTTATATCTGATTTTTATGGGTTAGTGAACAGAAATTAAACTAGAACTCATTTATTTGTGCTTACACTCGATCCACGCCAGATATGTGACCACTGGAACTGGGAGAGATTTTTTCACTTCTTGCAATATTTTGCAATATTCTCATCTGTTTACTAATTCCTTTGAGGAAAGTTAAATGCAAATCTGATATAATATTTGCATTTGCGCAAACACAATCCTAAATCTCCCTAATGACTCACTAATTAAAAACCACCTCCAATCAGACTTCCATTAAAGTACACATTTTTACTATTGAAAGTTAAATAGCTTAGGAAGAGACTATATTCACTAATGTAAATAAATAATAATTCTCTCTTACACCACATCTTGTAGTACTTGTAATAGCTGCAACAATTAAACTCTCCACAGCACTGACCTAAATGCAAATAAAAGGAAACATAAACATTGTCTAAAAAACCTATGTCTTTAACCTTTATGACGCAATAAGTGAAATGCGTTACCATAACTCAGAAAAATAATTTAATCACATTATTTACATTTCAAACATAATTCTTTCCTTGTTTCCTTGTAGCAGTGACAACACAGGTGAAAGTTTGGAAATACTTCAAACGCTCTTAGAAACAATCATTTGCTTGTGGGTGCTAAACATTTTATAAATTATAACAAATAAAGCTGATTCTTGTCTCTGGAATATTGTTAATAATTTGTGATAGTTTCACTTCTACACTGAGACTAGAAATTAAAATTAAACACATTTTGATCAGGGACAGGATTATACGACCTCCTCACAGTCTTTAATTATGTTTTTCCACAAACTCAGGTTATTTGACATCCAGCCCACTGAAATCAAGGAACTATTCAGAGCATCCTAATGAGCAGATCCGAAAATCTTATCCACGAGTCCAGTCCAATCTTGGTAATGTTCAAGGGTAATTGCGAAAAAAATAAAAAGTAAAAGTTTACTTCTCATCAGAGAAGCAAACTTCCAAGCAGATTAAATTTTTCAAATTATTGTAGGATGTTATTCGGATTGCAACTACCAAAACTTACCCTCATTACAGTAGAAGTCCTTCCCGTCCAACTTTCCACAGTAGTCTCTCGCCTAAAGACATGAAAACAAAACATTGCATTTTTTGCGTACTTGACAACGTACCATAGGCCATTCTTGAAGAACACCACTGGTGCAGCTATGTGGAACTTTATAACCTTGTCAGCTTACCAAGCTCTCTCAAAACTTCTCTTCCTCGCATTTGAATTCCTTCTCGACAATCAACCTTATTTATTAATAATTTTCAAGTACACTTGAAGCCTCGCATACTCCAGTTTACAGCGTCAAACGAAGTACTTTCGATGATTTGCAGATGTAATTATTTGAAAGCCTTCCCACGTTGCCGTAGTACAAATTCACCGCCTGTTTTTGACGCCTTGATTTGCTGTCTTCAGAAAGTCGAAACGTCTAGTTGTGACTGGTACGAAATGAATGTTTTGTTTTGAAACGAGCAAGTTACATAATTTTTGCACTGTCAATACAACGGAACTGTCAACGTTTAAAACACTTATTTCGAAGTATTTGGTTTACACACCTCTGTTTCTCCGAAGAAAAGAAACGCCGTTGCAAAGAGACAGATTGCGCTGGATTCAACCCACTCCATAGTACGTATAGATGGATATGATGCAGTAAATCGCTTTGGCAGTATCGAATAACTTGTCAGTTACTCATAATTTATGCAAATAACGAATCGAAGCGACGCTTATTAGCTGGTATATCTGGGGCCGGGATCTGGGGACCAATAAATTTTATTGCGTACACATAGTGACATGATTTTTTGTGCTGCATATTTATAGACACTCCAGTTAATACTGGAAGAGGGAAAAATTTCCCAAATTGTAAGTGTCTGGGACAAAACAGAATGCAGTCGCGCCTGCGGTCAATTTTTTTGTGTAAGACAACAACGCTTGTCACGTCACGCAACGTCAAGAGAGATGTCATAGCCTCCCACCATAGTTAGTTACTAACTAGGTTGAGGAAAGATAACATCGGCCTAAGGGAGGTGACGTCATCAGGTTATTCTTCGGAGCAGCCACGAACCGAGATCCGATTATACCGGAAATTGACCTGCATTCTTAGTAATGGCGGACGACGTCGGGGAAATAAAGACTTCGAACGTTTGTTAGGATTCGTTATGGTAGAATACGGAGTTCTCTCCACTTTCGTTTCTCGGCGTCTGAACACTGACCTCAAGGATTTTACGTTCGATTTGTGGAAGAAACGTGGAACAATGAAAACAGTCAAGATTTGCTCAGGTAACATCGACCTACGGGAGGTTAACATCGCCCTAAAGGAGGTTAACATCGGCCTACGGGAGGTTAACATCGACCTAAGGGAGGTACGTTTTATAGCACCACGTTTGTATCGTATGTGTTATACTGGCACAATCGTACACATGGAAAGCTTATTTGCAAGCATTAAAACTTACAATCTTGCAGGAACTTTTCTAATCATTGACCTGAGTGTCATTTCATTAATTTTATTACCAACTCATAACATCCGCCTGCAGGAGGTTAACATCTACCTAAGGGAGGTACAGTGGCTTACAGTGTATATTTTATAACTTGTGTATTATAAAAGTCAATTCATAGACATAGAAGCTTTAACTCTCTAGCAGGGAAACTTGGGATCATAAGGAGCTTTTCTATCATTGACTTGAATTTCATAAATATTTTCATTTTTACCAACTCATAACATCCGCCTGTAGGAGGTAAACATCTACCTAAGGGAGGTTATGGTATTACAATAAGGAAGGATGGACTTGAAGAAAGCTTACGAATCTTAAGGGGCTTTTGCATTTCGTGTACATGCCGTTTTAGAATAAATTTATTTATAAAGAATTATTATTATTATTATTATGATTATTATTATTATTATTATTATTATTATGATTATTATTATTATTATTATTATTATTATTTGAAAAGCCTTTTAATCTCACTACAATGAGACAAATGAGAGTTTTTTCATTTTTTTATTTACACTCTAACATGGAATACAGTGAAAGGCAATAAATTGTTCTCTTGTTGTTGTTGTCATTTTTTTTCTTGGTTGACCCCATCAACCTGTAATTTCCACATTAAATTTTGCTAGAAGTGACTGTTTATGTCTGTAGAAATGATAGATCATTTTTCAAAAATATAACCCTTAATATGTCAGAATTTATTTTAATTTGATTTGTGATCTGACTTACAAGAGGTTTGACTGTTTGACTGCTTCATTTTTTATTTGCCATTAACCAAAAAATACAACATAAATACATTAAAGATGATACACAATATTCCTACTAAACTATTTACAAGATGAAATGTGTTAAAGGCTAGGAAGCCTATATAGAAGCCTGGGGCTTATTAACTATAGGCGTCCTGGAACTATAGGATAAACCATAGAAGTTAATGGTACTGAATGAAAATTCCAATTAATTTTTTTTTAAAAGAAGAAAAAAAAAGAAAGAAAGAAAAAAAAAAAAAGAAAAAGGTGTGTAGCTCAACAAAGAGTCAATTTAACTTAGAAAGAAGGAATTTTCTAAGTCTTTTGCCAAACTGTTACTTGCACTGTTTTGAATTTCACGACTAAGCGAGTTGAAAAGCGTAGGACCTTGAAACCGAATTGAGAATTTTCGAAGATTAGTTCGACAATAAGGTATATAGAAAAGGTTGGAATTTCTTGTATTATAAGAATGTATCTGGCTTGCAAGAGTAAATATATCGCGAAAATAATTTGGAAGTAAGCTTCTTTTAAAAAGATACATAAATTTACCTATTTGGTATAAATAAATGTCAGAGAATTTTAAAATCTCCTGTTCTTTAAAAAGAACACCAGTATGAGCATCAAAAGAAACTTTAGATATTATTCTGATTATCTTCTTTTGCAGAACAATAATCCGATTTAAATTAGACTGATATGTCGATCCCCACACAGAAACACAATAAATTAAGTCAGGGTAAACTAGACTATAGTACAAGGAGCGTAAGGAGGTTTTGGGAAGGCAAAAACTAGACTTATAAATAATACCTATTGATTTTGATATTTTTCTAGAAACACTAAGAATGTGAGGCTTCCATGACAAATGCTCATCGAGGATAACACCTAAAAATACTGTCTCTTTCACATCTTCAATTGCATTGTTGTCAATTTGAATAGATATATCAAGTGTTTTCCTCCTTTGGGGTGGTCTAAAAACCATAAAATTTGATTTTTTAAAGTTAATGGACAGCTTGTTTGCTCGACACCATTGTGTTAATTTAAGCATTTCAGAATTCAAGATTCCAGGAAGCAAGTTAAAATCTTTGTGGGAGAAAAATATGTTTGTATCATCTGCAAAAAGAATAAAATCCACGACCTTTGACACGTTACACAGATCATTTAAATATAGAGTAGAAAGAGTAGGGGACCTAGTATAGAACCCTGGGGCACCCCGCACTTAATTTCGCAAGACTCCGTACTGACACCATTAAATTCCACATATTGTTGTCTATTGCTTAGATAGCTTTCGAACCCTCTCAGTGAAGTGCCACAAGCACCATAATGCTCTAATTTTGAAATCAAAATGTTATGATCAACGGTGTCAAAGGCCTTGGACAAGTCTATAAAAATACCAACTGTGCAATTGTCAATGGCGGAAGAGATTTTGTCATATAAACAAGTAAGAGCATAAGCGCTAGCAGTGGAGTGATGCTTGCGAAAACCATACTGATTGTCAGAGAGAATGTTATGATTATTAAGAAACCTTAAAAGACGATTGTACATTACTCTCTCATTGCTTACTACAGTACATTAACAATATTGGTTTTATTTTATTTCTTTTCAGAATGCAATACTTAAACTGCACAGACCGCTGAAGAAACAGCTACTTCAAAGACACCTATGACTCATTCATTCCACAAAAGATATTGTGTACTCAATTCATACGCATAGAAGCTTACTCTTCAGCAGGGAAACTTGGGATCATAAGGAGCTTTATTATCATTGACTTGAATTTCATTTTATTTTAACCAAGTGATAAGAATTCCACCTACGTATACAGGAGGTACATGTAAACATCTACCTGAGGGAGGTCATGATGTTTATAGCACCATGCAAGTATGTATTATAATAGGGAAGAATTGACTTGAAGAAAACTTATGAATCTTAAGGGGCTAATTTGCACTTCATGCACAAGGCCCTCAAATTTGGAATGACAACCATCTTGATTTAGGTAATTCGCTTACTATCTGGAATTGTAGACAAAAACTTAAAGATTACTTCCGATCAAATTGTGAATTCATGTCCTTTTGAACTCTTGTATACACGGCTTAGCTTAATTTAATATTTTATTTGTTATTTATTTAATTTTTTTTCATTTAAGTTATTATTATTATTATTATTATTATTATTATCACCACTATTATTAACATTAATATTTATCTATTTATTTATTTATTTATTTATTTATTTGTAAACTGTAAAGTAATTGCACCATTTTGACCAATCTCCTGTATGAATTGTGCCATATAAGCCCCCGGCTTCGGCATCTCAATATCGATTTACAGGTATTACTTATTACCATACACTCTCTTGTACTATCATTATGAATAAAGAGCATTATATATTATATTGTCTCAGTTGTTCAATAATTATTGTATTCAAACAGAAGGAAAAAAAAGAGAAAAGTCCAAATTCTCCAATGCCAAAGGTACAGTGTAAATTCAGTTCAATTTCTCTATCCCAGCCAAATTCAATTCCCTTCTTCCCAGGCATGGTACATGGTCAAATGCCATGTGGGAGGGGGGGGGGGGGGGGACAAGGCATTTATTTTTTGTTCAAATTTGACTTGTTCTCCAACTCATGACAACGTTCCACCCGTATTTAGAAGCATAGAGCTTACTTGATAACAAATGACACGTCATGAGCTTATTAAACATGAAAATGAAAACATTTAGGGGTGGTCATTTGGATCTTTTGAAAAGCACACTCAAAGGTTCATGGCATGGCTCAATTTCATTTTGACCTTTACTTGAGGTACTGATTTGTTGACTTACAAAATAAAAGCTCTTTATGTCATATCTTTTTGACTCAATAGCCATAAAGGTTAGCAACCATAACAGTAATTGAATATGGATATTTGAAAGATACATTTCAATATCAGGTGAAAGATTAAGTAGAAGAAAGACCCTCAGTTATATTTTTGGGATTTCTTTTCACAACAGCTTAAGGAGGTGCCTACTAATAGCAAAGTATTTTTGCACGGTTTATCACTATGCGGGAAAAGCAGATCTTGGTAGCGGGTATTGAAAGCCAAATGTAAGGAAATTGGGGGTAACCACGCATTTTTTAGAGATAACGAAGCAACAATTATTCTAAAAAGCAGCAAAATACAAAGCAATGTAGGGCGCTTTTTTCCAAATTGAAACTTTATTATCTCTGAAAAATGCATGATTTCCCCCCAATTTTCTTTTTGGAAACCAAAATCACTTGCTAAGTTCTGCTTTCTCCGCATAGTTTTAAAGTGCGCAAAAATATCCCTGTAATAGTAGGCACCACCCATAGGAAACCCGAGTATCTCCAGATGCACAGAACGTATGCGCAGTAACAATAGTAGGCACCGTCCTTAAGTTCTAGAAAGGACTAAGAATCTTTCTTCCAATTAAACATTACTTAAAAATGTTGGTCATTTTGTATCTTTGTACTCTAAGTGGTACATATATACCAATCTACACAATTTCCTGCCAGAGAGGAACAAAATTATGACCATTTGCATCCAATCCATCATTATATGGGAGATCCTCCGTCAATTAACCCTACAAACTTGAATATCAAATTTTACATAATTTTGCCACATGACGAGAGGTCAAGCTTGACAATAACAGTTCAACAACATCTGTTGTACACAATGTCTTTTGAGGAATTGATGAGTCATAGGTGTCTTTGAAGTAGCAGTTTCTTCAGCGGTCTGCAGAGTTTAAGTATTGAATTCTGAAAAGAAATAAAAGAAAACCAATATTGTTAATGTACTGTAGTAAGCAGTCAAACAGTCAAACCTCTAGTAAGTGATCACAAATTAAATTAAAATAAATTCTGACATATTGAGGGTTATAGTTTTAAAAATGATCTATCATTTCAACAGTCATAAACAGTCACTTCTAGCAAAATTTAATGTGGAAATTACAGGTTGATGGGGTCAACCAAGAAAAAACGACAACAACAACAAGAAAACAATTGCCTTTAATCATCATAACAGCTATTATGCTATTTTAATGCACCTGCATTTTTTCTATTTAAACCCATAACACCTCTCATAGCAAATCTTTATGGCCGTAAAATTGTTTCATTAGATGAATATAAATGGCCCAGCATAGGTCAGTGTGTTGATAATAATATATTATATTCCATGTTATGAGTGTAAATAAAAAAATGAGAAAACTCTCATTAATCTCATTCTAGTGAGATTAAAAGGCTTTTTAAATAATAATAATAATAATAATAATAATAATAATAATAATAATAATCATAATAATAATAATAATAATTCTTTATAAATAAATTTATTCTAAAACGGCATGTACACGAAATGCAAAAGCCCCTTAAGATTCGTAAGCTTTCTTCAAGTCCATCCTTCCTTATTGTAATACCATAACCTCCCTTAGGTAGATGTTTACCTCCTACAGGCGGATGTTATGAGTTGGTAAAAATGAAAATATTTATGAAATTCAAGTCAATGATAGAAAAGCTCCTTATGATCCCAAGTTTCCCTGCTAGAGAGTTAAAGCTTCTATGTCTATGAATTGACTTTTATAATACACAAGTTATAAAATATACACTGTAAGCCACTGTACCTCCCTTAGGTAGATGTTAACCTCCTGCAGGCGGATGTTTTGAGTTGGTAATAAAATTAATGAAATGACACTCAGGTCAATGATTAGAAAAGTTCCTGCAAGATTGTAAGTTTTAATGCTTGCAAATAAGCTTTCCATGTGTACGATTGTGCCAGTATAACACATACGATACAAACGTGGTGCTATAAAACGTACCTCCCTTAGGTCGATGTTAACCTCCCGTAGGCCGATGTTAACCTCCTTTAGGTCGATGTTAACCTCCCGTAGGTCGATGTTACCTGAGCAAATCTTGACTGTTTTCATTGTTCCACGTTTCTTCCACAAATCGAACGTAAAATCCTTGAGGTCAGTGTTCAGACGCCGAGAAACGAAAGTGGAGAGAACTCCGTATTCTACCATAACGAATCCTAACAAACGTTCGAAGTCTTTATTTCCCCGACGTCGTCCGCCATTACTACGGAAAGAGAGTGAATGCAGGTCAATTTCCGGTATAATCGGATCTCGGTTCGTGGCTGCTCCGAAGAATAACCCGATGACGTCACCTCCCTTAGGCCGATGTTATCTTTCCTCAACCCTCTCACAGCGGTCATCGCTGACATGACAGTTTCATGGCCGGAAGTTATTTTGATTGGCTACTGTTTACGGCGAAGCGTCATACTCATCGAGGGGGCGGAATACTCGTCTCAATGCTTCTGTGTCAGGCTTTACTTCCCTTTTCCCCTTCCTCTCTTTCCCCTCTCTCCCCCGAAAAGCCTGATGCTCAGGCTAAAGACTCGACAGCGTTGTTTTCTTGCTTTTAATTTGGGGAGGGGGGGGGGGGTGATCTATATGGATATGTCTAAGGCCTTCGATAAAGTGAACCATTTCTGCCTGCTGCAAAAGTCGCACGAGTTCGGGTTTAGAGGCAGCGTCCTGCAGTGGTTTAGCTCTTACCTGATGGGCCGCTACGAACGTGTAACAGTGCTGGGTGAAACCTCTGATCCTATGCCTGTCACCTCCGGAGTACCTTATTCTTCATCTATGTAACTAATGCGCCGATCAACTCGAAACTTCAACATCCCCCCCCCCCCCCGGGCAAACCCCGGGCATTTGAACTTCTGAAGATTGGATCGTTCAAATTCCCACCCCCTAGGGCCCAAATGGTGTTCAAATGCCCTACCTTATCGTCGGATTTGTCTGTCAAATGCCCGTCCTAAAGAACAATGGTTGTCGGCTCCTGTCATGAGTTACTACAAAAACCACAACTTTAAAACTCATGATTGGAAATTGAATTTAAGTCGGACAATGTCAATCAGCAAGTGTAAACTGTTCTAACTCCGAAACACGGCAAAGGTTGTTTAAAGAGAAATACATAATAACATATTTAAAATGAGTTAGCCGGCTACGTAGACTGTTCGAGTGGCAGGGTATTCTGCAGTTTAAGCCAAAGCAGCGGTTTTTCATTCGACAATATTTTTTTTCTTTAACTGTTCACTGCTGTTTTATGGCTATTCTAAAAACCTCTGCAGACACAAATGCATAGAAATACATATTAATTAGTTAGCCGGCTACGTAGAATGTTGTTCGAGTGGCAGGATATTCTGCAATTTAAGCCAAAGCGGTTTTTCATTCGACAGTGTTTATTTCTTTCACTTTCACTCACTGCGGGACAAAGCCGCAGCTTGACTCCTTGTATAAAAAATCTACATCGTTTACATACAATCTATGGAAATAATTAATATTTAAGCACTCTCACTTTTGAAGACCCTTTTTGGTAAGCTTTCATTGTAATGCTGTATCTCTTCCTTTTCTCATCCATATCGTCCAAAGACGTGTTTATGGCTGTTAGCGACTTCGGCGACCTCCCAAAAAAGCGATTTGAAACCTGACACTTCCGGTTCAATTATCCCCACCCCACCCAGGCAAGGTCGAATTCCCCACCCCCCGGGAAGGTTTTACCCGTCAAATTCCCCACTCCTGGGCACAGAAAATAGTCAAATGCCCGGGGTTTGCCCGGGGGGGGGGGGATGTTGAAGTTTCGATTTGATCGGCGCATAACATGCCCGATTCAGTCCTGACGAGCCATGTTTGCCGATAACAGAAAGATATAGTGTGTGTGCGGATGACGTCACAAAATTACTGGCGGCCATGTTGGAGGACTTACGTAATCAAAATGGCGACTGAAACAACAGGGGTTGAGCCTCTGATGCTCTCAAATTATAGCGAAAATCTTGAAGGCAAGGTAAAATATAGGTATCTCGATAAAATTTCTGAGATTGGTATAGATCCGCTTCTCATCCCAGCTAAAACGTTGAGCGAGAAATGCCTTCCACCGGTTGAATCCATGGATTTAAAACTTACTTTCGTATCTTGTGCTCGATACTAGATTTATTCCAACGCACAATTTAAAGCTTACAGAAGCCTTCAAGCTTACAACCAGATGGTTAGTGGCTTCATTTCCAGTGTCCTTGGATGTATGATTAACAAGAGGTTTGTGGTGTTGGCCAAAGTAAGACATTCGCAGAGACTGAATGAACCACTAGTGCAATTGTGGATTATAACAAACGAATAAGGTACTGTGATGTCAGCACATTGTGCAGGGTGTATGGCTGGCCTGGGTGAGTGTTGCTCACATATAGCAAGTGTACTATTCTATCTTGAAGTTGTCACCAGACAAAACGGAAGATTAGCGTGTACGCAGGTTAAGTGTGGCTGGATTTTGCCAAGTTATGTTGAAAAGGCTGATTACGCCAGAGTTAATGACATCAACTTTTCCTCAGCAAGAAAACTGAAGGCAACCTGGAGAAGTCTTTAAACGATCTTAGTTTGTGCGGCAAGAATGATAACAGTGATCAATCCTCTACAGGGATAAAAGAATTACCTACAGTACAGGGGTCAGTGCAGCAACCAACTAAGGATGAACTTGAACAGTTGTACAGTTCTCTCAATGAATGCAAAGTCAAACCTGTTTGTCTAATTTTAGTAGAAACATATGCAGATGAATTTATTTCAAAACGAGAGGGATACATGCATCAGGAGTTCTAGACTTCCTGTTGGATCGCACGGTATTGTGGGAACGCAGGCTCAGAAAAGTGGGCATCAACTTACCACGCCAGCCATATTGGATTACATCGAGTGGGAGTGATCTTTCACGCAAAAAAATCTCCTTGTGAGCCGAAAACGAGCAGGAATAGAGAAAAACCAAATCAAACGTATTTTAAAGGTAAGCTATGGTTTCATTACGTTTTGGCAACGGCATTTTGGCGATTTTAGGCTGCAGAGTGTAGTCGATTTAAAATGCTACAAGTGCTATTTTTGCTTATTTCTTGTTCTGTTTTGTTTTTATCTCCTTACTAAATAAATGGGCAGCAGTCGGAACCGAAGTGAAGATCTAATAGTTGGATACGTTTTAACTTTTCATTTTATATTGTTATAATGCAGGTTTGATATGAGTGGCGAAGAGCTACCTTTCGAAGTTATCCAGACATGGAAACCTGGGCAACTGAAAGAGTTCTGTCGCAAGCGGGACTTAAAGGTTTCAGGACCCAAAGCTGAACTTGTAGCCCGCGTATTTGCCGCGGCAGAAATGGGCATTGCCATCAAGCCTACTGCTCAGGAACGAATTGCTACTACCGAAAAAGAGAGGGCAAAATTACTCATAATGCCAAACGGGACCTCAGTACCAGATCCATTGACACTGAAGGATGGGTGGGTGAAGGAAAGCCAGAGTATGACCTCTTGGCCGCCGATATACCTGAGCGATATAACATTGTTTTTGATGAGTGATCATCCAGGGAAGGATGTTGACTTCCACAAACGAGTCCTAAACGAATACAAAGAAGGGAAGGCGTATCGTTTATATGACTCTGGCTGGTTGAAAGAGATATCATATACGAAAATCACGGATGACTCAGAATATTGCTTTTTAAAAGCAAAATGCACTCATTCCATGAAAATATCGGATATACCGCATTCTGCATGGATTTGTGCGAACAAGAATGATGGCTTTATAGTCAGTGCCTACTGCACATGTGTTGCTGGGTTTGTACTACCAAGATAGATGAAGGGGAGCATAAATTGGCCTTAATTTGTAGGGTCAAACCCTACAGTGTTTTTCATATTATTCAGTATTGTTTCATAGTTTTACGTTACTGGTGTGATAGTGCTAAATGTGTATGATGGTAGGGGCTCAACCACGGAATTAAAAAAGGGTATAAGCTCATTGAAACTAAGAGATAGTCATGCTATAGTATCAACCAACTAGTGGTCTATTACAAATCCTTCATTTTTATTGAGTGAGCAACTAATGGCCTATTAATGATAGACCTTGCCAAGCAAACCACCTGCTTGAAATTCGATTTTTTTTTTTCAACACAAAATAATGGTATCTACACTCACAAAACAGATTAACTTGTTGGTCTATACTAAAACAAGTAGAACTTGTCTCTTTGTGTGGTATTGGCCTCTGACCCTGTGGTGGATTTATCATATAGCACTTGAGGTCTTATTAAATGGGGAGATGAATTGCACAAAACTAGGAGCAGGCAATGATTATTGAGCCCTCCAACAGTGCTGAGGTTTTAAGATTCATTCCCTTTTTTATAATTCCAGAATGAGCAGCTCTTGTATTCACATCACAGCATTACTGTTTAGAGTTGAAGCTGCTAATAGGAGTGGAATGACCAACCCAGCTTGCACATCACGGCAATGTGTGTGGAATGTACCATCAGAAAAAACAGTTATAAAGCCAACAAAGATTGCTGACATGAATTGGAAGTCATCAAAACTAAATAAAGGTAACTCAGTGAGATATAGTAAACATAGGACATGGGCATTACTGCTATTGGAGAAATGCTAAAAAAATAAATGTCCTAAACTATTTTGACTATTTTGCAAACAAGGCTGAACTTGATTAATGCAGCATCATAATACACTGTGTCATTGTAATATTACCACAAATCTAGCAACCCCTGAGCCTATGATTTCCCTTTTATTTGATCAGCCTTGTTTTGTTTTCTTTAGAACCTAGTAGACCAACTGTAGACAGCAGGCGTAGCCTCTTTCAGCCAGTAGAAAAAAAGAGGGCTCTGAATGACAATGAGAGAAGGAGAACTTTCTACGAGAATTTAAAGGATACATTTCCAGACTCCTGTTTTGCATTGATGGGTCAAGCTGAATGCACACCAGAGCTACTACAACCAACAACTACTCCTAGAGAAAGTAAAATACTCTCCAGTGATGAAATTGATGTTATAGAGGAAATAATTGTTGGCCCAGCTGAAAATGAGGCTTGGCACCAGCAAAAGGGGGACGAGATAACTGCCTCAAATGTTTACAGAGTATTGACTAACGTAGAATCAGTGAGTCCAGCTGAATGCACACCAGAGACACTACAGCCAATATCTACTCCTAGAGAAAGTACCATACTTTCCAGTGATGAAATTGATGCTATAGAGAAAATAACTGTTGGTCAGGCTGATAATGAGGCTTGGCACCAGCAAAGAGAGGGAAGAATAACTGCCTCAAACTTTTACAGAGTATTCACTAAAGTAGAATCAATGAAAGTCAGTGGAGAAAATAGTGCCGATAAACTTGTTAATAGCTTATTAGGAAAAGCTAAGCCACCTACAAATTTACCAGCTCTTAAATACGGCAGAGATATGGAGCCCATTGCCATTCAGGAATTCATAAAACACTTCAAAAAACATCACAAGGATGTTAGGTATAGAGAATGTGGCATCTTTATAGATAAATCAAAACAGTACTTAGGAGCATCCCCAGACTTACTGATAGAGTGTTCTTGTTGTGGGAAAGCAGTTGTTGAGATTAAGAACCCTTTAAGCATTGCCGATGAAATTCCCTCAGCACATAATCTGTCATACTTATGTATGAGTAACGGGAAAGTAGCTTTAAAGCAACAGCACCAGTACTTTGCACAGGTCCAGGGTGAGATGGCCATAACAAAAAGACCATTGTGCTATTTCTTTGTATACACACGAAAGGGCTATCACTTGGAAACGATCAGATTCAATGCTAAGTACTGGTGTAGGCTTGAAGAAAATCTAACCTGGTTTTATAATAATTGTCTTTCACCAGCCATCACAAGCCAGGTTGTCAGCTGAGTTGTTAAAAAATATCTAGAAAATGGATCTGACTGAGAATTTTATAAACAGGTAATCATATTTCCCCTGGAGCCTGTACAATATAATTGAACAACTACATGTATTATTTTAAAGTGATTGCTTTATTTTACCCTTGAAATGAAAAATGTCAAAAGTAGAAAATATTTATCAGTTGTTAATAAAAAATTGCTTCCTGCACCAATTACACTGGTCTTATAAAACATCAACATAAATTTTACTACTGGGGTAGCCAGGGTTTGTCAAAAAGGGCTCAAAGGGGGCCCAAGGCTAAAAAGGGAGGGGCCCAAGCTTTTCCTGGACTAGATTGTCCCGTATTTTTTTTAAACTATATATTACTTTTCAGAGAAGTGGGCCAGGCCCTTTGGCCCTTCCTATGGCTAAGTCCCTGATTATGCATATTTGTGGTAATGTCATCCTATCAGGACAAGGAAATCATTTTCAGTTAACCTGTAAACAAACTATTGATAAATTGAATTGTGTTATTCCAGAACAAGCAGGAAAAGTATTTACCCAAACCATGAAGGGAATTATTTGTGAGACGATCCACCAACCCTTAAGGAATTTCCAAATCAAAAGTGTAGTGTTGTTTTTTGGATTTTTATCTCCTAAAAACAGGCAACTAATTGACCCCCCCCCCCTCCCCCGCTGGAATTTCTAATTTCCTTCTATGGTGGGGATATAGATTTTCTCGTGAATTAATTTTACTCTATATCTTGAGCCCAAACAAATAGTGTTACTTGCAAAGAGGCTTGTACAAATTGCATAATGCAGCACAGACAATGATAATGTTATCAAGATTACCAATAAGAGAGATAGGCAGTTCATTCTTGATTATACGGAATGTTTTCAGCCGCCTGATTGCCTGTTCTACAAAAATGCGTAGATTAGCTATTGTCTTAGTTTTCTGTACATCAGACTTCGTGAACTGCTCTTGTCCACGTTTCCCTGGCGGAATAAAAAGGTCAGCCCTGCGAAGCAAAAGATCCTCTGCAATGGTGAATCCACGATCTGCCATTACTGCATCATATGGCTCAAGGATGTTGTAAAACTGTGATTCCCTTGTCAAATGGACATCTGAGGTCCGCCCACCCCATGCCTCTGAGATGAAGTTGAAGGCCCCATTTGGGGTGATTGAAACTAGGATTTTTGCAGTATTGTGGTGCTTGTAATCTGACCAAGTTGATGCTCTGATTTCAGGGTCACTTGGGGTCTCTATAAAAATTTCAGTGCAGTCTATTATATGGCGCACCTTGCAGTATCCTGGTTTTTTGAACTTCTTTGGCAGTGTTTTCTTTACAACTTCCATGCTAGGATTGTATATTAGGCATTTCAGTTCACTAGCCAGAATTTTGATCCATGTGTTGAAAATAGTTGACACCGTACTGCGTGAAATACCAAATCTTTGTGCTAGGTCTGCATTGGTGGATCCCAAACGGAGTTTCATAAGTGTTAGAAGAAACTCGTCTTTCTGAGAAAGAGCTCGTTTCGGTCCAAATTTTTTTGGTGATTTCCTAAAGTTCCTGCCTTTTCTGGTTGTTTTCTTAGGGCCACTCCAATATCTCACTTTTGTTATATATCCTTTCACAGAGTCAAATAACTTGTTAAAGGCAGCCTTTGATGGGATACCAGTCAGTAAATTTACAGTCTGGTTATCTTTCAGATCTGAATGCTTCAATCCCTTATCCTGTTCGGCCACAAGTTGAACTTCCAGCAACTTCACTTTTTCACTTAGCTCCTGTATTTTCTCTGAAAGTTCCATGATTTTTTCATCTTTGTCTTGCCTGCTTTTCAAGCAAGATGTGTTCATGCAAAAATTCGAATTTTCATTAATTTCATACCATCCATAGACATAGCAATGGTCATGAATTATGGATGCTCCGTCTATGTCAAAACAATCACTGACAGAAGTAGAGGGCTCAGGCTCTTGGACCTCAACACCATCACAAGCCAGATTGTCAGCTGAGTTGTCAAGAACAGGTACTGTTATTTCATCGCTAAATGTATCTAGCTTAGCTTGTTTTCTGGATCGTGCTGCAAGAGAGTTATCACGTGGCGTTGGTGGTGAGCGTTTGTAGGCTCTCGTTTTTTTGTTGTGGCCAAGTTGCAAAGATGGGTTTGGGTTTTCAGCAGTCGGTTCACCGTCAACGAAGTGTAGATTACAAACTCTTGAATCCTTGTTAGGCATCTAAAGTGTCCCACTCAAAGTGTTCCTGCTTATACTTTTTGCCCATTGTAATCGGCGTTCCGGGTTCTTTTTTTCAGTCGGGAACGGGAATAATTTGAAGGGTGGCTGGCAGTCACAAATGCCTGAGCCATTGTTACAACCATGAAGCTCACAGATTGTAGCAGCCCATTTCCCTAGCCTTAGTCCACTGTTAGGACAGCCTATGACAACACAATTTCGGTGGCCGAATCCCATGGACAAACTATCTACATTAAAACAAGAGAAATACGACATATAAAATAAGCAAAAATTGCACTCGTGGCGTTTCAAATCGACTACACTTTGCAGCCTAAAATCGCTAGAATGACGTTGCCAAAACGTAATGAAACCATAGCTTACCTTTAAAATACGTTTGATTTGGTTTTTCTCTATTCCTGCACGTGTTCGGCTCACAAGGAGATTTTTTTGCGTGAAAGATCACTCCCACTCGATTTAATCCAATATGGCTGGCGTGGTAAGTTGATGCCCACTTTTCTGAGCCCGCGTTCCCACAATACCGTGCGATCCAACAGGAAGTCTAGAACTCCTGATGCATGTATACCATCTATCCGAGATTTATTTGATGAGAAATACATAAACCTTAATTATACTGAGCTACTAGAACAGTGCTACAAAGTTGAAATAAGCCTCACAAATGAGCGAATAGAAATGATTGAGAAAGAAACCATAAACCAAGCAAAAAGCAGTGCTTTCTATCATCACAGGGCTGGACGAATTGGTGCATCTCAATGGCATGCAGCATGTCACACTGATCCTGCACAGCCATCACAATCTCTTATCAAAACAATTTGTTATCCCGACGTGTTTAACTTCCCTTCTGCAGCTACAAGGTATGGCTGCAAACATGAAGAGTTGGCAACAGTGGCAATCGCTGAATATGAAAAGCAGATGAAGGCAAAACATAACAACTTTAAAGCAGTCAAGTGTGGTACATTCATAAACAAAGATTACCCATTTTTGCATGCCACTCCCGATTTCATTTGTTCCTATGACTGTTGTGGCCTTGGGTTGGGTGAGGTTAAGTGTCCCTACTGCATTGATGCGAAAGAGTTTGACTCTTATGTCAAACGTGGCAATGTTTACAGTGATCTTGAGAGTTTTAAAATTTTCAACTTTAATCTAAGTTTGTTGAAATTAGAAGATGTTTAAAATACCTTACAGCAATATTTCTGATATCTGATAAAATAAGGGACAATGTCAATCAGGACATTATAGCATTGCATTAATGTTATGACCCTAGAATTATGAGCATTATCAATTATTTTTTCAATAAGTGTACCAAATTGAAATGCAAAGCCATGTTTAGTTCACTTACAAAGAGTGAGTTTTAGTCAAATGGTATGATTGGAGGGCATAGATTCACTAATGCAGAACATACCCTGATGATTCTATCAATCAAAGGGGTTTCCTTCTCTTCTTTTTTCCTGCATGTGAGGTAATCTGTAGGTAATGTACTTTGCAAAATAGTGTATTTTTGTCTCAAAACTCCAATCACCCTTTCCACGTGTATTCGTACGTTTGCAATTTTTCTTGTCTTCTCCACATCGATTGGATCTAACTGACTTTTCCCTTTGGTAAAAGCAGGGATATTTAAGCTTGCCTGGTAGTACCATACGCTTTCATGGACAGTGAACCCTCTGTCTGCAAGAACTAAGTCTCCAGGCAACAAGTTTGTAAGGAAACCAGAGTTTTCAGTTACAAACTTATCTGATGCCCTACCACCCCATGCTTTACTGACAAATGAAATTGATCCTTGGGGGGTAATGCCAATGAGCACCTTAACGGTGTTGTGGTGCTTATAATTAGAAAATGTTTGTGCCCTGGTAGGGCTGTCAATGAAAATCTCAAAACAGTCGATAATCACAGTTGTTTTAAGACCAAATGCATCTATGAAACATTTCGGCATGGTTTTCTGAAGGTCTTTGCGCTCAGGCCACACTATCAAAGGAGACAAGCGAATATCCATTACCTCGATCCATGAATTGAAGACTCTTGAAACAGCAAATCGAGATACACCAAACCGATAGGCGAGATCCTGGTGAGGTACGTTTAGCCGTAATTTCATAAGGACCATAATAAATTCTTGAAACTTGCTTAAGCGAGCACGGGAGAATTGCCTAGTTGTGTGAGGAGCAATAAAGGAAAATGTTTTTATCAAAATCTCGTATGAAGGCAATCCAGTGTAAAATTTGACCTTGTCATCATCATTACAAAAATACTCTTCATCATAAACTTGTCCTGGCGCCCCCTGCCGACCAGCTAGACAGGCAGATTCGTCTGTATTTGTGGCAACATGTTTTAATTTTAACTCTCTCATATCAGCTGTAACATCTTCGATGTCATCAATTAACGCTTCAACTGGCTCGCTAGCCTCCTCCAGTTTCATAACTTTCACTTTTTCCTTTTCTTCTCTTTCGGCTTTACGTTTTCTGCGCTCCTTTTTTCTTTTACTACGCTCCAGATTAGCTTGTGATTTTGCTGTTTCGTCGATTGATTTTTTCTCGTGACCAAGGTGCACAGTTGGGATCCAATCGGGATTGAATCTATCCCAAAGTTGGGCTGCTCTGCCACTGATAAAATGTTTCCCACAAACTCTGTCGTTTTCTAAAATCTTTTCTGTCAAGTCATCTCTGCTGATTGCCGCTAACCAAAGAGTACGTCTTTCTGATGACAATCTTTCCGTTTGTTCTCCTTGGTTTGTTAAAACTTTCGGAACACGGCAAAACGCTACATTCGGACACTTGTCGCTTTTGTTCCCACAACCAACAATTAAACAAAACGACGGCATTATATCAACAAGACCAATTCACACTCTAGTTTGATCGCTCGAAGGCTGCTTGCACTGAAACGCGCGTGGATCAAGGCAATTTTTCTCATAGAAACCATTTAAATTCGAATAAAAAAATTCAGGCAGACAAATTGTAGCGTGCAATCAATGAACCGAGACAAATCGCGCAGAGATACGCCGTGAGACTGGTAGATTTTACAATTTTTTGTCATGATTTCTTCACTCGTAGTCATGTCGAAAATGAAGATGATCCCAATTTATAAGAAACTGTTGCACTTAAACCAATTTTTATTAGTTTCACCGATTTTCAACACCGGGATCTTTTTTTCAAATTTAAAAGTAATCGGGCCGACAAAACAAAGTGAGCGGAATAATCGGTTTTAGAAAGGGCTCAAAAAATCGATATAACGGGGCTTTGTGGTTGAAATATACCGTAAATGACAAAAGGGCACTGTAAATTAGCTACCTTTCCGATTTTAATTCACAAGGAAGGAAAGGAAAATGCGAGGTATATCTTGAAAGCACTTGCGATGCCCGCACTCTGAATGGTAAACACAGGGAAAACCCATCAAAGTGGTCCTCCAACATGGCGGACGGTAAATCAAGGGTCACGTGTCCGCACACACACTATACTGTATAAACAAATTCAAGTCTCAGGAAGATGCTGCGTACCTACAAGCTGACTTGCTTGCTGGCTAGTTGACAGACATCACACTTAAGCTGGCTGGGATTTTCATTTCTTAAAAGTCGTGCTCGCTGGCAGTGAAGAAAAGGTATTTTTTTTTCTAAGGAACGTTAAATAGTAACGAAGATTGACGTAGGGACACTCAACTAGTGTTTAGTGCAACATACGATTAATTTTCTCTAAAAGGGTCGTTGGGAACTTCTGATTTAGCTATATTTCATGACCATCACGATAAACCCGATTCTGAAATAGTCTGGGCCCTGGGTTCGTTCTGGATCACTAGGCATCAGAGAACCAGAAATGAGTACTGAACTGAACTAGGGAAGAAAGGATCCCCAAATGTATTTTAATTCACCTTGTAAAACAAGAAAGATAACAGTTATTCGCCAAATAGAAATCTGATTTACTTGTCATTAAGCTGTCAACATTATTCTTTGAACAAACTGAAGTAACGAAACTCGAGAATGCACCTCTCTACAGGGACCACAAGTATCAAGGCAGATTGATTGAAGTTACACGACCCGAATCGTAGCGTGTCTCGGTGAATTCGCCCTTGTATTCTTACGACTACGAATAGTCAGTCTCTATTTCTCCCAGGGGTAGTATGGCGGGCGAAACCAACGTGTGGGCGCAAAAATCTGGTAAGTTCGATAGGTCATTTTCAATCGTTCCACTTCATTTCCTTAATTCAGCCCCAGATAACTCACAAGCTTCCCAAACAAATTCTGTCTCACGCTCGAATTACCTTAATCTCACTACTTTTAGCGGCTTTTTAATTTCAAAGAAACTTTGATTCGGAATGTCTTTTTTTAACGATATGTACATGCAACAACTTCAAATTTAACGGTGACCTAAACTGCTACAAGTGGTCATTTCAAAGTATCAGAATCAATTTTATGTAAATAGTGTGAAATAAATGAATCTTGTAATCTTCTTGAATCTCAGCGTTCATGTACACTTTTGGCAGGAAACGGAGGTTTTGGAGAGCACTACAGACTCGCAGCATACGTTTTAGACGGCCAGTCAAAGACTGCTTTTCACTGTAACTTGTAAAAGTTTTACCTTAGCGGTAGAACAGCTTCACAACTGAAGTTTTTGATACGGCTTACGTATAAGCTTAAAGAGGTTTAGAAAATAAGATTAGGTATGGCTTGGACACAAGCACAGAAACAACAACTGAGTAAAAATACCCTGCAAGCAAAGGAAAGCAAACGGGTCAATGTTGTTTCTGTTATGATAATCTTGTTTGCACAATAGACGACAAGCTTTTAAAAGAAGTCTTTTTATATTCATACGGGGGTTATTGATGCGTCGATCATTTTCAACGGAACTGTTAAACATGATTGAAAAAGTAAACGGCCTTCTTCTCTTTCCCAAGTGGTTCCATTTTTGACCCTTGATCTGGGAAAGAAGCTCGTGGACGCCAAGGTAAGAACACCGGCGTTGAACCGAAAAAATAATTACGGAGTAACGAACAAACAACAGCAACAATGGACTACAGGTCCATCGAAATCAGACGTTCTAAGGAGCTGCGTGACATCTGTTGTTGTTCTTTGATCGTCTCTGAACCCTGACCACACAAAATATGGCCGGTTTTATAGTCTGTTGCACTTGGAATGTCTGCAGTATGGAGATGTCAACGACAGAGACACCATGTTATAATTATTTTTCCAAGTGATAAGAATCACAGTGATTTCATCTGATTCCACTTTATGTACACGGATTCCACCGCCGATAAACTTTTGCGCTCCTCCTGCTGCTAGTATTCTTCATCATCACTGTCATAGAAATCATTTCCATACACCCCGTCCATTTCCATTGACTGAAAGTCCACACGGTATCTCAAAATTCCTGGAAGAAAAGCACGACACTTCAATAAACTTCTTTGGTTAGCTTCAGTTAGCTCAGTTGGTGGAACCCCGGCCGGAAAACTAAACCAGGGTGTTAAAAAAACTGGTAAGATCATGTTGGCTGTGACTAACACCTTGTCCCAGTACAGGTGATCGCGCCATCAGCCGTGACATTGGGCCGTTGGCCTCGTGTTCTTCATCCTTACATGTTAATTGGAAGGGGACATAAAAGAACCCATAGCACTGTTCGAAAAGAGTAGGGCGGGGATCTCCCGGTGTTTTGAGTTTCTCTAGGAAGTTGGTATTAGCTTAAGGACGGTGCCTACTAATAAGGAAGTATTTTTGCGGGGTTTATGACTGTCCGGGGAAAACAGATCTTATCAAGGGCTATTGAAATCCAAAAAGAAAATTGGGGGTAACCACGCATTTTTTAGAGATAATGAAGTAACAGTTATTCTAAAATAACAGTAAAATACAAAGCAATGTATGGGTTTTTTTTTTTTCAAATTGAAGCTTTATTATCTCTGAACAATGCATCGTTTCCCCAAATTTTCTTTTTGAATACCAAGAGCACTTGCTAACTTTTACTTTCTCCGCATAGTTTTAAACCGCGAAAAAATGTCCCTGTATTAGTAGGCACCACCCACAGGAAACCCGAGTATCTCGAGATGCGCAGAATGTATGTGCAGTAACAAAAGTAAGCACCATCCCTAAGGCAGTACTTAAAAGCTTGAGTTGGTATGAACAGACTTGGTCTTGTGGTTGTTTTGATTATTAATCAGGAAGCAGGAAAATAAAGCCAGTGTACCTACCTCCAATTCCACCAAATCCTTTACAAAACTGTGCTCCTTCTTGAGACTTATCCGTGATGATTTCAAGGGTTGCACCTGTCAAGACACAAGTGTTCATCATAAAAATTAATTATTAACACGACAAGTCCAAGAAATCAACCATTTCATCCCACACTAAAAATCACTCTGAAAAAAACACACACAAAAAAAAAAAACAAACAAAAAAAAAAACAAAGAGTGCCACAGAAGAGATACTGTGAGTTAGCTTTCATTTGAATTATCATCTTGGGCTTCCTGTGATGAACTAGCATCTCATCCAGGGGAAGTGGCAAATGAATATTCCAAGTCACTTCATGCTGGGTATCCTGTCATAGACCAGAGGGAGTAATAATACTCCTTCTTACAGAAACACCGGTAAGTCGAGTAACAGTTGAGTGCAAGTGTAGAAGTTTTTTAAAGGAAGACAGATGACAAAGACATCACTGAAAGAATTGCTAGGCAGCAGACATTGTTTCTATGAATAAGAAATTTTCAGAAAGAGCAGTGAAGGTCTTTATGCCAGTCAGTAAGGAGAATTTCTCTTTGAAGCTTGTAGGTACCTACCAAAGGTCTTGTAATTGTTTGCAAGCCACTCCAGCAGAGGAAGCTTTTCCACCAGCTCCAATTCCACTCCAGTCTATAGAAGAAAAGATACAAGTTAGAACATGAACAGTTAGAACATAGCACTTGGATTTTTTCCGAGTATGCCTGAGTCACTTACTTGAATAATACATCATTCTCATGAATATAAATGATAAGCCATACCTCACTGTCTAACGAATAAGTCTTGTCTTTTTCTTGTTCAGGATTAAGATGAAGGATCTTGTCCTCTGAAAGGAAATGTTTGGTTCAGTTTTATTAGATCTGCATTTGCCGTGCGAACTGTAATACAAAGTAGTATTGCATGCATGAAGTCATTAGCAATTTAGGCAAAGACGGTGCACTGGTTGTTACATGAACAGGCTTGCCTAACTTACCATCTGTTTGGTGGTTTTTCAGAAGTATGCGATGGATTTCCAAATTCTCCCACACAATTAGTATGTCCACAGCCCCCATTTGTAATGCCTGGAAAACAAACTTTGATTTAATAGGAAATACAATGATAACACAAAAATACTCAAGTTAGAGTTGGTGGAAGGAAACTCTAAATTAAAAATTTTTGTGGCACAGTAAGACTGCAAGGAGGACTATTTAAAACACAAACCTGTAACGTGTCAGCTACCCCAAAGCAGTATTTGCCAGTGTCTTGTGAGATTTCATCAAAATATCTCCCTGTGCAAAAAGAGTTGACAAGGTTTTAAGTACACTAAACAACCACATTGAATGTTACATTTTAACAGTTTCTGATGCATGGTTGCAAACCCAACCCTGTATTTAACATTGCAAGTTTTTTAATAATAATAATAATAATAATAATAATAATAATAATAATAATAATAATAATAATAATAATAATAATAATAATAATAATTTATATTTTTTATATATGTATATATATTTTATTGATTTATTCATGTGCTATTTTAAGTTTCGCTTGGCTCACAGGTTACGCTATGCGCCCTGTGGTGCTTCTTAAGCTGTGCATACAGATAGTTTTACTGCGCATAATAATAATAATAATAATAATAATAATAATAATAATAATAATAATAATAATAATAATAATAATAATACCCTTAACTTTTTACA
This sequence comes from Pavona decussata, assembly GCF_977016875.1. Lineage (NCBI taxonomy): Eukaryota > Metazoa > Cnidaria > Anthozoa > Scleractinia > Agariciidae > Pavona > Pavona decussata. The sequence continues at coordinate 997,127 of NW_028145572.1, forward strand.
CTTCTTTTCTTCTCCCCAAACAAGGAATTAATATTATTATTAATAATAAATTATATTAAATGTATGAATGGGAAAGGCAGAAGCATTCACCTATGAGTTTCTTTTCTTGAATGAACTTCACATTTGCCAGAACTTCTGAAGCAAGCTCAATGGCCTGAAATAAAGAACAGAATGATGACAAAATTAATTCTTTGTCCATGTACATGTGCATAAAAACAACAAATTGAACAATTAAAATAAATACATGTAATATTTCTTGAACAGACTGACCTGATTAAAGCCATTTTCACCACCATATGAAACATCTACAAGCTTCAACACTTTTGACTGTAATCTCTGTAGGTAAATAAACAGAAACACATGTACATCACTGTGCTGCATCAGCGGCTGCATGTATCTCAACAGTTTTCCTACTGAAAATAAAAAAGTTGCTTCTCTTCAACTGCTTTACTGATATCTAGGGAGGAGTCTTATTTTACTTTTCAAGAGAGAAGTTTGGAACTGCCGGGAGGGGAGGGATGTGACAAAGGAAATCTTGGACAATGAAATACTCAAACAAAAGGTAGCCACAGGGAACTTATGAGCATCTAAAATACAGGAGAAAGTAAAAAATCAAAACCCATCATAAACCCTAACTGAAACAACACACACTAGTCATGTATTACAATATTTGCACAAGATGAATACAAAGTGAGACAAAGTTGTCTGAGCCCGCAAAATTCTCCAATGTGTAAAAGTGTTACTTTTTGAAGTAACAAGACAAAGGAGAGTGAAAAGACTCATATTAATTTAGACAGCATAAAACCATGCATATTGGGACTGTAGTATACATGGGGAACAGCTGTCTGTTCTATCTTGTACAGCACATCCTCTGTTCAAACTCCTCACCTGGTCAAACATGTCTGACTGGCTAAGTTCTGTCTTAAAATCAGCAGAACCAGCCAAGATTAAACCGGTGATATTGGGCTGAAAGAAAGAAATGCCTTTGTTTTAGTGAATACATTATTTAGCAATAAGTAGTACAATTGGCTGAACACTGAAGCTCTACATAACTGAAAACTCAAAAGTATGTCAATTCTATGACCATACACCTGATTTGTTTTTGTGAAGACAAATTTAGTGGTACAATGTGCATAAAATTATCAAACCAATGTTTCTCCACATTATAATAAAATGCTGTTCACTCCAAGGGTTCTCAGAAAGTGGACAAGTAAAAGAGAAACACTTCATGTGTACTAATTGAAAACAAATCTGTAGTGGCGGAGGCCATGATTTTAAGCAACCATTTCTGCTTAGCAACCACCTTTATGAAATCCCATTTGAATCTGTACTTAGCAACATCTAAAGATTATCCGAAAGAACAGGTTTTCCTGACTCCCAGGGTGGTAACTAACAGAAGAATCAACAGTTACTGTAATTTGTAATGGTTTTGTGAACATTGTGACAAGTGAATCTTTAACTTATAGCTAACAAAAATACTTCACTGTTGCATTTATCACTCACTCTGTCATTTGTTATAAAGAGCTGCACTGCAGTCTCAGCCACTTTTCTGACATAGTTGTGGCGCTTCTCCATTCTCAACCGAGCAAAACGGAGAGCAGACTGTCCACCACGCCCTACAGAACAAAAAATTAAAATTAATATTCACACAGTGTCATCGGTCAACAAAGAACTAACTCTTCCATAATAATGCACCAATATTTCCATTTCTTATTCACTATCTTTTATAACTCAACAGGACTCAACTCTTGATTACAAGAAATGGAACAAGCATGATCTCTGATTCTGAAAATCAGCTTTACTGACCGTGTTTCTTTGGAAGGTCCACTGTGAACTTGTGAAGTACCTCTCTTGTGTTGCCGCAAAGTGTACCAAATAGAGCACCATTACCATCCATCACAATGAAGCCAAACTTATTGTCATCTGCAAGAAGAGCATTCAAGGCCTGGAAAGGTAAACCACAACATACAGTGAATTAAAATTCATTATGGTCTGCCACAAGAGCATACCATAATGAATACAAGTTGCAATGTAGCTTGAAGTGATTCCATGAAAGGCTGCTATCAGTAATTTCCAAGGATTCCTAGCAATAAATTTAATATTCTTATGGAAAATAAAGTGTGCTCAAACAGATGCCACCACCAATGCCATCTCTTGAAATACAAAATTGCTTTGTAATTATGTGCATTTGATCATATCTACATGTTAATTTGCACAGTAGAAATATTGAACATTATTATTATTATTATTATTATTATTATTATTATTATTATTAATTCTTACCAATAAAATCTCAGTTAAGCCAATCGAGTGGAGGATGTGTCTAAACAAAACCTATGTATTTAGCAAATTAAATTGACTACAAATGAATTGTAGATATCTAGTCTGACAGTAAGCAGAGTTGTTCACTGTCTCACACCTGCCTGCTAATCAGACAAAGATTTCATCTCCTTCCATTAGAAATCCAAGAAGCAACCATTTTCATGCTGTTGGATATATTTGTATTTTCATGGAAGAGTGTTTAGATTCACTGCTTTATCAGGTGACCTTAACTACACTATAAGATCAATTGCCCTATGCAAATGCTCTGATTTGATTGGAAAATAACAACTGGTCACATTTAAGCTTAGTTTTGATTACATGCCAATAGGATAACCATTCTCTTATTATCAAGCAAAAAGCTTATTCAAAACAAAACCTTACTACTGAGTTACAATCCCTAACAATATGTTTCGATATGGTGACTTCACTACAAAAGCTTCATTTTCTTGAGTTGCTAGACTGTGAAAAGTGGCGACATGGATCAAAATAGTGCTCTCCTGGGGAATGGGAGGGAGAACTGGGTGTGTGAACCCAGACTAGATGGGTACAGAACTGAGGAGGATGAGTACTGAGATTCCAAGGTGGCAGAAACCATGTAAGTGTAACCTCCTACCCAAAGTGCTAAGTTCTTTGGCCAGAGGTTGATCACCAGGAGACACTGTGGGATACTGGAATTTTTTCACCGCAGGATTTTGCTGGTAGAACAATGCAGAGCCATTACGGGTCAGTCAGTAAACAATTATTTTTTTCAATTTTCCCCAACTCTCTCCTGGCGACCAACTGCTGGCCAAAGAGCCTGAGAACTCTGGATATGAGTTTGTGGCAGGCGGTGTGCGTCACGACCCACAGAGGGTGCTGGGTAAAAATATGAAAATGGCTCATTTGCCTCTAGTCACGATCGAGTAAACATCTCCCCGAACGTAGGACTTAGGTCGACTTACAGTCGCACTGAAACTGGGCATTCAAACTTTGCTTCCTTTTCCAAAAACTATCACTAAAGCCAGAAATTTGGCAAATTTTACCCGTCTAGTGGTAGCCGTAGATGCTTCTTGTTGGATACACAAGGCGATTTTGTTGAGTTATTCCCGGTTCGGCCGGACAATCAAAGGCGAGAATTTTATGTTTATTCTTATACTAATATTATGTGCCGTAACGTCTGCTTATAGACGCTTTTTTATTTATATATTGGTCTCTTTCTCTCTGTAGCGCGCGATGGATCTAGCTATAGCTAACGAGCGGTGAGGCCGCGAGCCGCGAGTTCATTTTTCTAATTTGCATAATTTTACTGTCACTTCGCGCGTGACCTAAGGAAAACTTGAAGTACGACTGCTCGCAGTCTATTTTTCATTGCTTTCGCTCATTTTTAGCTTGCTTTTTTATCTCCGAGTGAAAGAGATCTACATTTCCTTCTTGGATTTCTTGGAGAGTAATAACATTTGCCCGTAGGCTTTTCCGGTCGGTTTCCCGGGAGTTGAGCTACTTGGTTTACACGATCTCTTCATAGATTCTTTATTAGTTCAACGGCTTCCAACGGAAAAACCGTAAGGGGTAGACCCGGGTAGACCCCGAAAATTCTAAAGTAGAAAGGATAAGCTAGCTCAACGTACAAATGTATTGGCCAAACCCAGCAAGAGTTATTAGCTTTAGCCTAAAGAAATGCAGTAAATCAACGACCAAAACAACATGGCGGCAGGCGCGAGGTCGTCACCTTTGAAATGGCTACAAACGCGAACAAATGCTTCAGCTTAAAAAGTAACCTAACCAGCATTACGCCAATTTGTTCCTCTAACTTTTAAACGAATTTCAACCGGGAAAAAATGTCACAGACTTCGTTAACGATGAAATTTTCGACAGGCGGACCTCTCCAGGCTGATGTTCTTGGGCGCGAAGACTACTGACCAAATAACGCATTCTGATTGGTCGAATTTCGTGACGCACACCGCCTGAGTTTGTGGTAAGTGGGATTCAAACATTCTGCAATATCATAATATTTTACAATAGAAAATGGCATTAAAGCAGGCACCACAACGAAAAATGTGGAGAGTTAGGAGTCAAAGGTACAGAAAGCGGGTGGTTCAGACCTCATGCTACCCCCTCCCATCCCCACCTGCAGAGTTTGACCATACACGTTCATGCACGTTTTTTACCCACCTCTGTGTGAAACTTGTTATCGCATAGATACAGTGATGTATTGATTGGTTTGAAGGGTTCAAAGTCAATGTTGACCTTCTTTTCCTTCCCATCATCAGTAACAATTGTTCCACAGTAAACCACAAGACCATTTGTAGGAACTGTTAAAAATTAATAAAGCAAGTTACTACACTTAAGTATATTTGAGGCTGAAAAAAGCAACAACAAATACAATACTAGACAGAGACAGAGAGAGAGACTTTCAGATCAACATGTCAAGAAGATTTAATAATATTAATTTAAATATCAATGAGAAAATAACAAAATTCACAAATGCAAGATCATAGAATAACTCTCTCAGTATAGTATCCTTTTTTGTTGTGAAAATCTGAAGCTCATTGTTTCTCTACCTTTTTTCACTGGAAAGACTAGCAAAATAGCGAGTCTTCTTCAACTCAATGTGAAGAAACAAACCTTTAGAATAAAGCTTCAGTCTCTGCTGTACTGATGTGATTGCACTCAGAACTGACAACCTGAAAGACAGATGGTTCTTCTTTAAAATAAAAATTTTACAACAGCAAAACTATTTGTTTGTGGCAACCACCAAATACTGTAATTATAGCGGGCTGAAGGTTACCTGTTTACTCTGCTCTTTATATTTGAAGCAGTACCAAACTCATCCGCTAACATCTTTGCCACACGTGAGATTTGATCTTTTGGAGGGATGATCAGCGAGATCATGCTTGTTCCATTTCTGGAAACGAAAAAGGTAAATGAACAACTAACTCAATGAGCCTCAGTGTATTAGTCACATACTTTTTAAACACTGCATCAACAAATTGCTTTATTACTGATGGCTAAAATCCTGCCAGCATATACTGTGTAAAGGAAGTAGATTAGCATTCAAAATAAACATAAAATGAAATAAGAGATTGCACGGAACAATTAAATCCTGAGCAGATGAAATATCATATACTAAAATAGGATTGTAGCTTTTGAGAGAGAAAAAGCTATATATATATTTTTTGGAGTCCAGCCCTTAGTTGTTCAAAGGGCAGATAACGTTATCCACTGGATAGGTCGGCAGATAAAATGTGTGCAAGATTTTCTTGATAGTCCTATAATTTGTGAATAGAGTAGAAGCATATGTCAAATTTAAGAATGGCATTGTGTGGAAAACTCGCCAAAAGCATTGGTTGGAGTACATTTGCTCCGCTGGATAGTTATCCAGTGGATAGTGTTATCCACTCTTTAAACAACTGGGGCCAGAAAGAAAACTCCAAGACAAGATGATGCTTTCTGGGGTAGACTTGGATGGCATCAATTGTCCGTATTGTCTCAGAGTGACATTGGGCTCCAATTATCCAGATAGAACCTAGTAGTTCTGTCTAAGAGATAATCAAGGTCAATCCCTTACTGCTTCCATATGATCGTCCTGATTGCTTAGAGATATTTTGAAACAATCAGGGCAATCTGGACTATAATGTGCAGTTCCAGAAAAAAATCCATACCCACTGCATGGAAGGTCATTGGAAAATTCCTAGGGGGAGGGGTGTCTTCAAAGTCAAAATTTGAGAGCCAAACTGGAATTTCCTGGGGGGACAGGGGGTGCAAAACAAAAAAACCTTCTGTGGGGGGAGTATGGAGCACAATACAACAACCCTGCTTTTTGATCACCACTGTCACTGTCATCTCCAATGTCAGTTATTTCTAATGAAATGGCTTATGGTAAGGAAAAATAAGAAAAAATAAATAAAAAATGGGAATTTCAGTGGAATCCACATCCACTTTTTCCAGGTCAAATTGGAATTTGGAAAATGTTGGTTTTTGTGGCGAGAGGAAAACCAGAGTACCTGGAGAAAAACCCTCAGAGAAGGGACGAGAATCACCAACAAAATCAAGCCACATCGGTGGGAGGTGAGTGCTCCCACCACTGCACCATCCCTACTCCCCCAGAATAGGTTACTCATGAATAAAAAAGTCAAGTAAGATAGGGATTTGGTTGTTCTCGCCTGAATGTGCTGTAATGAAAAAAATAATTTCCCACCTATGCATTAGTTATATTATTATGTCTCAGATATGTAGATGAAAACAATAAGCGGCTTATGAGGCATGACATAAAACTACATGACTTCTGACTGTGCGTTTCCATACTAAAAGTTCTCCCTAATCAACTTAAGAACTAAAAGCTATTTGAATACGATTCGTTTTTATACGATAAAAGTTCAGGCTTAAAAATATTTTCTTACACTTTTGTGAGCACCAAAGAAATAGAGAGTTACTCGATCACATAAAATGCAAGGCAGGCGGAAAATTCCCTTCAGAAATATTAAAACTCGTAGGATAATATCGTGTTCAAAAAAATACTTATTGGACCAACTTGGACTTCAAGAAATTTTAAGCCACTACTCTCAGAATCTGTAAATCTCTCACATCCTTCAGCATGTTAAATTTCCATCTTAACTTACCCTCTCGCTGCTTCCAAACTCTTTATAAGCTTCTTGATTTTCCATATTTCGACATTTCTGTCGGCAGCTTCTGTCGTTTCGGCGGACATGATATACAGAGTACAAGAGTATCACAGAACAGGTCTATAGTAGGATTAAATTGCTTTCAAAAAGAACAAAGTCCACAGACACAAACCCTACGGTAGAGGGAGTTAAAACACTTATAAAATGTTAAAATCGACAACAAATTTCTTTCGATTTTCTTGGTAAATCTATAAAGACAACACAAGCGCGTTTTCTTCTACCGGTAACTGCGCGAAAATGGTGCAATGATCTCCTTATATGGAAACACGTGCAACGGAAGTCGTAAAAATTATCCTGGGGGAGGGGAGGGTAAAAATTGTTCAACAGCACAGCTTCCTGCGATTCAAACCATAGAAGAAGAAAACCATGACAGTTTTAAATTCGTGCTACACTGCGATGAACGCTTCTATTTAGATCTATTACACAGGAAAGGAAGGAGAAAGCTTTCTATTTCCTCAGAAAATAACCCTAGAAAATTTCCCGTTTTGCTAAATTTAGTTTACAGCTGTATTGTCCAAAAGCTACGTAAAGATTATTTTTGCGTACGACTTTTCCCTTCCGGGATGCTAACCTTTTTAACAATTTACCCAAGGACATAAAATGAAAAAAAAAAAAACTTTCAAAAAGAGATCACTGCTGAGAAAGGCTTTAAATTCACGCACAATATTTTAATTTACATACATCTTTTTGCTTTTTCCCTTACCCACTTAGGTTATTTCGGTCTATTTTGTTAATTATTGCGGCAGAATATCCCTGTAAAAGGGAGCTGTAACAAAGTCTGCGCGTATGTATGTAAAGATCGGTTTGAGGTAGCAGGGGTGGGGTGGGGGTGGTAAGCGACGCATGATAAGAACGTTGCTAATTTCTGGTCGACGTGTAGAACATTGCTTTTCTTCTTAGTTTGTAACAGGGAGATCCCAGCTGCATACCCAGATTGATTTATTAAGGACGATGCCCCCTTTTGCTACTGCGCATACGTTCTGCGCATCACGGGATGGTACGAGTACCTCTAATTTCTGAAGAACGGTGCCCACTAATACGAAGGTGTTTTTGCGCGGTTTATGACTATGTGGAAAAAAACTTAGCGAGGGCTATTGGAATCCAAAATGAATATTGGGGGTAGCCACATATTTTTCAGAGATAATTAAACCTCAGTTTGGGAAAAAATTTCATACATCGGATGTATTTTAAAGATTTTCAAAATTACTGTTGCCTAATTATCTCTGACAAATGCGTGGTTACCCCTAATTTTCTTTTTGGATTTCAATATCCCTTGCTAAGCTTTGCTTTTTGTGCTTAGTTATAAATCGCGCAAAATACCTTAATTCCCCACTCTATACAAGCACGGGAAAGCATTGTGATAAAAACTGTTGGAAAATTCATCTCAGGTAACAGTGCAGAGCTACCACGAGTCGACATTCAATGGTTTGTCTCGCGCGTAATTTACTTTGAGAGCGACCGTAGAAGCGACATGCACTAAAAGCTGGTTAACGTAAACGCGGTAAAACAATTTCATCTCCTACTGGTATCATGTGAACATTTCCCTCTCATTAGAGCAGTTTTCAGTTCAGTGCCGTAAAACCAAACCCAAACTGGGAGTGAATTACTCTAGCCAATCACAACAAACATAAATAGCGCAATGAACCAATCGGAATTCGAAGCAAATACGTGTAACGGGCGTCAAGCGCGGGAAAACGCGTGCGAGCGAGGCACGATTGGTCGTGGTTTTGCTTTTTCATTGGATAGGAAAGTGGCGCGAGTTTTGTTAACCAATCGCGGAGCGTTGTAAAGCAAAACTAAAAGCAAACGCGAAATTACTTTCGACATTTTACTGAAAACCGCTCTACTACTAGACCAAACGTGAAAAGCGTTGCGGTAAGCGCATGGCTAACCTTCTTTCGTAAGTGACTATACAAGAACCATCTTTCGCATAACACAAATAGCTGCCTCACGTTGCCCAGAATTTTATTTCTGTTTCTATTTATAATATATCTACTACGCATTTATTCATATTTTCCTGCTATCTTACAGCAATCACGAATTGCTTCGGGGCTGACAATCAAGCTTCAAGTTCGACCAGCAGTTAAGTTCTCGTGTTGTTGAAGTTGTTGTTGACATACCCAACTTTTTAAATAACATTTTGGCCTAAAGTTTACCATGAGAGGATAGACAATCCTCTCACAATATATTATAAAATAATATCTAGCGGTAAATTCTTCGTCCTAGCTGACAAACACAGTATGCAGTGATCTAAATTCTTGCGGTTTCAAGGTGATGCAGTACTTGTTTGTTTTAGTGTGAGGCGGCACAGGAATAGTAACTCGTCCAAGTTGAGGTGCCTGTGCCTTCTCTTGTAGCACCTGTATTGGAAATAAACAAATGGAAGAATGAATGAACGGACGAATGAATAACCAACCAGAAGGCAAAACCAGCAATTCGCGTCAGGGGAGGAGAGAGGGGCTCGTTTCGTCGAACAGTGACTAATAATTAGGGAACTTCTAACAACGACGAAGGCGACAGTAACGACTACGCCGCAAAATATTAAGTTTAATGAGCAAAAATAATCGTGCACGTTCGTTTTAAATTTTAGTACATTTCTTTGCCTTCCTCTGCAAAAGAACAACATAAAATGACCAAATTCAAGGTTTCGTGGAGAACGTGAACACACGACGGTGAATGTTTCATTTCCTTTCTTAACTTGAAGGCCCCTCCTACCAATATGGTTCCTGGGTAGTTTGTCGTTTCTGGCGTTGCCGTTGTAATCGAGCCTGTACGAAGACCAAGTGAACGCTGGAATGTGGGGTTCAATAACATTACCTTGGAAAAGTTCGGCGATAGGAAGGATGAGAAAGCACTGCGTGAAGTTCCCCCAGGGTACTCTGCCGCTATTAACTTTTGGATTTTGCCTTGCAGCTAAAAAGAAAAAAAAGGATCGCTTTAAATGATGCCTGAAAAACAGCCGAAATTACATGCAAACGCAACCCTGTTCGCACCCTTAAAATCTCCTCTTTCGGTCAGTAAAACGTTCAATCGTGTGAATTTTACTTGAATATAACGATTACTATACTCACCTCTTCTTTCTGTCTTTTAAGATCCAGCAAAATAGCTGTGCGTTCTACCAAGTGATTGGCAGGTGTCAATTTACTGAGCGCAGGGACTGACCCTGTTTGAGATCAAAGGAAGGTTAGAACTGATGGAGTAAAAATATAACAGTGAAGCTATCCTGTTTACTCTTAATTAATCAACCATTTGACCAAGTCCCAATTTCTCCTCAGGAGACCACCAGGTGATAAGAACGAAAGAAATGATCACCACAGGCAAAATGCAGTGATGTTGAAACAAATTCTCACAAACCGAACTAAGAGAAATATAGGGAAAGCGCTGAGGAGAATATACACGTTGATACTGAGGTTTAAAGGGTTACGTTGTTTTTACCTGCTTTTCTGTTAGAAATGTCAACCACTTTGGGAAAGGCGCTCATCTTTTGCAGGTTCTGACAAAGGTGAACAAAGACATGATGATTACCATGTGCCCGACCAATCAGCACATAAATAGAAGTTGAAGCAATGCCATGTAACATGATTTACCTCCAGCAGTTGATTCGTTTCTCTTGTGACAGTATTAAGGCTCGGCACCGCTTCTTTCTCAGTCTTCTCTTCATTGGCCTCTTCCTCGGCTTTTTGTTCAGGTTCGGCACGAGGCTGAATTCTTGGTGGTACGTAAATTTTTGGTAAATCGTCCAGCTGCTCCTATAAGGAAATACAATCATGTGATATTTCATTAGAAGTAGGATAAGACAAAAATAAGATGGAAGAAACGACGTGACAAGTTATCACTTCTCTCCATTTTACGAACGCCAAGAGGGTTGTTCCTCAAGGACACGAAATGACTAATGACGGACCAATCAACTGACTAGCTTCACTGACTGGTCATTCAACCTCACTGGATGATCAATTGACTGACTGTCTGTCTGACTGTCTGCCTGTCTGTCTGTCTGACTGACTGACTGACGGACTGTATATCTGTCTGTCTGACTGACTGTCTGCCTGTCTGTCTGTCTGTTTGTCCGACTGACTGACTGACTGACTGACTACTGACTCTGTCTTACCGACTGCCCGTCTGACCAACCGACCGACACCCAGTTTTTCAGCGTTCTCGTACCTTCAATTGCTGACTTTTGAGTCGTATGTTTTCATTCCTCAAGTGTTTCAAGGCAATCTTTAGTGAGTCCACCTACCAAAAGACGTGAACGCATCTTACATGTAAGTTAGTAGAGACACCACAACCAACACTATGAAATGTACACGTCATAATTGCTCTAACAGTAGCAGCGCGTTATTGAATAACGCAGTCAGAAATGTCTAAAATTGTCACTCGTTTGCGGATGTCTTTCCTCAATTAGCAACACAACCTGACATTTTGGTGCCATTCTGACGGCACTGGCAACTTTATTAAGCAATGGAGGGGTAGACTTGCACTATGTATCTATTTTAATCAGAAAACTGAAGATTTTCCTTTGAAGGGGTTCTCTTTGCTCAGGTCCGGCGTGTGAAGTGCACCCGAGCATAACATGAGTAGACCGGACAGGCTAGGCATCATGAGTACCGGTACAAACCTCTTTCTTCAACCGATGAGTTTCAGTGGGCGCGATACTGTGATGATCTGCAGTGGAATCCCTCCATTTGCTAGAATCTATAAATCGAATATGGAGTCACCCTTCTGCATCCGCAACCAGTTGATGGCGGCAATCTCCGATCCCACACCCCCTTCCGTTACCTTCCATGACACCCAAGCGAAAAGCCATCTTGTTTTGTTTACGTGCAAAGAGAAGTATCACAAAGAAGCCAAACGGCAAAGTAGGCTATACTAGGTGAATGAATACCTGTGCGAGTATGATGGGTGAATCCTTGATGACTACTTGAACAGGCTGCTGACCTGCCCCCGCACCACCCCTCAGGGGAGAAGCACCGCCACCCTTTACTGCAGCTGCGCCTGATGAGATAGTAAAACAACAGAGCACATTAACAACGGCGATTAAGAACAACGCATAGGACTGGCTACCTTTATAATTCTGTCAGTTGACATCAAGAAAAATTGAAAAGAAAAAGTTCCCAATTCTATTCATCGCGTTCAAGCATTGAATTTGTTGCAATAAAGACAACACCTTTTGAGGTTGAGAAAGGGGGTGCAGGCAGAGACAACCATCTATTTTGTGGTTTGGTGGGTCCTGTTCGAGTATAGTAGTTTTGGCCACTTCCCTCACACACGTTGTGTAATGATCTTTGCTACTGTGAAATTGAAGAATTGGAACGCCGATTAGCATGCACCATCCGAGGGACCGTCAAAGTATTAAATATACTAGGGAGTACGTTTGTCGTTTATCACTCATCACAACTTAATATTTTAAGAAACTCTTTGACATACCAGCAACAACAGCAGCAATGCTGGAAGAAGATGAAGCATGGCGAGCGAGGTCAGCCAACAGAGACTTCTTTGAATACGCATCCAAACGTTTCTTCATGTCCACCTTTTCTCGCTCAAGATTATCGATATCCGCTTGCAGAGCATCCATGGTTTCTTCAAATTCCCTGAAAGGGCCAGATATTTGTCAATTTTACGGTTCTGAGCTTGCTGATGAAAAGGGTGAAGTCAATAACGCCATTCTAAGTCCAAAACTGACCTTTCTTTTCTCTGCAGGTCTGTAGTGTGTTGTTCCATTTTACGGTTTGCTGCCTCCACTCGAGCATCAGCCTGTAAGGATAAATCGAGTTCACGCTTACTCGATCGACTGTCAAAAATAACTCAAAAATGCCTGTATTTGCTTTCACTTTTTGTATTTGCCGTGCTCTATGACAAGCTAAAAGAACTCACTCCATTTCTGAGCTACTTTGAACCGCGAGGCTAAGTGCTAAGCTTTTATTACGAAAATAAGTTTCATTCCTATGCAAACAAAACTAATTTTCACAAGAAAAGCTTTGCACTTAGCCTCGCTTTTGTAAGTTCAAAGCAACTCGGAAATGGCCTATTAAATGGCTCTCGCAAATGAAAGCAAAGGTGTAATGTTTCAACCAGTCAACTTTGTCTGAATCTTACCTCTTTGTTTATATTCTCAAGTCGTTTCTCCAGCAATCCAATTCTTATATTCGCCTGGCTTAACTCTTCGTTCTAAGCAAAAGAGGAACATAATAATGAAAAAAAAGAATTAAAAAATGAGACAACAGCGCAGTTATACAGGCAACTTAACGAAAAGAAAGCCTAAAACAAAAAAATTCAGAATGGAACTGGATTCTAACCCATGACCCCTGCGATGTCAGTACAGCGCTCTGCCTATTGACCAAGCAAAGCAACTGGGAGCTGGTAATTTTGTGAATTCGTGAAAATATCCGTAGAGGTTAACAGATCGATCACTTCTAATAATAAAATCATGCTAAGAAAGAGATATTACATTTCTATCGTGTTAACCAAACTTGTTAATGACCGATACATATACACAGTTCTATTGATAACGCTTGGCGTTGTTGATGGTTCTTCGCATGATCGTTTATGCTCCCTGACCTCTCCACAATGCATTCTCATGGCTAAACTCTTATTCTCTTACCTTCAGTTTCATATTTTTCTTGAGGTCCATGAATTCGTTCTCCTTCTGCAACAGTTTCTCTTCCACACCAGCTGAATCAAACAGTTCAGACTTGAACGCCTTTGCACGCTGAAGATACGCTGGCTCCACCTAACACAAGCAGCGACAATGAGTTTGCATGCACTGATCCGAAAAGCAGTTAGTCGTTCCTAACGTATCGTTTCGGCTTTTACTTACCGATTTCTAAATTTTCCTTGTGCATCGCAGTGAACTTCAAAAATTCGAAGTTGCGTAGTTATATTTTGAGCTGAGACTGCAGTTGCTACCAGAATGACTGGCTTTGTATTAAATAGTTAAATTGACAGCTGCGTAACTTTAACAAATCTTCATTCCGTCATTTGGGCGATTAAAAGTTTTTATGTGTTCAAGAATTGTTTTGCTTGGTTCAGTTGGACGTGACAGTCAGTGAGCAACTCCAGCTTGCGAAAAAAATCGGGTTTTTCTGACGCAGCTTAAAAACCCAGGCGAAACAAAAAAACAAAATATCTTCAAAGGATCCAGTGGTCACGCTTTTCAAATAACAATACAGTAAAAACCCGCAGCTATGAACCTGAAAATTAAAAACCTGTTAGCCTAAAATTTGGATTTTATACCCCCTATAAACAAGAACCTATTTAGCCTATAAATTGAAAACAGGTTCTTATTTTCTAAAATCATATTAGTACATTACAGCTGCAGTGCAAGAATCCTATTTGAAGAAAAAAGCAGATTCTCATTACTGTAAAAATGTGTTTTTTGGGGGGGAGGGGTGGGGGCGGGGATAGAAAATAGAAAATAGGCCAATAACCGTCTTGTTTTGCAGCTGAGTTTTATTTGCTTTTCTCCAGAATTAAGAACCTATTTTAAGAACCTAAGTAGCCTAAAATTGTGTTAACTACCATTTATATAAGGACCTGTTTAGGCTACTTCCCAAAAATGTTGGTTCTTAGTTGCGGGTTTTTACTGTATTGACGTTAAAAATGAATACCTTGGCGTCCTCCTTCGCTTCAGCATCATAGTCGCCCTCCTGCATTTTGGTCACAAAAGAGTAAAGGCACGAGATGACTTCATGGAACGTTTGACTGAAAAAGAAAGCAATGCAAAACTAAGAAAGCCACGAACACTTCCTCTACTTTCCTGTTCAGATCGTCAAGTTTGAATGTACAGTGCTACACAGTAACCATCTACAATACACACAAACCGTTTCGGGGAGAAAAAGACCAGTTCAAATTGAGGAAAGTTTGAGTCATAACAAATTAATTTACTGAAATAGAATCAACTAGGGAAACTGCGAGACGCTAACGGTATTTCCGTAAGATGTTTCTCCTCGCACCGGGATGAAAGTCGTACCTTCATCATTAAGCACTGCGCAGTAATGAGCCAAAATAGCGCAGCATGGGAAGAACAGTAAACTAACCTTACGATATCTCTACATGGAATTTCATCCGTCTCAAACACCAGCACGGTAACATCACTCGCCAACTCATCCAGTTGACCACTTAGCAGGTGTTCATTGTCTGCAAGAGTCCAAAAAGTGATCATAATTATGTTATATCGCCTAAAAAAGGACGTGGGAGAGATTTTGCTAGCCAAACCACAATTTTACTCCGGCTGAATCACTGAGAAAGAAAAGGTTTAGTCGGACTAGTTAGGGCAAGTTGCACAAGTTTTCGCTTAATTGCGGAATACCTGAAAGAATTAGCCGGACACAATTGTTCAATGGAAAATGTTGAGCAAAAGAGAGACTGAGAAAAATAGTAGAATTTCTCGTCATGTATTAAACGTGTTGCGAACGGGAGACTTGCCATGTCGCTCACAGTGTTACGAAAACCGCGTTACCTTTACTCGCCCTTGAACTGGCTTGTTAGAGGGGAATACGGCGCGATAGTGTAGACTAGAGAGCACCCCTCCCCCCTTCCGAGAATCGTCACGTGTCTTTTCGCAACATTCACCACCAACTGGTGGACTGCCTCGCTCAAAGAACTCTTCCAGACAAACGTTTCTACTATTGAAGGATACCAAGTACCGGGCAACCATCATTTTTCAGTCACGAGCTCAATGTGGCTTGAGGTTCGCCCGTCATCTCCGCAGCGTTCTTACTAACAATTGATCGAACTCAGCTTGAAATACAAAAGAGGAGCAGAGATGCACCAGCTGTTCTTACCTGCTAATCTTGATGCCTTCTGTGCAACAGCCATCGCCAATTCCTGGCAGAACTTCAGCTGAAGGTTCTGTTGTTTAGTACAGTCAATCAGCGACTCTTGGATCTAAAAACAACAACTTGCCTGTTAGAAAAACCGATATCAGAATAACCCAAAAAGGGTGATAAAGTAAACCTAATTAAAGTTCTCCAGAGGCTTTCTAAAACAAAAAAAAAATCTTTTCCAAACCTTATCGGAGAACGACAGGGTACTGCCATGATCTTCGGGCATTCTTATTTTGATCTGAGAGTCAAACCGGATTAACAGTGATTAGTAACGCATAATATCAAATCCAAAGAATGGCCATTCAAATGAAAGCTGCTGAAAGTTTCTAAACTGAGGTAGTGTTTATTATGCTGTGAACAGTTGTAAGGTGGATTCTAACTTCTGAGTCTATGGATGAAATCCTAAAGTGTGACCTGCAGTGCTGTTTATTATGCTGTACAAGGTGAATCTAACTTTTGAGTCTGTGGATGAAATCCTTAAGTGTGACCATTCAAATGAAAGCTGCTAAGCAGTACTTTCCTGTGGTGCTGTACAAGGTGGGTCAAGCATTGTTTGCAGTCTGTGGATGAAATCCTAAAGTGTGACCTTTCATATGAAAACAGTGGAAGAGTAATTCCTTGAAAAGCTTTGCGTCTGTCCATTGTTCGAATTAGTAGAATCTTAGGAACAAATTCACCTAACACTTATATGGTCAAAAATTTTTGAACTGCTCAGTGAGAGATTTCTGGGACCAAGCTTCAGATTCTTGCTCAGAGGCACAAACTACTAACTGCTGATGGCAGCATACGCAAAACCAACCAAACACTTCTTATTGTACATGTACATGCAGGTTATTATGAGTTTTAACTCACCTTCCTGCATAACTGCTGTACTTCCACATTTCTCAGTTCCATGTCTTGAACAAGCAAACCAAACGCACTCCCTTCATCACAGTTCTGACAGATTAACAATGGAAGAGAATAAGATTCAAGAAATAGTGACTATAGTGTGTGTGAGCTGCTTGTATAAGCATAAAAAAACACTCAAACTTTTCCAGTTACGCAAGACTTCCACATATCACTATTTATGTAGCACACGTAAAGATTTGCGTGGCAATATTAGTCCACCTTTAAATTTAACCGGATGTACATACGCAAAAAGAGCAGTACTTTCCGTTATTTGCAAAGTGGAATTTAATAATCTAATTTCTACAGAGGCATTTTTTGGACGAAAAGTATTACAACTGCAAAGTGCAATAAAACAATTACAAATAATTTAAGTTACAGGATAGTCAGTTACTGCAAATTGAAAGCAAAAGGGCCATATTTTTGATCTTGTAAGACTTTGAACTACGGTCATTTTGCAATTAAGTGTGGAATCATTGCAAAGCTCAACAATCCACTGGATTGCAATGGTGAAGAGTTACAAAATAAAAGCCCTGTGACATACCTTAGTAAACTGTTTGAGTCTTTCAATTTCTATAGTTGAACCCTCTGTTCCAGCAGCAAGTATCCTCAGTTCATCAGCCAGGAACTCCGAGCATGACACAGGCTTGCCAGTCAAGTGGAACCGGACCATAGTCTTGGGGAAAAAAAGAGACAAAATGTTTTGTCCTTTTCTTTTGTTTGTAGCCTCATACAGGTTGGAACTTCGTGCAACAGTTATTTGCTGTTGTATGGTGATCCTGGGGCCAATTTAATAAACTTTTACACTTGCACTTTACAAGCTGAGCCGTTTGTTTTACATGTAAACACACGCACACACACAAACACAAGAACTCAATGAAGAATTCCAAAACAAGTTCAGTTGTCATTGTGAAAGACTTCACTTGTAGCAATGCTTATTGAACCTGTTTTCTGCATGCACTTGTAATAACAAGGTCTCGGATTGCTAGAGCTCTACAAGTGTAATTGTTTTAATGAATTGACTACTGGATGGACATTGACTTACCGTGTAGTAGTGAATTGCTTTGTCCAAAGGTTCCTTGGCAACTGTGTCATCAAGCTATCACAAGGAACGTACAAGAAACGCAGAGTCATTTATTGTGGTTATGAAGAGATGCATGCTTAGAACTCTTTCATCTGTTTTGCGAAGCACTTGCCTGACACCAGTTTGTCCCAGATTCAAACCACAGATTCAGCAAAGTATAAGTTTACTAAGGGTTTTCATTATTTTTTTAAGTAGAAGAGTTCTTATGGGTAAATAGACAGCCATCTTTCAGCAATTTTCCTTGTTTAGACTAACTTTCAATCTCTTCAAAGGCAGGTACCATGTTCAGAGTACATGGTTGACTGTTTGCTGTTGGTTAGATCTCATGTGAGGTAGATCTTTTTCTAACATGTAAAGTCTTCGGATGAAATCCTAATAGACATCGTGACAATTCAAATGAGAATAATTCTCAAAACCTACATACTTTAATGTTAATTTTTCAATTATTCTACACCTGGACCCAGTTGCTCAATGAGCAGATAACTCTATTCATGGATAAATAAATTATTGGTATCCAGTGGATAAATAATCATTGTACTCCAACCAATACATCTCATCTGCTGGATAAAGTTATCTGCTCTTTGAACAATTAGCGCCTGATATTTTAGAAAATTTTAACCCTCTAAGAATAGTTTTATACCTGGTCTTTCTTGAACAAGTCAATTAGTGTATCCACAGATCTCTCATGGGCAGCTAACTCTGGGTATATACCCACTAATTTGTTGAACAAACCAGCATCACATTTGTCAAGAGCCCTGTAAAGAACCAAACAGAAGCCACACATATTCACAGATATTCTTGGCATATTAGTATTGTCAAGCACTCTTAACAGGGGCCTCTGGCTCGGGAGACTGTGCAGAGCACTTCCCGTGTTATTGACATTAAATAAATTACTTACTTGCACACTAGTATTCAGGATCAACCCACAGCAGCAAGGACTTGACCCAGTTTCTGTAGCGTGTCTTCTTTATGAACTCAGGGTTTTATTACCACCTCTCCCTCTAGCATTTTGTTTAAGTTTGGGAATTGCAGCTGGTGGGTCTTACTAAAAGCACTAACAATACTGAAACATGCACTGTGCATGTACCTTTCAATGTTCCTGACTACTGCCTGGAGTGTGGCAAGTTGGTAGATGAGACCTGTTGCAAAGCTGAGTCCTTCTCCTGCTTCACTGTGGATCTTTGAAGGGTCTTCAAGGCATTCTGCTATTTCATACTTTAGAAACAAAATCACATCTTTGTCAGTATAACTTAACAGAGGTCCGGGAAATCATGCTCATAGGTAGGTACATGTCACCGTAAGGGAATATAATATTGAAGGGCTTCCCACAAAAGGGGTGTATGTTGCTTTTTTGGTGAAATTTTTTTCACAAGATCTCGCTAATTCTTTACATACAGACTTACTTTGAAATGAAGGATGTCGTTCTGTGATTTTTTTTGTTTCATTTTCGAGAAAAAAAAAAACCAGCAAAAAAATCACAAAAACATTCTTCATGTCAAAACAAGTGTGCATGTAAAGAATTAACGAGATCCTGCGGGAAAAAAAAAACTTTTGCAGGAATCCCTTCAATCATATTGAAGACGGCCTATTTTGCACTCTGTCTTGGAAACTGGAAAACTTATAACAGTACTTAAGGAACTTCATATGGTTAAAAGAAAAATCCAATTTTGGTCTTCACAAGATTAGGATTTTCTGTGGTCTAAGTGGCACATCACCAACCAGAATTCCAAGAAGTTCCCCAAGATTACAAACCCTCACATCGCCTTAAAAAGCTTCAGTGTTGTTCATGGACGAAAGTACTGTGTTTATGAATAGAGCACGGTCTCAGTCTCCATTTAACTGTGGGCTACAACATTCTTAACACAGGTGCAATTTTATCATGCTGGTGGTAAATCAGACAGCCTGTTGCTCACCTTTTGTCTCAGCTGAGATTGCAGTAATTCAGTCTTATAACTCAGGCGTGGAATAAGCAACAGCAAGAGGACACTTTCATTATCACCTACAGTAGAATAATACATTAGGAACAAAACAGCACCACAGTTAACACTTTGAAACCCAATAGTAAACAGCATCTATAGGCAATTTCTCCTTACAAAAACAGGACTTTGTCAAATACACAGGTCAGAAGAATTAAAGAAATGATCACTAAAGATCAAAAATCACAAGCCTTGAAATTCAAACAAATTCTCCTAACTAGTATTATAAGAAAAATCTGGAGGACAGTGGCGAGAATCTGCATTTTGATATTGGGAATTAAGTGGGTCTTCGATTGATACTTGTTGTATTAAATGGTAACAGAAATTTGAGGGCAACTGTAAAGTATTAAGGATGAGATTTTCGTATTAAGTATTAAGGTGAGATGGATAGGCTGACACAGTTATGGTTGCTTGGTAACTAAGAGTGTTGCAGTATTTCACAGTTTTTAAAGAACTTAATTTGAATGAAGACAATTAATTTCTTCATGAAATCCTTTTCATATTTGCATTAGTGAGTGGGCATGTGCTACATATTCCCAACCCTGAAGATACACGTGCAACAGATAAGGGGGTACTTTATAAATCTCACCTCCTCTCCTTAAAAAGGACTCAGGCATGAAGGAGTGAAGCATGTTTATCTGTTCATTTGCCTGCTGTAATTCATACTTTCTTAAGTCATTCTCCAATGTCTGTATAACACAAGAAAAGAGGCTTAAGACATTAATTTGTTTATTACATTTTAGTCAAACAATAAAGTCATTTGCATCTTGAACAAAGCATGTTACGTTATGTTATGTTATGCTATGCTATGCTATGCTATGCTATGCTATGCTATGCTATGCTATGCTATGCTATGCTATGCTACACTACATTGCATTACATTATGTTATGTTATGTTACGTTGAAACATGTAAATTAGTTCTATCTTTTGATTCTGTGGATGAAGTCCTAAAGTGAGGTCATTCAAGGTTTTAAGCTTTTTATTATTGTGCACTATTTCAATGGCTTACAACAAAAGGAAATTACAATATATAAGAAAAGTAATATAAAGATAGCATTAAATTACATAAATGTGAAAAGTAAAATGTGCGCAGTGACCAAAGGAGCTTAGGCTTTCGAGTTGCTCACTGCCAAGTGCAACTAACTGGCGTATAACGTGCAACTAAACAGCAAAAAAATTAAAGAATAATAAAAGTGCAATAATAGAAACATACTACAATTTTTACATAAAAAACAATAGGAATGATAATAGTGTGGGCAATACCTTTTAAATACTCAATATTCATTGGGCATTTAAAAGGTACAATTTGTACTGCACTGCAATTTGTACTGCAATTTGTACTGTACAATCTGTACATTAAAATAAAAGCTTCTTCATTGGCACTGTTTTATTACTTTATTGCTTACAAGGCGGGGGTTCTACATGTAGCTTTTGACTTGATGATTGAATTCCTTCATTGCAATCAGGCAAATAAAAACCACATTGTATTGTTGAGTCTACAGTATTCATGAAATCCAGCTTCAAGTATGTAGTTTCTCACCTTTGTAAAAGTCTTCAACTCAGCGGCCTTGATCTTGAAGTCTAGCAGTTCAGGTGAAGGGATGTCTATGATCTTTTGCTTCTCTGAGTCCTCTTTCTGTACCTGCATGGCTCTGTTGTTTTCCTGTTTAAAAGTAGAACAGTGAAAACTTGTGTTCTACATAATTACATAAATTCAAACACAACTTATCATCTAATTCATATTGTTGCACCACCCATCTCAAATACATTTTTATGTAATAGATCAAACACGAGAAAAGGTGTTTCCTCCGATTTCCAAACGCTGAGAAGTAGGTTGGAAAAACAAAGCGCAGCCGAGTTTTTTGTGTCAAGTACAGAAGTGTTTCTTTTCCTTCCAGGCATAGATAATGTTGAAAAGTCTCATTCTATGCAATATATCAAACAATATATCAAACACGAGAAGGAGTGTTTCATCAAATATCCAAACACTGAGAAGTAGGTTTAAACGACTTTGAGGTGTTTGGATATCTGATGAAACACACTTTCGAGTGTTTGATATAGCTTCTCAAAGCTCTATAATTCTTGGAGAAATTCAAGGCTTAAGTTGGCAAAATATTATGGTAATTAGGAACACATATCCAAACCATGGTCACAGCAGTGATTTTCTTTGTTTTCTCTTGATGAATTGTTAATGAGTTTGAGAAAGTTTGTTCCATACTAACTTGGAAGTAAAACATAACACTTAACAACTGGCCCAACATGTACAGGAAACAACTAAGGTGGAGGGGGGGGGGGGGGATTCAAAATTTGTACTTGCAATCATCAGTATCATCATTGTCATAAGGATCATTATAACCCTTCTACTTTACAGAAACAACTATTAATCAAAATTATTAATTGTAAACCTTCGAGTCTCACCTGTAGTTTTGCCACTAAATCTCTGAACTTAACAATTGTTTGCTCATGATCTCCGATGTTTTGTTGAGCTGCCTCCAGGTTACGTTCCATCTAAGTATGAAATAACAACAATGAATCATTCAGTAACCTAGTAGACTTCCATCGTTATGCATCTGTACCAGCTCATCACAAAACTGCAAGTTCTTCACAGTAAATTTTCAAGCACTTTAATTGGTTTTTTGAAATGCATAAAAAATTGGATGAATTCAAAGTACAACAGGAATAACAATTTTATTATTACAAATTAAAGTTAAGAAAAATATTATTACAATGTCATACAATGTCTTTATTTGTACCTCTCGGAGTTTGTTGTTGTTCATTTCCAACTCCTCTCTCAAGTCACGTTCGGCTTGAACATGATTCTCCTCTAGCTCCTCATTAAGATCTCTAAGAGCTTCCTGTGATAACCAGGAGAAATAGTGTAAATCAGAAAACACAGTCAAATGAAAACTGGTTTTAACTATATGCCAAGCTACAAGTCATAATGTTTTGAACAAATATTACCAAGTCTGCAACACTCTCCTTTAGAGTCCTAATTTCGTCTTCCAAAGCTAAATTGTTATCAGTGAGAGTTTCCACCATTTCCTCAGCTCCTAGTGCTGTGTCCACCTATGTAACATGAAATAGTAGACAAATAGTTAGCCGTATTACTTCATATCATATCGAGCTCACACCTGCTGAACTTATATCAAGCAATTTACTATACTCTTTTATAGAGGGCCAAAAATATGGAATGCTTTGCCATTATCAATTACGTCTTCCCCTAGTCTATCCACCTTCAAAAGAAAGCTTCTTGATTTCCTCAGTTAATTGTATGAAACGTCCGACTCCGTTATGTCTTTATAGTCTTACCACCGTATGTTAAAAAATCTAAATACAATGTCTTTACTAGTCTTACAGTCCTAACATATCTCCGAGGAGACCTCTCAGTATAAGCCCGGGGGTTTCTTGGGGTGTCCTCGCCACTTCTTACTTCTTCTTTTACTATTATTATTCACTGTAAACTTATGTAAGATCTTAGTCTATTAATAATATTCCCTGTAACTTTCTATGAATGTATGTCGTGGTGAATAAAATAAAATATAATATAACTGTGAAGAACTATACATATAGGTCTAAGATCCCTTGAAGTATCAGGTCATAACTTTCAGAATCAAAGGAAGGATCATGAACAAAACTTTGAGGAGTTCAGGATGAAAGGGAGGGAGAAAGAGGAAGTAAGGAAGAAGGGGAAGGGAGGGAGGAGGAAAAGGAGGGAAGGAAGGGGGAAGGGAGGGAAGGGCAAAGGGAGGAAGAAAGAAAAAATGGGAGTGGAGGGTGGGTGGGTGGGAGTTGGGGAGCAAGGGAAGGGAGAGAGGGTGGACGGTAGGGAGGAAAGAATAAAGGGAGGGAGGGAGGAAGAAAAAGAGGGAGTGGAGGTAAGGATGGTGGATGGGAGGGAGGGTGGAGGGAACAGAGGGAGGGACAGAGAGAGGGACAAAGGAATGGAGGGATGAAGGGAGAAAGGAAGAGAGGAAGGATGCAAGAGGAAAAAAGGCTTAGGAAATGAGCTCATAGAAATATAAAACTGAGCAGTTCATTGAAAACCATAATGCACACCTGTTCTTTGAGTTCAGCCAAAGATGCTTCAGCTACCTGGAAGAAATTAACAACAACAAAAATTGAAACTTATTGAAACATTTAGTTTAGTTAACATTTGTGGGATGTAATAAAAAACAACCATGAAGGTTTCAATCAATGGTATAAGTAACCTGAAGGTCCTCAGATAGCTTGTCCCTTTCATTCTGTAGTGATGTATTTCCAGTTTGCAGGTCTTTGACTTGTTTCTGTAATGACTGCATCTCTGATTTGTCACTTGCTTGCACCTCCTTCAGCCTGAAATCATAGTAAAGCAAGCACTTTAATCTGCAGCAATTTTATCCTGATTACACAGCCCGCTCCAATGGGTAAAGTGGTCATAAAGAAGACAACAAAAGTGATAACTAAATGTACAAGGACTTTATTTCAAGATAAATGCACAGTGGAATCTTGATTATTCAAACCATTTTTTTTTAAACTCCTGATTCTTCGAAATGAAAGTCATTTCCCTTGGATTTGCTTCAGTCAGATTTTTACCCCCAATGTTTGGAACCTCCAATTTTTCAAACCCAAAACAGTTTCTCTAGGAGGTTCCGAAAATTGGTATCCCACTGTACATGGATAATGATGTTGCTGTTGCCAGGATATTTTGACATCATACTACACCACCTTACTACATTTCTACACCAAAATGTTAAACATTCAACAATTTGTTGAAAATGGGCCAGCACATATACATGATCATTGATTCAGATGTCAAACTTGGGCCTATGTAAGGACGAAACAGCCATACCGTCCAGTCCAGTAATTGCCATGGCAGTGATACGAGAGCTCGTAAGTCAATTTTACATCCAATGCTCAAGTACTGCAGAGTATTATTTTAAGAGAAAGGTTTCTGTCCAATGTACAATACTGCTTTGCACAGTTTTTGCCTGAGTTTTATCGACTAAACCTTTTGAGAACCTACTGCCTTATGTGACGATTTTACAGTGTCAGCCATCTGTTGACCAACTGTCAGTAAACCGTACGAAGACTATTGGTGAACAGTCAGCCAATAGGAGCTGTTCTTTATTCTTGCCATGCTTTTGCAATAATATTACACATTCAAGTTTATTACTTACAGTGTTTATCATGTTAGCAACTGCAGGGTTTATTGCATTCAAGACTTTTGTGTTTTTCAACAAGGGAAAAAAAGGATTACTTTGCTAGACGTAGCTTGTTTCTAACCTCAGGATTGCTTCCTTTAATCTGCCGTTTTGCTGCTCTAACTGTTTCACCTGAGCATTTGCTGCGGCACCTTCAATGCCTATACAGGTAATAATAATTATAATAATAACTTAGCATTTTAACAGAAAATGATCAAAAACGCATTACAGGGTAAAAAGAAAAATGGGTTAAACAAATCTAAACACTATACAACATGACAAAATGGTAAAAGTAAGTAACAACCAATTTGCACTAAGGGGTTGCAACAACATGAAATGCATCGTACAACTCGTCTAGAAATGGGGTTCTTAAAATAACTGTCAAGATTCCCCTGTACTTATTGGCTCATAGCTATTGCCTTTAAGTCAGAGAACGGATAACAAAAATGACATCGGATGTAACACACTCGCTTTCTCATCTCAATGGAAAATAAAGCAAATTCCATTCATACTTTTTCCACATTATTGTAAAAAACAAATCAAGGGCAGTTTTCTATGTCACTCTACACTCTTATAGATGATAAAATGACACCATAAAATGTTCGAAACTTGGTAGTGAAATGACTCACCTATGGCTCATGGTTCCACTTGAGTTTTGAACATTTTATGATGTCATTTTACGGTCTATAAGAGAAAAGACCGTAGAAAACTGCTGTCGATTTGTTGATGTCAGATGGCACCGTGACAGTAGCTGCACATAACTTAGCACAGTACAACATCTCTTGCAATGGTCAAAATTGCTTATCAGCATAATTCGGACAGTATAACAGCCCTTCTGTGGCTTGCCTCAGTTTCTTTTGTTTGACCTCTGTGAAAAGGTCAGTCCACCTCAGACTGTTAAAGTGGACTTGGTATAACACATTGTCAATGGCAACATCTCCTTTTGATGCAATTTCAACAAAGCAGACTGAGATATTGTCAGAGAATTTGCAAGAAATACTGCAAAGTGTAACATTGCTGTTACAAATGTGCTGCGATCTGTGATTTCTAAATGTCATAGACACCCCTTCATCATCTGAACAAGAGAGCTAATTCTACTGATGGAATTCTTACACATACTTTGTCAGAATTGATCGGTTTTACCTCCTTCACTGACTTCATTCTTAAGAATTTCTAAGTCCAGAGTAACTTCTTCAAGTTTGTCCTTCAATTGTTCATTTTCTAGTTGAAGGGATTCCAACTAAAAATATAGAAATTTATATCAAGTTAAATCAAGATAATTTTGTGATTAATACCCTCAATATAAATTTACAAAGTATTTTGCAAAAAAGTACCCTTTCTTCAGCCATTTCCTTGTCCAGGGTTGCCATTTCAACTGCCTCTTGTAGTTCTGTTAATTCCTCACTATGTTCTTGACGATTTTCAGTCAACTCTTTTAGTTCCTGTTAAAATTATACAAAAATAAATTAAGACACATAACTCTTTAGAATGAACTATTTTACCTACAATTTTTCCTTTTTTTGCAGTTTATGTTACTTGATTTACCTGATAATTTAACAAGTTCAAATTTAACTCATTAAAAGGTTCATTCAATCCACTGAAAAAGATGCCTCAAAAATGTATTGTGCAGCTCCATGGAAGAGAGGCCCTGTTTATTACTTTTGCTCAGGTAGTGGTAAGTTTGGAGTTCAAATCACATTTAAAATTTTTTTGTCCCTTTCATAACAGCTTCTTGTAAGCAAAATTGTTTCACAACTACAAAGATACTGTATTTTTCTCATAAATTCAAAATGCCTTGAATTGCACATTGCACCCATTTAAACCTAAATATTCTAATCTCAACGACAAAAATGAATTGGCAAATGTAAGTGTATTCACTTTAAGGATACACATCCTGAAAATTAAGTCGAGAAATACATTGTACCACAAAAATTATGATCATTACAATCAGTTCAGTTCAGTCTTACCTTTTTTGTGGTATTCAACTGAGTTTGTAAATCTCTCTGCGCCTCTTGCCATCTTGTTTTATATTCTTGCATCTATGGCAGAAAATTTATAGATGCAATATTTCACAGTCATACAAAATATAAGCATCTTACAGTTGAAAAGGTCAATTATTACAGTGATATGTGAGAGCTGATGACCACAATCATGACTTCACACCAGCATTTGAAAATTGAAGCGCCGAGAAAAATTATTTTAAGCTGAGAAGTGTTAATTTAAGACAAAATATAGGACAAAAAAAGACTTTCGCAGACTAAACCAGAATTATGTAAATACTAACTGACTTGCAGTATGGTTTGTTGACAAAAGAACAGCTGATGGTGACATTTAATTCCATGAAGATAAACATTACCATTTTCTAAACCATGGACACTATGAGCTAAAACAGTTAAGCCAACCTATACATAGCACTGATCTCTGTCTTCAAAAAAACTCGTGCTTGGACTTAAAGATGGATGTTTTGAAAAAGCACAGGTAAAAGTTATGTTAAATTATATGTGACTGGCCTGATCTATAAACATTGAAAGCAATAATATTATTTCAGCAGTCTGCATAACTGAATAAATGTTGGTGGTTCCTAGGCAACACTTAAGTTGATGATACATTTTGATGCATGCATACGGAGACAATGTTAATGAACAATATTTATTATTATTTTACCATAGTAAATTCAACTACCTTGCCGTGGATGTAAACTAAGGTTATGTCAAAATGATTTCACAACTAGTTTAATCTTATTTTTCTTTGTCTCTTGGATCAAGAGTGAAAGTTATGCTTAGCCTAATACAACAAAGCAAATAAGAATTGAACTGTGTGAGATCATTTTTGACCTAAAAATTATTCAATTTGAACTACAACACTGATAATAATTTAAATACATTAAAATCATACATTCCGTTTAAGGTAATAGATGATTCAAGAAAAAAAATTAGTTAATACTTCCCCCACCTTTAGCTTGATCAGCTTAACATAAAACAGTTACTAAGTTTTAAAATGATGATTGACAAAATAATATATCATAAAAGCTCTATAATGTATAAAGCAAACCCTCTAAAATATTCATGTTCAGTAGCAGTGAGCTACATAAAAAATATATACTTAATTTTCTCTCCTCAAAAGGGGCTTTCAAGGATAATGAAACAACCAGGAAGAAACAAAGCAGAAGGAGCTATGTTAAAAGGGGTCTTGGAGGAAATTGTTGTAAACCAAAGGACCAACCACTGTCTATAGTGCAAGCTGCCAAAGTACATTATGAGACGGCTGATGAATCCCTCCCCCCTCCCCATGAGTTTTAAATTTTTACCACACAACTAACTGAAACATACATGTAGCACTGGTGGGTTGTGTTTCACAAATGCAATGTCCTTTTAACTGTAGCATAATAGCGCTTAGAAATGCACAGGCTTTTTTTTCCTGAAACTTACTGTTCAAGGATGTTTTCACAGGTACATGGGTACAGGTACTTCTAGTATGGCAAGGACTACACAACTGTACATGTAAGTCAAACCAACCTGCTCTAGCTGCATTCGTGATTTCTCCAGTTCTTTCATCTTGGCCTTATCCTCTTGTCGTTTGCTCTTCAATGTCTCTAGTTTCTCCTCGAGATCAATGACAGCTTTCTCCTTTTCAAGAACCTAAAATTATGAAAACAAATGGCAAGGCCATTTAGAAAGTACAGAAATTTTAATTAAGATTTTTTGTTAACTGGAGTTAAATAATTCTGATAAAGTGAAGGTAGGGAGGGGGACACTCTTTGGCTCAAGTAAGCAAGATGTTGGCTTTAAGCGAGGCACGTAAATTATGATAGATGTATTTTTCGAGCAGTGACACAGGCATAATTGGAAAAACAAAATCCAAAGTTCTCCCAACAGGAGTTGAACCTGAGAACCTCCGATTATTACTAGTTCAGATCTCTACCACTGAGTTACAGGAGACTTGTGGGAGTTAGGTCTGAGTCACTGACTGAAAAAGTACAATGTACATCTCTCATCTATTCACCAGGCTTAAAACATAACATTACAGTATGTTTCACATACCATGTAAATTATATTCATAATCATGCATCCCTTGATTCACTCCATCAAATTAATTTAGTTGACTCCAGTGACAGTTCTGTCTGCTACAAAACCATCAGCAACAAAACAAAACAATCTTATTTGAGAGGAAGGGCCTTCTAACACAACAGAGGCGAATGATCACTTCTGACAGACTTGACACATGTCTGTACAGGCAGACAAGAAAAAAGTGCCCAACTATTACGAGCTACTAAACTGCATAAGCCATGCACCACACTTCCCCCTAAAATGTTACAACTATTTTGTACCTTTTTCTGGAGTGCCATGTACTCATCAGCAGATATTGTTGGTCCTGATGTCTTTCTCTGTCTTAACATGACTGGAGAGGCGGCGGCAGGGGATTTGCTGGGAGGACTGTCAGCTGATGGCTCAGGAGCTGATGATACGCTGGTTTTTGGTGTTGGCGCTTTAGAAGAAGGAGGGGACGGCTTGCTGCCAGCACCCTCCAAAGAGCCTCTTGATCCAAAAGACTGTGAATATAGAATAAAATAATGGATGAGATGCACTGCGATAAACAAGGACTAAACTAAGAAGCATCATTTACTGTCAATTTTTAGGTGTGATAGTCTGGACGAGAGTTACACGTATAGAAATAATATTGCCTGTGAAAGTCAATAATATTGACAGTGTTAAGTATTTGGTTATTTCCTGATAAATCAGTCAAGCCACCATATTATCAGCTAGGAAAATATTCAAATCCAACTAGTCAGTAATTGTGAGAATTTTGACTCATTTAAGCCATCTCAAAATGTCATTTTCTTATATTATACAATATTATTTGACAAAATTTGCTGCTTACATTAAACTGGATCCCCACTCCCAACCCTAATATAAGCGGCAAAGTGGTCAACCCAGCCCTTGCTCCCTACAACTCTTGTTATACTAGGCACTTCTACAAACTTCTAAAGAGCACCACACTTATTGTTTTTGTGTTTTGTATCCTACATGTATATGTCATTTTTGGCATTTTGACAGAAGCTTCCCTGAACACCATCCTACCCCCACCCCCTTGGATGGCTGCTATGGTCTAGTCTTACTACAGTCTGGTTTGTGATAAAAGCATGAAACTTGGCATGATTATTACTAACCATGTAACAAACAATTTCTGATATAATTATGGATCCAAGCTAAGTTGAGCTCTGGACTCAAGATCTGCGCAAATCCTGTCTGGATACCCTATTGTATCAGAATTCTGGCGGACCTCATGTATGTCCTTAGAGCTAGCAGCAAAACATTCATTGCAACCTTCACATTCAAATTGCCACAATTACCAGAGTATAATCACCCATGACTTCCTCCCGTATGGCCTCTTAGCTCAGTTGGTAGAGCAACGGTTGATCAAATCTGGAGGTTGTGAGTTTGATTCCTGCCAAGGTCAAAAATTTTTTCTTTGCCTTGCGTGATTCCCCATTTCTTTACTAGGGCTAACACTTAATAGGAACGTCACAGGTTCCCTTTAGCATTGTAAAATACATTGCAGAGTACTGTAATTCTCTGATCCATCAGTTGAGTCATTAGCACTAGTGGCACAACATTCATTGTACATATATAAAAGCTCTACTCCTCGGGCTTACCTGTTAACAACAAGTTTAATGGAGAAAGAAAGAAAAGAAAGCAATACTTACTCTCTCTTTCTTCATTGATGACGGCATAGGAATGGATGAGAGTCCTCCGAGACTTGAACGTCCAGCTGAACCACGAGGTGGGGTGGGTGATGAGGTCACATCTTCAAGCACTGCTATCTGAGACTGTCGCACAAATATTCCGTGGTTTTCAGCACACTTGAAATATTCTTTGCCTTGGACTAAAAAGACAAATAATACAGCATTTCAATCAGTTGGACAGAACTTGTGCCCCACCTTGTTAACCACTACAGAGTATCCTAAACCAGTGGGATGCACAAAATGCTAATAACTCAATTTCTTGAAATTTTTGTGATCATTACATGTAAAACCGTCCAGCATTTCATGATAGGACACCAGCAAGATTTATGCTCATATTACATGTATATACAGCCCCTTATTGTTCAGTAAATTTTTTTCATACTTCACTTCACACAAATAGTAGTTTAAATGTTAGTCTTGACAATGCAAAATTAACAAGCAGCTTGGAGAATAGGTTGTACAAAAATCAAATGCTAGTAATCAAAGTAATTTTCAAGGTTTTTATTTCTGAAGAATCTTACAGTGGATGACCTTGGAAAAGAAAAAAAAAACGTGCATATGCACCAAATTTAAAACAACCATGACAAACTTTGTACTTATATACAGCAATAGAAAGCTTAATAAAATAATATAGAGTTTGAAAAAAATTATAATTATTTCAATCGGGGATTATACCATTTCAAAAGAATGGGGTTAGGTTAAAACGAAAATGATCGAGTGTTCAATGATTCAAATGATTTTTTATCATGGCGCTATAACAAAACGACTGTAATTATTAATTGCAAAGGATCAATCAACAAAACAGAATGAGACTTTTTTGATAATTGAGGTAGTGAAAAATCTACGCGTAAATTAAACTTTGAAGAGCCTTGGATGTACAAGTTAATTAGTTAAAGATCAGATTTTTTGCTGCTAGACTGAATTTTATCCTTTCACCACATCGGTAAATAACATAAGGCAAGCCATAACACCTACCTGTTCCATCATTTTTTCCCTTGGCTTCGTCCAAAATCACGCCAATCCACTTCCCAGACGCAAACATAGTAGCGCCAACATAGGCTACCGTGCCTACCAAACCTTTACCAACAACCTCAACTCTCATGCCAATTTTGGCGTTAGGTCCCGACATTTTGCTTTCGTTAAGCCCCGCTATTTAGATCTTAAGCCCTATAGAATTCAATATTTTAAACTATAGTAGCGTTTCGATAACCAAGAGGGACCTGTTTAGGGAAGAAACAACTACATTTTGGCTTAACCTTCCCTAATAAAAATGGCGGCTCGCACAACTACGCATGCTCAGAGTCCAATACTTGTTTTCGTTTCCAGTCTGCGCTGGTCGTCTGCGCTTATTTTCTCAGTCGAGAGAAACTGGTCGTCAGCTTGGTGCTTTGTAACCTTTCAGACTCTGTAGCCAGGCCTCAAAATAAATCAAGATGGAGGGGAAGGCGGAAGGTACAGGTAAGCTAAAAGGTTCTCTTAGAAAAAACCTTGAAGAAGTATTCAGGACGCACATTTGATTCGCATGGCCTATTGTCTTTTAAACTTTGGTTTGTGATCAAAGTTAGGTAAAATAAACTCAAACCAAAATCAGTACCCCTTCCATGATTCTTGAGCTTAACTCAAGCTGCCCATGAAATGGTAATGATTTTAATGATTTTGGTACAAGGTCATGTAAGCTTGACGGGTAGTGTCATCGCAATTTCCTTTTTCCGGCAAAAAAAAATTACTATTAAACGTTATACTGTGCTCAAACATGAATTGCTTCTAGATCACCAATAAGAAGGAGTCAAGTAAATTTCAAACATCAATTTATTATCAGATTAATGTAACTCGCTAACACACAGAGGAAGATCTTGAAGTTGTTGGTAGGACTGCTGTTCGTGCCTGTATCGGCTGGTCAACAAAGTCATCAGCCCACCCTTTTTAAGTTGGCGTTAATTTCCTTCTTGGCCAACTGTAGCTATAAACATTGTGTACTAGATTAAGCATTTTCAGGCCGTATTTTTTGAAGACATTGCCAAAAAAGTTTCTATGCATTTAATAAGATAGATGACACAGTCCCTTAAATATTAGACTCTCAAATTACAATATTCATCTTGTCCCTTTCAAATTACTTTTTGTACCCTGGTAACATGGCATGTTTTAAGGCAATATCCATATCCCCCACTTCCCCTCACAGAGGGTTGTTTTGGTTGGAAACCCTCACCCCACTCCTCTGGAAATTCCTCTCTAGCTTCATACTTTCCTTTAAAAAGTTTAGCTTTAAAGGTCCCCCTTTCCCTTGGGAATTTATAACAACAACGACTACTTGTATTTAATTTTGTAGTAATGCATTGTACACGACCCCACAAGCTTTCAGCTTTTATATACATCGTGTATAAATAAAGGCAACCTACCTACCTAACCACCTACCTAACCTTCCATAGGGGATAGTAGTAGCCACACAATATTGGTAAAATGTCAAGCAACCAGATGTCATAAAATGTGAAGAAAATCATTTCCTTTCTAATATGAAGATAATGCCAACCACCAAATTCTTATTATAATGAGATCCTACACCTGTATCAGAAATGCGTGGTAGCTAGAGTGGAGAACATACATTTTGAGCTTCAAATACTTTTGTTGCATTTGTTGGAACAGAGGAAGAGGGAGAGATGGCACGGCTGCGGCATCGTCAGCGCCGTGGAATGTTGAAGATGTATTATGGAGTCAGTGATGATTCTGGTAAATCAACTGCTGTAGATTACTGTGACATCAACGGAGCCCACTTCAAGCCAGAGGAATTTTTAGAAAAGCTTTTCAAGGAAAAATCATTAACAGAATTGCTGGATAAAGAGACAGATATTGCCAAACGTAAGTTAGGATGTTTTGCTACTAAATATTATGGCATATTATTGGAAGTAATCAGTTATTAATCACCATCTGAGGAAGCCTATACTCTATCATGCAAAATGCTCATTGTGATAACAAAAGAAGTATTAGAATAGAGGTCCAGTGCTGCAGTGGTCAGCATGTTGGAAGGTTAGTGGTTTGAGAACCACTAGCCTTTGCCATAATAATAATAATAATAATAATAATAATAATAATAATAATAATAATAATAATAATAATAATAATAATAATAATAATAATAATTATAATAACAATAACAATAACAATAACAATAATAATAATAATAATAATAATAGTTATTATTTGTATGAGTTTTAGACTTTCAGACATCTAGACTATGACTTTTATATATGTATATAATATATTTTGTTGATTTATTAACAAGCTATTTCAAGTTTCGTTTGGCTCACAGGTTACGCTATGTGCCCTGTGTTGCTTTCTGATATTAACTGTGCATACAGATACAGTGTAGTTTTACTGCGCAAAATAATAATAATAATAATAATAATAATAATAATAGAGTATTTCATAACTTGCTTACAGGGCTCAAAGTTTATTTTTGACTTTGGGAGCACCTGTGCTACCAGGTGTAAATTTCTAAGCGCACTGCCGAAATTTTAGTCGCGCAGCTAAAAATTTTAGGAGCACAACTTAAAATAGCACCAAAAAGAAAAATCAGAAGCTTCAGACATTTTATCAGTGATCATTGATAATGGTGTCATGACGACACCCAAACGTTGTTCATTTTTTTTGCTTATTTTCGCTTGCCGATCGTTTACCAGCATGGTAATGTTTTATTTCAATCGTGTGTTTGTTTCTTTCAGCCTCTTACTGTACGTTTGCGATAGCAATAATACTGTTTCATTTTTTAGAATATTATATGTTATGGTACGTTAAACAATATAATAAGAAAAAACGAAGGTAAGGAATAACGTCATTGAATCCTTTCGATCAAACGAAATGCTTCAAGTCCCACGGATCACCAACTGAAATTAATTTATCTGGCCACTTTCTGTAGGAAAGTTTAGGTCGCCTTGATCTCTGCCCACTGTTTAACCACTTCACAACTGCTGTAGTTGGGTCAAATGTGTTGGAAGGCAGCAGCCGGCTGTTTGAGAATAAATTGTCTTTTTGTAAATGAGCGTTTCGGAAAAGAGAATAAATTACATCGTTGACTGCGCATTGACTTAACTGAAATAAAATTCATTGTTTCACAGGAAATACGTAACACTTGTGCTTGCCTTGAAGAAAAAATGTCTCTTAACCCAGATTTTTTAGACATTCTTGACTCTTTGATATCGGCAAAGCGAACTAAATGGCGCAAGAAAGCACGTGTTTCAGAAGGTTGCCTTCACTCGTACGGGTCAGCGGTGCGGTCACAAAACCGAGAAGAGTCTGGGGTGGGTTGAAACACGGACAAGAAATGGACTTGGAAATGGGAAAACAACAAATAAAACACACACTGATGCAAGAAAAACGGTGTAACTTTATTATGTGGAACCTAATTGCGTTACATCCACATTTGAATTTATTATTTCAAGCTTCTGTTTCGTGTTTAATCAGGCAGAGTACACAATAATTGTCAGGTGAGGAATCAAAGTAGCCCCGATTCAGGCGCACTGAACTTGGGCATTTTTAGGCGCGTGAGTGCGATCACATATGATTTTTCAGGCGCAAAATAAAAAATCTAGTCGCATATGTGACCAGCTGGTCGCTAACATTGAGCCCTCGCTTACAGTAAAATTATTGTCAAATTTTGCTGAATGTAACCATACATGAACTGGCATCTCATCCAGAGGGGAATAATAATACCCCTCGCTAGTCACTTCATGCTAGCTATCGTGTGATAAAGTAGTATCTCTTCCACGAGGGGTGTAGCAATCCTCCTAGTTGCTTCATCCAGCAGAAAACTGGGTTCATTTAGCTCTGACTGAGGCTCATCTGTGCCTTCTGTACAACTTTACACTGTAGTATAAGAAATAACAGCAGAATTTTGTATGTGTGTGCTTTTTAGTATTGACAGTTTCTTCGGCTACTATAAATTCAACATTTTTTAATTTCATTGTTGTTACTAATTTTGCACATCATACTATAAAATTTTGATAAACTTACACAAAGCAACTATAAATTAAAACTACTTTTTTTCCAGAAATCAGATCTTTGGACAGTGAAATGCAGACTCTAGTCTATGAAAACTACAACAAATTTATAAGCGCCACTGACACCATAAGAAAGGTAACTAATTTGAAGCAAAATAATTTCAGGGTTCTACATGTGTACAAAATGCAAAGCAAAGGGTGCATACCTTGGGGAAAATGGAGTTTTGGAAACCGGCACAAATGAAATGGCATTTGTCAGCACCAGAAAGTAAGAAACAGGAATTAAGTTGTGGCTGTTTTTACAGTTTGACAAATTAAAGAACAAAGAGGAGGTCTGAGTCAACAAGTGGTTAACAGGATTAGTTTCTAAGAAAATGTCAGCTGCATTGGTGAGAGAATGGAAACAAATGTTTGGTTTTATATCAATGGAGTTTATGAGATAATTTGGCCACTGTAAAGAGATTCAAGTACTGACGTTTTGAGCATTATTATTTCGTCAGAAAAAATCAGTGAAAGGCTAATTAACGAAAAGTCAACACTCAAACTGACGAAGGGCTAACAATCAGCACTGAATCTCTTTATGTGTAGTGGTCAAATTACCTTTAGTTATCAGCGCTGTTGATAAAGCCAAGCATTTGTTTCTGGGTCAACAAGAACTGGGCTTGAAGTAAAGGAAGCAAGAACTGTACACCCTGTTGTCACTCCTCTCCCCCTCCCTCCTCTCCCCCATGACAAAGTACTTGACTACAAGAAGTTGGCGCAGCTTTAAATGATGACTTGGAATATTTAATTTTTATTATGTAGATGAAACATGATTTCAAGAAAATGGAAGAGGAAATGGACAAGCTGCGAGAAAACATGTCAACGATCACTGAGTTTAGTGAAAAGATAACTGGGACCCTGCAGGGAAAGAGACAACAAATCACCAAATTATCAGGTGTTCATACTCTCCTGAAAAAGGTATCTTCTGTTCATACATAAATAGTGATGTTGACTTTGACCATTGATTACTTGCTGATTTTACAATCATTTAAGATTTGTTAGGCAGGATTTTACACTAAATTTTGACTCTTTTGCCAACAGCTCCAATTTCTCTTTGAGCTTCCTTCAAGGCTGAATAAGTGTGTTGAAATGAAGCAGTATGGACTTGCAGTCAGGTATTTAGAAAATAATTGAAAATACAGCTTACTACACACATTCTGTCAGCAATTGTACTCATTCCCTGGAAGACTTCCTGCACAGGATCTTAAGTAAGCTTCAAACATGACAGCAAATGGAGATCTCATAAAATCCTGATATCTATGGTCCAATATTAATATTGAAACATCCCTTTTTATACACATACATATTTTTAACCAGAGAATGTTTTTTTAACTATCGTCCTATAGAATATTTTACACTGGATCCACTAATTGCCATTTCACAATCATTGACGATGACCTATCTAGATAACAACTATATTTTCTTGCCCAGATT
This sequence comes from Pavona decussata, assembly GCF_977016875.1. Lineage (NCBI taxonomy): Eukaryota > Metazoa > Cnidaria > Anthozoa > Scleractinia > Agariciidae > Pavona > Pavona decussata. The sequence continues at coordinate 1,034,268 of NW_028145572.1, forward strand.
ACTGATCCATTCACTCTAAGACTGTAAAATTTCAAACCGGTAATTCCTAGGCATTTTGGGCAGACTTATTTTCAGGGAAGAGGGTTTTTAAAAACAGCTTGCTTGTGTCTTAAAACAGTTCACCCTAACAGTGGAAGGATTTTAACATCAGATATTTGGAAGGCATATATTCAGGGAGACCTGCATTTGGAATTTTATAACTACTCTTATCAAAATCTTCCCACAAGTATGGCCGTGTCCTAAATCAACTGCAGGTAGTAGAGTGTGGGCATTAAAATGGTTGTAGTGACAAAGCATGGGCATTTGTTTACGGTCTTTTCTTTAATTAAGCCTGGTTTAATCTACTTAATATGCACTTACAGGTATTATGCAAAAGCCAGAGATGTTCTTCATCATTACAGCCACATGCCGTCATTCCACGGCATTCATCAAGACTGTGACGAGATCGTAAAACAACTTATAGTACAACTGAGGGAGCAACTTAGAAATCCAAAGGTTACTACTTGAACTTACTATTAATGATAATAAAATAAAAACATAAAAGAAATGCTTTGTTTATAGTTGAAATGCACTTAGCTACCCAAAGCTAGTTTACAGGCATTCCACTCAGAAATAACAGGAAACAAATAATAATCAAATGAACATAACATGTTAAAATGGCAATCCCAACTGGCAGGAGGCAAACCAGCTGGCTATTTACAAGCGTGGCCGAGGCGGGACTTGAACCCGGGACCTCCGGATTTCAAGTCCGACGCCCTAACCACTGGGCCACGCCACCTCCTTATTCTTTTTGGTCATATTGGTTTCAAAAATGTTTTTCTCCATTATTTGTACAATGTTCAGCAGTCAACCAGCCATCCAGTAAATCAGTCATTCTCATCATCAAAGCAAGCATAGTATTGTAGTTCTTATTATAACATGTTTGTATCATTCATTTCTCTTTAGTCCACACCCAAACAGTTGGCCGAATGTGTTGATTTACTTCTTCAGCTAAAAGAGCCTGCTGATGAACTTTGTGATGAATTCCTAGCACAGTAAGATTTGCAAAATGTATAACTTATTTGTATGCTAAATATTCTTATTTCGGAACAGTCTTAGTTTTGCAATTTTGGATTGGTGACTCTTGTGACAGTCTCACTTTTTAAATGTAGAGAATTCCTCAAACGTTTTCTCTTACAAAGACAAGACAATTTAACATAGAGATGTGACATCAAATTTTGTTTGTTACTGAAAAATGACAATTTTATGTCATAAAATTCCCCATAACACATTGAAGAGTGCACATAGCGTAGTTTGAAATCAATGGGCTTATTCATATTGACCTGTCCAGTCAGCCCTTAATACATCTACTCATTTGAAATGTGTTCAGTGAATTAAAGTGCATCAACAGGATGGTGCACAAGTATGATGAGATTTTATTATCCTCACAGTGCTCAAGAGAGACTGGATGAAAATTTGAAGGCTCTTAAGGCACAGGTGGATTTAAAGTTGTCAGCAGATAAGGCGACAGTTGCATCTGAAGGCAAGTTATTGAACGGCTACTTTTTTATTCCATACTCTCCTCATTGGGAACATGGGATTGAATATTCTGTTTTTGTCCTGTTAATAAGACAGATTCTGTCCATTTTTGTAAAAAAAATTTTTCAACAGATGGAGGAGAAGAAGAGACAGATGACGACTCAAAAACACTGAGACCCATGGTGAGTGGTTACTGCAAGCATCACCACATAGAGTCATGTAAAGACCTTTGTCACATGGGGCCATATTGAGTCTTAGGAGAATGAAAATGCGTGGTTTTTGCACAGCAAGGCTCGTCCAGACGCGAATTCAATGTGAGGCTTGCCATGCAAAAACAAAGCTTTTTATTCTCCTGAGGCTCAACATGGCTGCCAAGTGACAAAGGTGTAAATGGTTAATTCTCTAAGCAACTGGTGAAACACTGGAACTGTATGTAGCATTCAGAACAGTATGCTTGGTCCCAAAGAGACCAAAACTCACATTAACTCCATCTTTGTAACACACACACTTCAATAAAAGACACTCAGCTCCTTCTCTTTGGTGTTTTTAGTTCCAAGCATAGTTTATGCCTCAGTAACCAGATGGAATAAATGCAACTTATGGGCTTTGAATGGCCCACAAAACATTACCCCTTTACCAATGAAATTATTATTTTGAATGCCATTATTGTTCTACAGGACTTGTTGGAATTTATTGATTGTGGCTGTAACGGCTTCCTCAGTACAATTTGCTTGGTGATTGCTTCATACAAAGAACAGTTTATTCAACGACAGATGGCTGAGTAAGAATGAATAGACAGCATTTAATAATAGTGAATATTCCCAGGCTCTTCTATTTAAATTAATGCTTTTAATTGAAGCTTTATTATCTCTGAAAAATACATGGTTACCCCCAATTTTCTTTTTGGATACCAAGAGCACTTGCTTAGTTCTGCTTTCTCCGCATAGTTTTAAACCGCACAAAAATATTCCTGTATTAGTAGGCACCACACATAGGAAAACCGTGTACCTGGAGATGCACAGAAGATATGCACAGTAACAAAAGTAGGCACCGTCCTTAACATTGAACTTTAATGATTCGAACTACAGTATGTTCTGTATCATAATGTTGTTACTCCTTCTTCTTCCATCATGATTGTAGGCATGGTCAAGATCAACAAGATCTAGAAAAGATAGTGACTGAGAAACTGTCTAGTTTTATTCTGTCACTGATGAGGGAATACTTCAAACTCACAGAAGCCAGGATTGAGCTGGAGGTAATTGTGCACCCTTCACATTCACAAATTGCCACACTTCTTCTAATTGAACGGTTTTGTGCAGAACAGAGTGTATAGCTCTTTTGGTCAAAAAGTCAGAAAATACTCCAAACTTGCCCAGTTTTACCCTGCACTGTGGATTTTGTGTGGCAAGCCACAGAAGGAATCAGTTTTTATGTGCCAAGAATAATTTACCAGGAATTTTGCCTCTGTGTTAATGTAGTGGCAATTTCATGTGATTAAATCTGTTGAAATTCATGCCCCTTTTGCACAAAAGCCTTAAATTATAAATTATTCATGTACTGTTAACATTTGCATGTAAAGTGCACTTGCTAGATTCAATTTAACAGCCATTTCTTTGTCTCCAAAACATGGGAGTTTGAAGTAAATACTCAAAGCTATCAATTATTTGTTTACTTCTCTCAGTCTGATACAGGAGACGATGTTCTTTTGGTGCGAGCATTGGATCGCTTTCACCGCAGACTTCAAGCTGTGCAGAAATTACTCCCTGAGATAGGTGTTGGACGGTATGTAGTGTAATGTTTTGTGGAGATTAATCAAAATTGTGACTTATAGCAACGGAAGTGAATATACTGTACACTTTAGCATCATGGCTTTATAATTCTGTTCAAATTTGATAGCATGGACTGTCTGTAGTGAGAAGTGTGTGTTTGACTTGATTCTGATTGTCAGTTTGCCTTCAAGGAATTTGCCTTTAAGTCAAAGTCACGATAAAAATTCAGAAACCAGTTTGTGAAGTTTTGTTTTATTCAATTTTTTTGACTAGTTTGGGAGCAAACATTGTGGCCCGCTCTGCCCATAACAGAGTCAAAGCATATTCCAAGACTCTTAGACAACACTTTGCTGGTAAGTAATTTTGATTACAAAAACAGTTTGCCTTTGACTAGTTGGATTGCTTTGTGGGAAACATGTATTTTTATATGCCAAGATTTAACCTGTTCTAGGTGTTCATAAATTGAGGAGTGGCACGAAGTGCGAGAATGAGGGAACTTAAACAACGACGACACCAACAACAACGAAAACGTCATTGGAAAATTTTATTTTATTTTATTTGTGCTACTTCGCGTTTACTTCAACTCGTTCAACTTGTACAAAAACGGCGAACTACCCAGGACCCAGATTGGTGAGAGTGTCGTTCAAGTTAAGAAAGAAAATGAAAAATTCACCGTCGTGTGTTCACGTTCTCCAAAAAACCTTGAATTTGGTCATTTCATGCACGATGTTGTTTTGCAGAAGACGGCAAAGAACTGTGCCAAAATTTAAAACGCACGGGCAGACCGATTGTTTTCCTCATTAAAACTATTGTTTTACGGCGTTTCCGTTGCCGTCGCCGTCGTCGTGGCTTAATTTTCCTAATAATTAGGTGGCGGAAGACTTGTGAAAGAAGGCGAGAGAGAACATCGTCCGCCCAGTCTCTTTCTTTTTTTTTTCTTTTTGCGCGCGCTTTTTCTTTTTTGGCGGTCCTCTCCACTATCTGAACATCTGGAACAGAGCCATCACTTTGTTTTAAACCAGTTAAGTGGAATTTCTTTGTATTTAGTTTGTTTAACAGATATCAGACAGTCCCTTGCAACTCCATTAACCACATCTGGGAAGGAGAAGCCACCATCACTCTCGGATTTGTTGTCAACCATGAACAATTCACTCACCAACCAGCTCAAGCTGATTCTAAACAGCCTCAAGGTCAGTGTAGTTACCCATCGGATTATGACACAGTTTCTTTGTGTTACATTTTGTTTCATGATATCTGAGTTTGTGCTCCTTCACAATTAGGGGAACAAATAATACTTACGGATGCTAGGCTTCTTCCAGATAACCTTTATTGTAAGCCCATCCTTAGCCACTAATGACCTACATGTACGAATGCTTGGTTTTATCCAAAGAGTTGATAAGGTAGGTAATTTGACCACCGTTAGGACTGACGTGCTGTCATTTCGGGCGTTAGCCCTTCTTCAGAACGAATCCAAATTGAATTGGATTCGCTCTGACGCATGACGAAGGGTTGGGGACTTAACGCAACTACGACGGCAACGCCAACGAAAACGTCACTTGAAAATACAAGTTCGTGTTACTTCTACTACTTTGGGCTTATTCCAATTCGTTCAACTTCTACAATGTGGCCGAACTATTCAGTAACAGAACAGGTGGGAACAGTCTTCAAGTTAGCACAGAGAACGAAAATTTACTGTCATGTGCTCACGCTCTCCATAAAACCTCGAATTTGGGCATTTCACGTTGTTGTTTGACCGAAGATGGCGACGAAATGTATCAAAATTTGTAATGCCCGTGCACAGCTTTGTTTAGCTCATTAAGCCTTTTCTTTATTGACGTCTTCGTTGCCGTCAGCGTCGTGTTTGCGTTGGTTAGCGCTAACCATTGGTTAAGAGATATGAAAACCTATAGGTTGTCATGGTATTAAACCCGGGTTAGCGCTAACCATGCTTCGAGCAACTGGGCAACGTTAGCTCTCAAATTTCTTTATGGTGGTCAAATTACGTTATCAACTCTATTGATAAAACCGAAAAATCGTGTGCACTCCCCCACCGACACAGCACCACAGTTTCTTTAGAAACTAACCTCTTATCTATCCACTAATGACCTTGTTTTGCATCATCTGTCTTTCCAGACCTTCATTGGAAGTGACATCACATTCGCTGTCAAACCATACTTCCGGGGACCGTTCTGTTCTGATGACGTCAGAGAGGGCCTGGCAGTGGAGTTCATACGTCATGTCCTACAGTCTGCCAAGGTTAGTATCACACAACCTCAATGTGCAGGTTAAAACTCACAGGTTAATATGACTTGGCCAACTCCAGATATAGCTGATCAGGTGGTGAATTTTACATGTTCTCATGATTTAATTTCCTTTCTAATCCTTTCTGTTTACTTTCCAGGAGTTCTGTGAAGTGGGAACAGCTCCGCCAGCTCTCATTCTCTTGTTATCAAGATTATGTCTTGATTTCCAAGAATCGACCATCTCCTATGTGGTATGTGCAGTCATTGTTGAATTCACCATTGGCTTTCAAATCAGTATCATTTTTGTTTTATTCGTATTTCAATTTAAACCTGTTGAATTGCAGTTTGCTAATGAATTGTCTGTCAGTTGTTAAAACGCTTCCTTGTTTTGCAGTTAAGTCTTACTGACGAACAGTTCCCAGTGGATGAAGAGCTGGGGCGAGGAAGCATCACGACTTCAGTCTCGGATCTTGCCACTGAGGCTCGTCACATTGCACAGGTTAGTGCTGGAGGGTTCTCCATGTATGGCTTCGATATATAATTAGAGTAACCCCCTGCCCCAACTCCACCCAGCTTCATGAGACTATCTGCCTTTAAACTTGCTACGTCTTATCTTTAAGCCCTCTATTGCTGATATCAATCGAACCAACAACTAGCGTAAACATTGGAAAGTGTACCTTAGTTTAGTTGGTCATTGCATGCAAAACAACACTGAAATATTTTGCTTGATTTTTTTATCAGAACTTATTGAATCATTATGTAAGGATGCAAGGACTAACGATATCTCAGGTTGGTGTTAGACTCATAACCTGTTATCTCCTCTTCTCTAATCACCTAACATCAGCGTAACGTCAATTGTGAGCTGAGCTCAATCAATTCATTGTCCACCCACCAGGCATCAGATTTGATGCTTCCGTTTCGTCAGTTTAATAAGATTTAGTTTTCAATAGAAATTTTATTCACCCAATGCACTTCTTTTGAGTGTTCACATGAAACATTTTATTGTAAAGTGGGCTGGGCTAATACCTTTCATTTACAGAATATTTCCCGCAAAGATTTTACGGTATTTCTCAGTTTTTGGATGGGGAAGATTTTGGCGTTTATGTAAGAGGCATTTATTCACACGGATGCTTCATCCAATCTTTTTAAAGAGCAAGTGAAGATATTCAATGAGGCCGGAAGATTTATTTGTGTTGTTATCTCGGTACCCACTCCGCAGATGATCCGAAAAAGCGTGGAGACACGTGACTGGATGAACACGATTGAACCGCGGAATGTTCGCGCTGTTATGAAGCGTATTGTGGAAGACGTGACAGCCATAGATACACAAGTGGGTCAGCTGTATGAGGAAGGAGTCCATAAAGCTCACAGCTCAGGTTTGTATTAAAAACAATAATGCTTGTGGATGAGACTTGCACAAATTTCAAACGCTGGTTACTTCGCAGTATATTTACCCTATTAGCAAGTGTTTCCGTGGTTTTTCGGCTGCGTTTTTCGCCTTTTGACCTCCTCCCCAACTTTCGCGCGATCAAAACGCGAAAAATACAGTAAACCCGTACTGGTATTACCGCACCACTCGCAATCTCGAGTAGAAACTCGTTTTGTTTTATGCTAGCTGTTGTTTACAGTAATTTACGTCTGGCAATCTTGAACTACCACTTTCTCCAAAGGATTTCGCCTTCCCTGGAATGTACGGGAGCGTACGTGGTTTCATTCCCTTCAACAAATGGAGCTGAACGAATAACCAAATCTTTCCTTCGATTCAACTAAGGAAATTAACAGTCTTTCTTTTTTCCCGATTCAGATTCCAGTAAATTCACCTACACATACCCATCCAAACCCAGTCGGTCCCAGTGGAGTTACACGGCCAGGTAACATCGTTTAATACCCAGAGTGTTTTTTTTTTTTTGTTCACTTATTTACAGTGACATGCATATCTATTTTTATAGGTCCCAGAAACCTTTGCAGCATGATCACTCACAAATTCTCGTGTTTTCTTGGCGCTGAATTATCCAATCAGAATTCGAGAAAAACTGCCAGTAAACCATTGCAAGTTCACTGTTGTCTTTGAGTTGGGTTCCTGTAGGCTGTTCTCGAATTCTGATTGGATAGTCCAGCCTCAAGAATGTCAATAATCACATTACATTAAAATATTTACAACTTGAGTTGGTTTCCTGGAAGCAATTCTCGAATTGTAATTGGTGAATCTGCCTCCACGAAATTATACGAATAATTACAAGCTAAAGTGAAAGTGACAAATCGTACGAGACATTTGTTGGCTTCACACTACAAGCTAAGTTAGTTTCAAGTAAGCACTTGATTCAAGTGCACTTGAAAATCTCAAGTCGCACTTTAGAAAACTTGGCTTCACACCTGGTGACAAAGTATACACTTGAAGCACAAGCTGTCAATCATCGTTCGCGGTAAAATCAGAAATGCGACTGCTCGCCGGAAAATCATGAAGGCTTTACAACGGAAAAACGTTTTGTGTTGTTTACTCTTTATTTTGTCTTTAATTTTAACTCAGAGAGTTTTAACATTACAGGAAATGCATAGGTACTTCATTGTTTACGAGTACTTGGCGACCAAACAAAAGAACAGGCGACATCTTCTGAACTGAAAATCGATGGTTCAGGCTGTCCGTAAAGATGAAATTCAAATAAGATCTTAAGTTTAAATCGGCTTTTCCTTCTTTTTTATGTTTACTTACAAAAAAGACTGTTCCATGGAGTCCTCAAACTGCGAGGCGTATCTCCAACCATCCATTTTGATTTTTTTTTTTAATTAATTTTAGTTCACGGCAAAATGTTTATCTGTCCTGGCACCGCAGCACGTGGCTTTCAATTGGTTTCCCTTTCCCTATTGGTCAAGTACGTTCTCAAGTGTGGTGTTGGCCATACTTGGCGGCGTACTTCGGCTTCTTTGAACTGCGAAAGTTTCCATGGTCACTAAGTAAAGTTCAAGTTGGTAGGTTTTACCCCTTCACACTCAAAGTAGGTTTCAAGTGCACTTAGATTATACTTACAAGCTCTAGTGTGAAGCCCCCTATTAACTACTATAAATGCACATGCCACCTTCAAGAATTTTTGCAAGAATACAAATATTAGTTGCTTATCACCGTTGTGTACATTTCATTTTTTTTTTTTTTTCATCAGCACCGCGTTTGATTCCAGTCTCCTCAGCAATATCCAGAAACTGTTTTCAGAAAGAATTGAGATTTTCAGCTCGGTGGAATTCTCCAAGGTTTCCGTATTAACTGGCATAGTTAAGATAGGATTAAAGGTAAGTTTGGGGAAGGCAAAGCAATCTGTGTCACTGAACTTTCTCCATCCAGTCGCCCGTTTCCCGAAAACCCCGTTTACCAGGCGCCTGATTATCAAAACACCCGAGTCTTCGCGCCCGAGAAGTTTCTTTTGATTCGTTTTCTGTCGAATGGTGGTCGTTTTTCGTGCAAACTGGTCCAACGTGTTCAGTTCTTAATCTTGTGACGTTTTCAGCGTTTCAGAATCATTAAAAATCTTATCCTGGTAATGAACATTGTACACGCAAAATAGTTTTCGGTTCCGTGATGTTTCAGTTCGGAGGTTTTGAGAAACGCACGCCAGGCCCCGCCTTCGTTTGTTTGCTAAGCCGTTTATGGCAAACGGCAACTGTCGGTGTCTGATAATTTTCCTGAATTGCTTATTTTCGTTTCTGCGTGAAGTTGAGTTGTTTCGCGTTAGATTTATTTTGCGCGACTTTCACATGGTAGTTATTTAAAATTCTTTTGAGACTAAAACGTGAACGGGAAATCTGACATTTATCGTTTTCGTAAACGTGATCCTTAAGTCTGGTATACCGGAACTCACTTGTTTTATTTGCAAAATAAAACTTGGGCCCACAAGTATCTGAAAGTTAATATTCGCTTCGAGAAACGCTTTTTCGGAACCGAGCAACGCTCCAAGTTTAAATACTGGGCCCCGATAGATTAAGGGATTCAATAGTCGAGAAACTGTTCCCTTGGCTGTTGTAAGGCTGTGGATCATGGCCATAATCTAAGATCTTGTGAGGCGAACCCAGCGCACCTCAGAATACCTGTATCACGTACTACCAGGCACAAACAATCGTTTATTCTTAGAGGTGCTAAACTTAACTTGACTTAACTTAATTTAACTTGACATATTTTGACTGTATATATACATGTCGTGTTTTGAATTTCTTTCTTTTTTTACTGTAACATTACCGTAATTCTTTCGCCGAAGGTAATAAATAAAAGTATTATTATTATTATTATTATTATTATTATTATTATTATTATTATTATTATTATTATTATTATTATTTTAAAAACTGCAAAAGCCGTGAACGAAGATCCTGCTTGCTTGTACGTTGGATCTCACAGGAGATCTAATCAGCCAAACTTGAAAAATAGACGATGGGAAGTCCAAAGACTACTGCAAAGCTGACACAACGTAATATATTTTAAAACAATATTTCGGCTGGCCAAACCAGCCTTCTTCAGGTTTAGATGTTACTAAATTATATCAATGAAATTACAATATATATCATGGAGGATGTTGCAATACATGGGAGCAGCGGAAATGACGTTTACAAGGTGGTACCAAAGGATGAGGAAATAAGTAAAATAAAAAAAATTACAATTCATCACGTCTATTCAAACCGTGGGGTTCCAAGGTCCCCGCTAAATCTATAAGAAAAGATTCTCTTCAATCAGAAAAGCCAGAGAATCTTTTCTTATAGATTTAGCGGGGACCTTGGAACCCCACGGTTTGAATAGACGTGATGAATTATAATTTTTTTATTTTACTTATTTCCTCATCCTTTGGTACCACCTTGTAAACGTCATTTCCGCTGCTCCCATGTATTGCAACATCCTCCATGATATATATTGTAATTCATTTATATAATTTAGTAACATCTGAACCTGAAGAAGGCTGGTTTGGCCAGCCGAAATATTGTTTTAAAATATATTACGTTGTGTCAGCTTTGCAGTAGTCTTTGGACTTCTCATCGTCTATTATTATTGTGATTATTATTATTATTATTATTATTATTATTATTATTATTATTATTATTATTATTATTATTATTATTATTATTATTGTTAATATTATTATTAATGATGGACTTATATGTAAGCATTTTCTTGTTTTTCCGCGTTTTCAAACCATGCATCTCTTGATCAAGGATCTGAAGTAATCTAAAACCCAATACTCTGAATATTTTATTTTGTTTACTTGTTTTCAGACCCTTCTAGAGTGCGTAAGACTTCGTACGTTCGGAAAATACGGCCTTCAACAGATTCAAGTCGACACACACTACCTCCAGATGTACCTATGGAGATTTGTTTCTGATGAAAAGTAAGGCTTAGTTACCCTTCCATTCTTGAATGAGGCATTTTTGTTGTAAATAGTCGATTTAGCGTTTTCTGCAAACAAGAGGCGACTTCGATTTCTTGTTTTGAACATAATTTAATGATTGACTGTCCTCCCTCGCAGACGCCCTTTTGGCTCGTCACGCAATCTTTCATCCCAACGATTGGAGAAGAAAGATTGCGTGACGAGCCAATCTGCGCGCGAGGAAGGCTAATAGTCGACGGGTGTTTGAATATAGTAATTGCAAGTTAGCCCATGAACAGCTTCTTTTTCTTTCTTTCCTTTTGTTTTCATTTCTTTCAAACCTTTTTGGTTCGTATGTACTTCCTTCTTCCCACCCTTAAAAATTGTCAAGTTCATACACGGTATCCGTAAAACCGTGTTGACTTTACTGGTCCGTTTGTGTTTCCAATGGGGCTACGTTAGGACAGCTTTTTACAGCATGTTGAAATTAAGACCGAGTACCTTTCTCTACACGAAATGTCCTTAGAATACCAAGAAAAAGTTTGCCAAGACACGGGAACGACTTTGGAAGTTGGAATTGTTTTCGTTTTGTCGCAGTTCATTTTCGTCCATTTCCGGCCATCCCTAGCAAAAGACACTTTTTTATATACTGTCAGAAAACGGTCAGGGTAATTTTAAACAAAACGGAACTGTTGTTTTTGGTGTGTCGTAAACTTTTAAAGTACTACTAAAAGCAGGTGACGCAGCCACTATAAAGCAAATAAAATATAATTCAAACCAAGGTTTTTTTCTTGACTCCTTGATTGCTATTAGTTTCAGTTTTAAATATTCTATATCTGTTTGTAAACTTTGTTACTTTATAGCCTTGTTCATTTTATGCTGGAAGAAGTTGTCAACAGTACTGTGAACAGATGCATCTCAACAGAGCTCATGGAACCTAGTGTAAGTATAGCATCATTTCTCGCCAAAAAACCTCAAAACGTGTTGTTGTATAGCGCGCGAGGTAACTGCACATGTACATGTTGCTATCCCACAATTTCCTCAGTTCTCAAGCTCGTTCCTTTCTCTAAATTCTCATTAGTATCTTGCTTACGCTCTGTTTGGCTAACCGAAAAAGAAATCAGATTTTAATCGGCATATTTTAAACTTCCACAGGTGATTGAAGTGATCTGCGAAAGAGGCTGAAAAGACAGGGAAATAAGGAAGAATTTATTGCGTATGAGACAGACTTCACCGAAAGGTTGGCTCAAAATATGTACAATCAAGTGCCACGACAAAGCCTGTATCTCGTTTCTCTTATCACCCAAGATATCGCAAATGTTGCGTGACTAAGATGGAGAGAGTTGACTTCGTAAGACCTTCAGAAAGGCGAAGGATATTTTAGGTAAAAATTGCTATGAATTTGAGTTTGGCTTGCATGCCAGCTTATAACTGAAAGGTTTGTACAAACAGACAAAAATTATCGGCGGTGAAGAAAAGTCTAAAATGAAGAATGTTCTTCTACGTCTGACGTAGTTGCTAAACTGACATGTGTTAACAGTTGCACATTCTCAAATATTCTGAATTTTTCGAAGTAAAAATAGTTGCATCGGGGACTGTTGATGCTGGATGGTGGCTGGACAAAATTTTAGCTGAAATGTTTATCACAGTAAAATCGGCAAGCACATGAGAACTTTGTTCAATCGTCTTTCACATTTCAATGTTACATTGAAACTTGGAAGAAATAAGGTTACTGTAGCAGCTGTGAAGAAGAAAACGTCGTTCCCATGATCCTCTCTCTTCCACCTTGGGAACGAGGTTTAATCTCGTACCCAGATCTCCCACGACTTCCCCGAACCGACTGAGATCTGGGTACGAGATTAAACGAGGCTGTGAAGGGCACATACATAACGTGCTACTTTTGAAATAACAGTAGTTGCATTTTGTAGAAACAGTTGTCGCGATTTGCAAGAATGGTTGTCGGAGTTTCGATGTCAATGTAAGCAAATTTTTTAGCGCGTTTTTTGGTTAATTTTTACCGCCAACGAGAGCGCGGATGATAAAAATGCGGAGAACTGACGCCGTTGGCGAAAATCTTGTGAACGCTTTTTTCAATTCTTGGATGAGAAAATCGTCGAAAATACTTTGGACAAAACTAAAGAAGTTAAGATGCGGATCAAGAGTAAGGAGATGAGGATGTTTGTAATGCCCTGTCTCTGTAATGTATGCCAAACCTTTTCGCCAAAACCCTTTTTTGAAAACCGAAAATTAGATGATTTTTTAACTGAAAAAATGCTCTTTGCTTTGAAACGGAGTGGTTATATTAATCTCAGAAAAAGCAGAACGCACGCTCTACGCAGGTTGATCAACTGCTTTCTCGCAAACCGAAGAAATAAAGTGATTATAGAAAAGCGAAAATTACATGGTCTTTTAAATAACAAAATACTCTTTGCTCTGAAACGAAGCGATTATTTGAATTTTTTGAGTGGCATGATTTAGGGATTCTTTTGGGGATTAAACAATCTGAAGATTTGTGGTAGTGCCCGCGTATCCCGGCCGCGTAGTTCTGCGAATAAAGTACAACCAAACTTGTTTTGCGTTTTTTTTTTTGTTTTTTTTGTTTTTTTGTTTTTGTTTTTGTTTTTTGTTTTTTTTGTTTTTTTGTTTTTTTTTTTTTGGGGGGGGGGGGGGTCCAGGGAGTTTTTGGGGCTTTTTTTGGGTTTGATTTTTGCTCCCATTCGATCATCCCCGTCACTTGAAATCTGGAGTACCCCCGGGGGGGGGGGGGGGGAGGCATGGTTCTCCCGCTAGACGCGGAGCGAGAAAAGAAAGACAGCTGTGTTTTTTCATTCTGTAGGTTTTGAATTGTAGCATTCTGTTAGCCATGTTGAGGGTACTTTTAAAATCACGATTACAAGATATTTTGAAACTGTGCTCCATGCAAGGAATTTTTCTGGCGTCTGAACTCCCTTTGGGGGGTCTGAAGAGAATCGACGTTATTTAGAATGAAGGGCTTTGGGTTAATTATCGTCGCTATGTTAACATCTGTCACTTAGAAACCCAAAAATATTTATGCCTCCTACTGATACGAAATTTTGATTAACATTCCAAGGCTAGAAGGGCGAGCCCCCTTAACACGCTGACGTCATAGCGGTAATGTGCTCATGTCCATTCGTGTATTTAGCATTTCTGACAAAATCGATACAAAAACGACAGTGCGGTCGAAAAATGTTTTGATGTGTTTTCATTGGGAAACGCCGTTTCCAATTTATCCGGATTAAAGCAAGCATTTAGCCTTGATCGTCGTTCGAACAACTCGACACGCAGCTGCATGCACAAAGCATAGCCGCAAACACCCCAGGCCATTATGAGAAACACTTTGAAACGCCACAACGGTAAAGTTTTGACAAGGAGTGAAAACATCTGATCTTTGCGTTTTCATTTTTCAGTGTTTGTTATGAACTCTTTTGTTTGCAATTTACTCAGACCGAACTGCTAATACCAAGCGTTCGGCGCAAACAAAAAAAAACCAACTATTTTAAACGAACGAAGTTGGAGGCAGTTGCGCCCTACGATGATTAAACCGACTCGGTTTAATTATCGTAGGGCGCAACTGTTTGAGAACGACTACATGAGTGATTTCGGGCTTGCATGAGCGAAGTTTTCGCGAAAAAAAAGCGTCGCCTCCCCAGCGCGAGGTGAAAAATCCTCTTACAGCCACCTGTGCCGAAAGTAATGCAGAAATGCTGTGCTTTGTAGCGAGAAATTCATTTAATTTCTTTCGACTTTCCAGCTGTCGCGTCGCCCACGCGAGAGTTATTGCCCGTGCGATTTTTTGCGTACACTGGTGAAAAATCGCCTTGACGGTACAAGCCAAAACTTTACTTCTTACAACCCTCAGCAACAGAAACCAAAAACTAATGGTCCTGCGGTTTTGTTATAAATTACCGTGACCTCTACTTAAACAATTCCTCTTTGAAACGAACAAACAAAATTTACATATTGTGTGCGGAAAAAGTTTTATTTACTTTCTCCCGAAGTGATCTGCACAAATTGATAAGAAGATTGTATTTATATACTTTGAACGTTTCCGAATCTGATGCAAATTTAAGATAACGCCTTTAATCCATTTAAAATACGACGTATACTAAATTAACAACCCAACACCTGCTGATTAGTGAAGCGTGCTGACCTCCGTTTTTTAAGCTTATTTCCGCAGCGAAATTGCTTCCCTCTGAGATCCGTCACATGAGCCGTACAAAACGCAACTTGTTTTGAAAATTAATCCGACAATGACCAGCTAGCGTCATGAACGTTTCATTGGAAGCGACGCACCGAGTCGACACGTCGGACATAGTCTTCACAGTCCTGTACGCGGTTGTGATATTGTCCGGTATTTTTGGAAACTCTTTGGTAATCGCCGTGGTGTGGAAAACAAGGACAATGCACACAACCACGAATTACCTGCTTGTAAACTTGGCCGCAAGCGATATCTTAGTCCTGTTGTGGTGCCCGAGCACGTACAATTTTGCTGTGGTGGGCTCGGTACCCGAGGGCAAACTGGGAGACTACTTGTGCAGGTTTTTCATTGGTGACCCGGTAGACACACTTTGTCTTGGAGTAACGCTGTTTACTCTCACTGTGTTAGCGGTTGAGCGATACCAAGCGCTTGTCAAACCGATGGCTACGAAATACACTCTTACCAAAAATAGTGTAAACTACGCCATCGCGTTCACATGGATCCTCTCACTTGCAATCAGTGTTCCGGATTTTGTCTTCACTCACATTGACACAGAAACGGGCAAATGTATCTCGCCTTTAAGCGCAGAAGGAAACGGTTTTAAAGCAACGTACGTTGCTGTGGCAATAAGCTTTTACATCTTACTGCCTTTGTTGGTGATTACGTTCTGTTATTGCCAGATTTTGAGAGGGATGTTCATAACACATACGATTTGCGCCGGGCCGGCGAACGGAAACTCTGAGAAAAGAAAGCTGGCAATTCTCATAATTGCAGTGACGGTGGCTTTTTACATCCTGTTTTTGCCGTTTGGGGTATTTATGTTACACGTCGCTTATGCAAAACACGCCGACGGCCACAAACAAAGCGACGTTGAATTGACAATGGTCAAGGTTTTGAATTTTCTTATTGTAGCAAATAGTTCTCTCAATCCAATGCTTTACGCTTTTCAAAGCGAAAATTATCGGACGGGTTTCAGAAATTTGTTTTGTCCAAGTAATTCTGTTGCCCCGCTTGAAAACGGTTTCGGTCTTGAAGAACGACGTTGAAGAAAAATGAGTACAAAATGGCACTGCACCTGCGTGAAAAACCTGGCAGCTTTCTTTGCCGTTGTCTGTATAAATTCAAGATTTTTGTGGAGAACGCACATGGGCACATGACTGTTTTACTTAAACACCCTTCTGCAGTTCCTGGGTAGTACAAATGTACCCGGCTACTTTGTACAAGTGTAAAGAGTCTCTTGGAACAATCACGAAGTAGTCTTAATGACGTGAATTTGTACAATTTCAAGTGAAAATGAATTTTTGTTGGTGTTGGCGCTGGTGTAGCGGTCGGGGCCTAAAAATGAACGCATTTATCAAACCTTAGTGTTATCTTTCAGATAATCCACTTGGAAATGAAAATATTGCCTCATCCGGTACTTACATACAAAATACGGATAAGTTACAATTAAGCTAGAAAACACGTTTCCAATTAATTTTACTAAGGTTGGAAACACTCTCGGCACCATATAAAAGTAGAGCATTTTTGTTAATGCGGTAACATTTTAAGACAATGCATCTATTGCATGACTAGAACAGGCTCTGAATGTTTCAACTATGTAAAAGAACATTGTGTAACAAACAGAGCAGGGAAGTACTGCTCAATATCTTTCATTTTAACTGACATACTTAAGAATTTTATCCGGGCCAGTGTAGACATTTAAAACAAAGGTTCAAGCTATATTCTGCTCTCGTTGTACAGCACAATAAACAGCACCACAGGAGAGTGCATGAAGTGCACAGTTGCTTTTATTTAAATGCTTGTAGATACGTCAGGGAATCTCTCATGAACTCAAACTTTAGATGGAGTTAAAGCTATGTACATTAAACAACAAGGAAATATTAAAAAGGCTGAGGAGCTACGTTGACAACAACGAATGATTAAAAAGGTTGAGTGGAGATGCGTGTCATTAATTCGGTAAGCCGAGAAAATGCATCTCCCAGATGGCACTCAACTGGTCTGAAAGCACGCGAGAGCAAAAAGGCTTATAATCGAAGATAATTCTGGTCATAAGCAACAAATAGCACGCCTTGAAGTACATTTTGACATCTTAAGGAAATCTCCTTTGAATAGACAGCAAAGCGCGTGTTCTTATGAAAAATACATTGCGTGTATTTAATAAGAATATCAGATCGGAAAATGTCCAGAAGGCAGAAGCTGGGATTATCTTGATAAACGAGTTGTTAAGCCCTTGTTAACGCCCGTAAAAACAGGAAAAATTGGCCCCGGGTCTTTTTAATAAGAGATTTTGGTTTAAAAGTTGTATTAACTCAGATTGCCATTAACTTCGGTTAAATGGTTTTTTAATATGCCAGCATAATTCGCGTATTTTATACTTTTTCAATTTCCATTTTGCTCTAAGCTGGCTTTCACTGTACCTGCTGGTTAATAATCGAAGCGGTTTTTTTAATTCGCAAGCAATTGCTGCGTTGCTTGCGCGAGAAATCCGGAAGTTTCGGTTGGAAATCATATGGATAACAAAATGTTTCGGAAATTCCAGAGATACTGGTGAATTAAAGGAACAAAATATCATGAAATTCCGCATTCTAAGTTATTTGTTTGTATATTGTTGCGGCAGTCACGAGACTCCTTCGGTTGGTATGTCGTTTGAAAAGAAGCCTATTCCCGATTTTTCAATGATGATCCAAGGTTTTTCTCGCAAATTCTAAACATCCAACATCTCTCCTCTTAGCGGATTACGGAGGACCTCACAAATTAAGTTGTTCTTGTTTTGTACAGGTTACTATTTTCCTTCTAACCAGTGTTTTTAGTTTTTCTGGGTCATTTGTGAGTTTTACAGGTTCTTACAGAAAGGTAAAGCACTAGTTACAGTTCAAAAAAATTACCAAAAATTGAATTGATTGCAACAGTGTCATTAATTTCGTCCGGAGACGTCGCAAGCTTTGAAAACTGGCCAAGCCATTTAATTAAATTTTCCTTGCCTGTTAATTAAAAGACAACTTAAGAAAATCGCAATGTAGGCAAGCAGTATTGCGATAAAACAAAAAGAAATGAAAACAAAGTGGATAACCAGACAGACCTTTTGATTGAAATCTGCCCCTCTGGAAATGGGCTGATTTGAAAAGAGTTCCTTAAAATTTGACCTACGACAAAATAATGAATTTTTAACTTAAGATGTCCTGGGAGAGATTTTCCCACTAAATTTGAGTCATGTAACTTGGCTTAAAAGTGAGTGATCACGTTTTCAACTTCCATGCATTTGTCTATAATTTTTCTCCGCATGGTTACACAAACGCGCGGAAAATTAACTACATCCCTCGGTGGATTTCAACAACTAATTTTCATAATTTGTTCAGATCTTTGATTTTACAGAAATAAGTTGACATCAC
This sequence comes from Pavona decussata, assembly GCF_977016875.1. Taxonomy (NCBI): domain Eukaryota; kingdom Metazoa; phylum Cnidaria; class Anthozoa; order Scleractinia; family Agariciidae; genus Pavona; species Pavona decussata. The sequence continues at coordinate 1,052,745 of NW_028145572.1, forward strand.
ATTTCAGATTTTTGGACACAAAGACTCTATTACAAGTCTTGAGTTTGTCCAATTTCCAACATATGAATGATTATACCGCGGTAGGGTCTGACGTTATATTTTCCGCACGGGATTATGAATCAGGTTGAGGGGGATTTCCACTGTCGCGTAAATTTTACGAATTTACGTGCGTACAGACGCAAATTTAGCTGGCTTTACGTACGTAAATATAATAAGAGGTGATGTATGATGAGCCTCGTGCGTAAATGTAAAAAGTTGAACAGCACTCAACTGTTTACGTTTACGCACGCGGCTCATACATCGCTTCTTATTTTATTTACGTACGTAAAGCCAGCTAAATTCACGTCTGTACGCACGTAAAATTTACGCGACAGTGGAAATCCACCTTTAAAGAGAAATCTAAAATCAGCCGAAATCAACGTTCACCTAGCTGATTTCAAACATAAATTTATTTTTAAAGCAGTTTAATTTAAGTGTAATTTATCGATTCTTCTTGTTTTCTTGTCATGCACACTTGCACGCAGCGTGAAAACGATTTTATCGTTATTAACTGACAGGTGTAGCGACATCATTCACCCACGCAATGTGGCAAGCAACTTGGGTACGGTAGTTCGAGCGTTTCTTATTTCTACCGAACATTTAACTACTGCGCAAAACTGAACAGCGCCGAAAATCTGAAAAGAAACTTGAAAGGTGGCTTTTACTCCCTTCCTTTCTCTGTTTTTGTTTTGTTTTGTTTTTTTTTTTGTTTTTTTTTTCACTCCCCGAGACTGCGTCATTCATCAAAAATGATAGGGTGACAAGTGTTTATAGAACACGGAAATTAATATTTTATCGTTTTATTTTATCGTTTTCGTTGGCAATTAAAAGTAATGAATTGAAAATGTTGCTTTCTCTCTTGATGTTTCTCCAAGCTCGCGTTTTCCGGCTGAGTAGGATCTAGAAACATCACTCGAAACCGACTCATCTTTGGGATTCGAGGTCACGAATACAAACTGAGGAAATAACGGCCGGAAAAACAGAACCAGACTCGAATAGAAGGAACAAATGCTTGCTGCATAAAAGAAGGGATATGACCGGTAATATCTTAAGTGTAAGCAACGAATATTTCAGACCGTATTGTCTAAATGACGTGGTTAGTCTTCAGATAAAATCTTCAGTGATAGATGTATTTTTTTTCAGTTAATGCGACAAAGGCATACTTGGAAAAGAAAATCCAAGTTCTCTCGACTGGAGTCGAACCTATATACCACTGAGCTACAAGAGTCTCGCGGAAGTTATCCCATTAAAACAGGTTCATAGGACAAGCATCCTACATACTGCTAGGATTTGAATGTTGATAAGTAGCACTGAAACTGCGCATATGCGCAATGAAGAGAAATGTAAAGTTATGGTTTTAGCCTGGTGAATAAATGACAGAATTTTTTTTTCAGTAAGTGCTAAAGGATGATGAAGGTAAATAACATAAATTCTTATTTTACAGGGCTCTCTGTAATATGCAAATAGACACCCACTTGGTGATAAAACACTGGCTCAAAATAGCCTGAGTAAACAGACAGTCCGACGTCTATTTATTCAGGCTTAACAAAACGGTAAATGGTACTTTGTGTTATCCCCCCGCCCCCCGCTGTCTAGTAGACATTACATATCTAATAAAGGCCTTATCCGCCTGTGTAACTGCTGGAAGTACATGTAATTAATGTTTCAGAGTAAGCTTACGTTTCGTCCACTAGACTTTCAGAAATGATTGTTGTATCCTGTAATCTGACTCGTTAGCATATGACGTTATCCGCGTCACTAGCTTAGGCTTAAATACAAGTGTTTTGTAAGATTTTCTCTGGTTATATTTTGTTTGTACTCGAGGTATAGTACAGTCTTGGTATTAAATTCTGCGTTGGAGCCCAGTTCTGTGTGGATTTTTTGTCTCAGTGATAATCACTTGCCGTAAAAGATTCCGACCTTACGCCGCAGCTAGCGAATGTTCCCCCAGGAAAACGCCTTTCTCAAAGTGTTTTGTATATTAGAGTTTTTTCCGTCCGTCGGCGTCCGTTTATCCGTTTGTGAAGGTAAAATTGAAAACCTGTTTTCACAGATCTCACTTTTAAATTAAGGCAAAAAAAGTCCAACGAAATAGACCGAGGCCGCATTCGATTGACCGTATTCCGGAACAAGAACGAAGCGAATGACCTTTATATTTCTCGTTTGAGCTAAATTTTGGGAAAGGTATCTGCAAACGTTTGCTCGGACTTCATGGCGTTCAGGGTCTTAATGCGTCAGCTTATTTTTTGTTTCTTTTTTTTTGTTGTTGTTGTTGTTGTTGCTGTTGTTTTTTTTTTTTTTGTTTTGCTGATATTTAATTTTCAGTTACATCTGGACAGTTTCGTATTCAGTTGGGCGAAGAAAAATAAATAAATAAATAAATCAGTATTCAAGACCAATTTGTTTTCCGGCCACTACAAAACCTTTTAGACTGAGGGATTTCTAGTCATAATTGTATGTATTCTTATTCTTCTTATCCCGGAATATAGCCAATTGAACGCACGCCAATAAATACCAACCATCGCAAAAGCAATTTAACGACGTCTGAAAATACAACGTACAAATTAGTTGAGATTCTCTGCTTATCATAAATGGTCAGTTTTGGTTCAAATTCAAAGCGTTCTTTGACGTCAATTGAACGCACGCCAATATTAAAATACCAACCACTGACGTCCTCAATTTTAATTCCTTTGCTGGGTGCACTTTACGGTTCCTCTTCCCACACACTTTGCTAACTGAAACAGAGTTAATCCGGCTCGATTCCTCTCAAAAAAACAACAAAGTTCTCAGTCTCGAGAGCTCAATTCAGTCCATTGGAACTTGTCAGCCAACCGGTTGGTGATTGTTCTTTTTGACAAGGAGGTTAGTTTGTAAAGACACTGTGGTGCTGCGTCGGTGAGGAGTAAAAACAAATGTTTTGTTTTATCAGCAGAGTTGGTAAGGTAATTTGGCCGCTATAAAGAGCCTCGGCATGCGGTAATTCCTTATCACTCTGACGAAGGGCTAACGCTCGAAACGTCAGCACTCGAATCTCTTTATGGTGGCCCATTTTACCTCAACTCTTTGATACTGAAAACCAAATGTTATTTCAGAGGATTGGCAACACGTCCATCGGTATCCGGTTACGCTCTACTATGCTGCTTCCTTCATTTGGAACAGAGAAAAAAAAATTTTCTGACATGTTTTGCTTTCAATGTTCGAGGAAACTTAACAAACGTTTCTCTCTGGTTGCTTGACTGTATCTAATAAACACCCCTCAAAACGAAAAAACAATTAATAACTAAACGCCCCGGGCGTTTATTTTAGTTCACTAAAAATCAAAGAGCAGAATCGCTTTCTTCTTTTAAACTTTTTATTAAAACCCACCATTTTTAACATTTACATGTAAAATAGCACGAGTCAGTTTTTCTTAACTATTTAAATTAATTTACATTTAACAAATCGACGGCAGTTTCCTGTGGTCTATACTCTTATAGACCATAAAATGATGTCAAAAAATTTTCAAACTCAAATGAAACCACGAGCCGCAGGCGAGTGGTTTCACTGCCAAGTTTTGGACATTTTTTGGCGTCATTTTATGGTCTATAAGATTATAGACCATAAAAAACTGCCGTCGATTTGTTTTTTACAACAACATGGAAAAAGTACGAGCAGAATTGGCTATTTTTTTCGTTCAGAAAGCGCGCTCGTTACATCTGACGTCATTTTTATTGTCTGTACTCTTATATAGACAATAGCTACGAGCCAATCAGCGCGTGGGAATTTGGACAGTTATTGTAAAATTATATTTATTTGTCATAGTTTATTACCAGGGCCCCTCTGGATAACAACCATGTAGCTGAATGGGCCACCATGGATAAATAAAGTTTACTTACTTACTAATAGATCATTTACAGTAAAATTAGATTTGGATTGCCTGACTAGAACAGGCTCAGATTGTTTCAACTATGTATAAGAACATTGGGTAACAAACAGAGAAGAGAAGCACTGCTCAATATCTTTCATTTTAACCGACATACTTTAGAATTTTGTCCGGGCCGGTGTAGACATTTAAAACAAAGGTTCAAGCTATATTCTGCTCTCGTTGTACAGCACAATAAACAGCACCACAGGAGAGTACACGAAGTGCACAGTTGCTTTCATTTGAATGCTTGTGGATACGTCAGGAAATCTCTCATGAACACAAACGTTAGATGGAGTTAAAGCTACATTAATCAACAAGGAATTATTTAAAGGCTGAGGAGCTACGTTGACAACAACTAATGATTAAAAAGGTTGAGTGGAGGTGTGTGTCATTAATTCGGTAAGCCGAGAAAATGCATTTCCCAGTTGGCACTCAACTGGTCTGAAAGCACGCGAGAGCAAAAAGGCTTATGATCGAAGATATTTCTGTTCATAAGCAACAAATAGGACGCCTTGACGAACATTTTGACATCTTAAGAAACTCTCGTTCGAATAGACAGCAAAGCGCGTGTTCTTATGAAAAATACATTGCGTGTATTTAATAAGAATATCAGATCGGAAAATGTCCAGAAGGCAGAAGCTGAGATTATCTTGATAAACGAGTTGTTAAGCCCTTGTTAACGCCCGTAAAAACAGGAAAAATTGGCCCCGGGTCTTTTTAATAAGAGATTTTGGTTTAAAAGTTGTATTAACTCAGATTGCCATTAACTTCCGTTAAATGGTTCTTTAATATGCCAGCATAATTCGCGTATTTTATACTTTTTCAATTTCCATTTTGCTCTAAGCTGGCTTTCACTGTACCCGCTGGGTAATAATCGAAGCGGTTTTTTTAATTCGCAAGCAATTGCCGCGTTGCTTGAGCGAAAAATCCGGAAGTTTCGGTTGGAAATCATATGGATAACAAAATGTTTCGGAAATTCCAGAGATACTGGAGAATTACAAGAACAAAATATCACAAAATTCTGTATTCTAAGTTATTTGTTTGTATCGTTGCGGCAGTCTCGAGACTCTTTCGGTTGGTATGTCGTTTGAAAAGAAACCTAACCCCGATTTTTCAGTGATGATCCAAGGTTTTTCTCGCGAACTCTAAACATCCAACATCTCTCCTCTTAGCGGATAACGGAGGACCTCACAAGTTGCTCTTGTTTTGTACAGGTTGCTATTTTCCTTCTAACCAGTGTTTTTCGTTTTCCTGGGTCATTTGTGAGTTTTACAGGTTCTTACAGAAAGGTAAAGCACTAGTTACAGTTCAAAAAAATTACCAAAAATTGAATTGATTGCAACAGTGTCATTAATTTCGTCCGGAGACGTCGCAAGCTTTGAAAACTGGCCAAGCCATTTAATTAAATTTTTCTTGCCTGTTAATTAAAAAACAAAATCGCAACGTAGGCAAGCAGTATCGCGATAAAACAAAAAGACATGAAAACAAAGTGGATAACCAGACAGACCTTTTGATTGAAATCTGCCCCTCTGGAAATGGGCTGATTTGAAAAGAGTTCCTTAAAATTTGACCTACGACAAAATAATGAATTGTTAACTTAAGATGTCCTGGGAGAGATTTTCCCACTAAATTTGAGTCATGTAACTTGGCTTAAAAGTGCGTGATCACGTTTTCAACTTCCATGCATTTGTCTATAATTTTTTCCGCATAGTTACACAAACGCGCGGAAAATTAACTACACCCCTCGCTGGATTTCAACAAATAATTTTCATAATTTGTTCAGATCTTTGATTTTACAGAAATAAGTTGACATCTTATTTCAGATTTTTGGACACAAAGACTCTATTACACGTCTTGAGTTTGTCCAATTTCCAACATATGAATGATTATACCGCAGTAGGGTCTCACGTTATATTTTCCGCACGGGATTATGAATCAGGCTAAAGGTGGATTTCCACTGTCGCGTAAATTTTACGTGCATACAGACGTAAATTTAGCTAGTTTTATGTACGTTAACAAAATAAGAAGCGACGTATGAACGGCTTGCGTAAACGTAAAAAGTTGAGGGCTGTTCAACTTTTAACGTTTACGCACGCGGCTCATACATCGCTTCGTACAGACGCAAATTTAGCTGGCTTTACGTACGTAAATATATTAAGAGGCGATGTATGGTGAGCCTCGTGCGTAAACGTACAAAGTTGAACAGCACTCAACGTTTTACGTTTACGCACGCGGCTCATACATCGCTTCTTATTTTATTTACGTACGTAAAGCCAGCTAAATTCACGTCTGTACGCACGTAAAATTTACGCGACAGTGGAAATCCACCTTTAGAGAGAAATCTAAAATCAGCCGAAATCAACGTTCACCTAGCTGATTTCAAACATAAATTTATTTTTAAAGCAGTTTAATTTAAGTGTAATTTATCGATTCTTCTTGTTTTCTTGTCATGCACACTTGAACGCAGCGTGAAAACGATTTTATCGTTATTAAATGGCAGGTGTAGCGACATCACTCACCCACGCAAGGTTCTGTCCAATGTGGCAAGCAACTTGGGTACGGTAGGTCAAGCGTTTCTGCTGATTATTTCTACCGAACATTTAATCGCTGCGCAAAAATAACAGCGCCGAAAATCTGAAAAGAAACTTGTAAGGTGGCTTTTACTTTCTTCTTTTCTCCGTTTTTGTTTTGTTTTGTTTTGTTTTTTTCACTCCCCGAGACTGCGTCGTTCATAAAAAATGATAGGGTGACAAGTGTTTATAGAACACGGAAATTAATATTTTATCGTTTTATTTTATCGTTTTCGTTGGCAATTAAAAGTAATGAATTGAAAATGTTGCTTTTCTCTTGATGTTTCTCCATGTTCGCGTTTTCCGGCTGAGTAGGATCTAGAAACATCACTCGAAACTGACTCATCTTTGGGATTCGAGGTCACGAATACAAACTGAGGAAATAACGGCCGGAAAAACAGAACCAGACTCGAAAAGAAAGAGGGGATATAGCCGGTAATATCTGAAGTGTAAGCAACGAATATTTCAGACCGTATTGTCTAAATGACGTGGTTAGTCTTCAGATAAAATCTTGATAGATGTATTTTTTTAGTTAGTGCGACAGACATACTTGAAAAAGAAAATCCAAGTTCTCTCGACAGGTGTCGAACCTATTGGATTATTGGTTCGGATGCTCTACCACTGAGCTACAAGAGTCCCGTGGAAGTTATCCCGTTAAAACCGGTCCATGGGACAAGCATCCTACACACTGCTAGGATTTGAATGTTGAGAAGTGGCACTGAAATGCGCATATGCGCAATGAAAAGAAATGTGAAGTTATGATTTAAGCCTGGTGAATAAATGAGAGATTTTTTTTTCAGTCAGTACTAAAGGATGATGAAGGTAAATAAGATAAATTCTTATTTTACAGGGCTCTCTGTAATATGCAAATAGACACCCACTTGGTGATAAAACGCTGGCTCAAAATAGCCTGAGTAAACAGACAGTCCGACGTCTATTTATTCAGGCTTACCAAAACGGTAAATGGTACTTTGTGTTATCCCCCCGCCCCCCGCTGTCTAGTAGACATTACATATCTAATAAAGGCCTTATCCGCCTGTGTAACTGCTGGAAGTACATGTAATTAATGTTTCAGAGTAAGCTTACGTTTCGTCCACTAGACTTTCAGAAATGATTGTTGTATCCTGTAATCTGACTCGTTAGAATATGATGTTATCCGCGTCACTAGCTTAGGCTTAAATACAAGTGTTTTGTAAGATTTTCTCTAGTTATATTTTGTTTGTACTCGAGGTATAGTCCCGGGGGGGGGGGGGGGTACTTAAAAAAAATTGGGTAGGGGTGTGCGGCCCGCTTCCCAAAACCCTTACCCTATTTATGACCAAAATCTGCGATTTTCCCTACCCTATTTATGACCTGAAGTAGCTTCTTCTAAAAAAAAAAAAACGAACCCAGGACTAGAGTGCAAAAATCTATACCCTATTTATTACCAAAATGGCGGCAAATGGCTAAAATTGATACCCTATTTATGACCAAAACAGCCGAAAAACCATACCCCTTGGCGCCGCACATACCTATATAGCCCATATAAGGGAGTACCCCCCGGGGGTATACTACAGTCTTGGTATTAAATTCTGCGTTGGAGCCAAGTTCTGTGTGGATTTTTTGTCTCAGTGATAATCGCTTGCCGTAAAAGATTCCGGCAACCTTCCGCTGCAACCAGCGAATGTTCCCCCAGGAAAACGCCTTTCTCAAAGTGTTTTGTATAATAGAGTTTTTTCCGTCCGTCGGCGTCCGTTTATGCGTTTGTGAAGGCAAAAACCTGTTTTCACAGATCTCACTTTTAAATTAAGGCAAAAAAGTCCAACGAAATAGACCGAGGCCGCATTCGATTGACCGTATTCCGGAACAAGACTGAAGCGAATGACCTTTATATTTCTCGTTTGAGTTTGAGGTAAATTTTGGGAAAGGTATCTGCATGCAAACTTCATTGCGTCCAGGCTCTTAATGCGTCAGCTTATTTTTTGTTTCTTTTTTTTTGTTGTTGTTGATGTTGCTGTTGTTTTTTTTTTGTTTTTGTTTTGCTGATATTTATTTTTCAGTTACATCTGGACAGTTTCGTATCAGTTCAGTTGGGCGAAGCAAAATAACTTGTCAATATTCAATACCAATTTGTCTTCCGATCACTCGCCTTTTAGAAGGGATTTTTAGCTATGATTGTACGTATTCTTATTCTTCTTATAGCGGAATATCGCCAATTGAACGCACGCCAATAAATACCAACAATCGCAAAAGCAATTTAACGACATCTGAAAGTACAACGTACCGGTACCGGTAGTTGAGATTCTCTGCTTATGATAAATGGTTTTGGTTCAAATTCAAAGCGTTCTTTGACGTCAATTGAACGCACGCCAATAAATACCAACCACTGACGTCCTCAATTTTAATTCCTTTGCTGGGTGCACTTTACGGTTCCTCTTCCCACACACTTTGCTAAGAAACAGAGTTAATCCGGCTCGATTCCTGTCAAAAAAACAACAACAACAAAGTTCTCAGACTCGAGAGCTCAATTGGAACGTGTCAGCCAACCGGTTGGTGATTGTTCTTTTTGACAAGGAGGTTAGTTTGTAACGAAACTGTGGTGCTGCGTCGGTGAGGAGTAAAAACAAATGTTTTGTTTTATCAGCAGAGGTGATGAGGTAATTTGGCCGCTATAAAGAGCCTCGGCATGCAGTAATTCCTAATCACTCTGACGAAGGGCTAACTCTCGAAACGTCAGCACTCGAATCTCTTTACGGTGGCCAAATTTACCTCAACTCTTTGATAAAACCAAATCTTATTTCAGAGGATTGGCAACACGCCTATCGGTATCCGGTTACGCTCTACTATGCTGCTTCCTTCTTTTGGAACAGCGAAAACTTTTGCTTTCAATGTTCGAGGAAACTTAACAAACGTTTCTCTCTGGTTGCTTGACTGTATCTAATAAACGCCCCTCAAAACGAAAAAACAGTTAATAACTAAACGCACCGGGCGTTTATTTTAGTTTACTAAAATTCAAAGAGCAGAATCGCTTTCTTCTTTTAAACTTTTAATTAAAACCCACCATTTTTAACATTTGCATGTAAAACAGCACGAGTCAGTTTTTCTTAACTATTTAAATTCATTTACATTTATATTTATTTGTCATAGTTTATTACCAGGGCCCCTCTGGATAACAGCCATGTAACTAAATGGGCCACCATGGATAAATAAAGTTTACTTGCTTACTTACTAGATCATTTACAGTACACTAAGATCTGGTTGCGACATTTTCGGAACTGAAAACGCTCCACCTCTGTTTGACAGTGCAAAATGCTTTATTCTTAATTTTTTTTTGAAAATTGAAAATTGAAAATTGAGATTGTATTCTAACTGAGAATATGGCTGGAATATGACGGTTGCGTTCAATGTTTTCTTAACACATTTTGTATAATTGAGACACCAGTATTACTAATCTCATATCCAGTGTCCTCAGCGGACCAATGGTTGGTTGTCAGGAGAAACTCTGGGGAAATCAAAATCTTTAAAAAGTTTTTGATTGGCTGTGCCTTTCACTTGCATTGTTTTACTGCAGAGATCCTGCGGTGAAAAAATTCCAGTACCCCGGAGTCTCTCCTGGCAACTAACCGCAGGCCAAAGAACCTGAGGACACTAGATACAAGATTGTAGCATCTCTAAAGACATGGCTACAATGGGGAAGTTGATGATGAATCCCAAAGCTCAGGACAGCAGACTTGAAATATTAGTTTCCTGTCATAAAGCTCCAGAACCGTTGTCGGGCCACATCTCAAAACCAGCTGATTCATGTTGGACTTGTCGACTAGTCCTTCTGGATCTCAGAGCTTGGAAGTGCTTTCTTGGATTTTTGTGTGCAAAGATTTATTACATCAGTAGCTTCACTTGGAGTCATTTTGTCAATGTCTCGCTCAGTGTAACCCAAAGAAAAAAGCGTCTTTCTCATCTTTCTGGTGATCTGAATACAAAATAAAATGAGGACTAATCAGAATGGCCACCAATGCTTGTGAAGAAGATTTTCCCAGGGAAATAGACAAGATTTCAAGGGGAAAATTTTCATGGTAAGTGCAATAAATCTGACAGGTCAGCCCATTTTGAGAAGACGTTTCACACTTTATGTTCAAATGTTGTTTTTTTTTTTTCATTGCAATGGCTGAGACAGAGCTTCAGGCAAGTGGGTGGCCCACACTCAAATGCCCAACTTGCTTCTCTCCATGCAGTGAAACATCTTGGTGCCAGGCCTCTGTTTAGGTCTAAAAGTAATGGGGGGGGGGGGGGAGGGCTGAATGCCCTGGGGCTTTCTCCTTGACCTGCCACTGCATTGTTGGTAAATGGTGTTGATAACCACAAATGTGATGCTTCTTGTTTTCTTTGGTCAGTAGTGAATCTAGGAGAGGGACCCAGGAGCTGCCTGGGCACTCTCACTGTTTTACCAGAATAGTGCCAGTAATTCTGAAACATTTTCTTTCCCCCTCTTTTCTGTTCTGGGTTCAAACCTTAAAGGCCAACCTTTACAGTTCTTGATATGCTGTTGTTAATGGGTTGATGTCTGTGGTCTGGTAAAGTGATGTCAAGAGCAGAAGTACAGAGATCCATGGAAGTGGCCTTGCTGACATGGGGTGGGACTGCTCTGTACCCCTCCCCTCATTATTGATGCAGGTCTCCCCCTTGTAAGAAAGTCTAAATCCACCAGTGAAAATAGGGAAATTTGTCATGACCTGTAACATGAAAGTTCATGTTGCCATAGTCCGGGGCAAAAAGCCGTCCAAATGCCCTACCCTAGCAACAAATTTAATGCTCAAATGTTCCAGTTGGGGACATACTGACAATAGTTAGACAATTTGTAAAAACCAGTTCATTTTCATTCACATGTAACTTCGAGAACACTGCAAAGTTTGTGGAGACCCTTTTTGGTGAGACAATCAGTACAGCTGTAGCTCATATAAGTGACATTTTTCCACTTAATCACGTGCATGAGCCACTTTGTATTCCACTGGGGAAAAAAGAAAGGTGGCACCTTTACAACTCAAGTTCAAATTCTTCACTTCACCCAGGTAAAGGTCAAATCTCCCACCCCCTGGAAGGCCTTTAGTGTCAAATGCCCTGGGTAAGCTACGGGGGAGGGGGCAATGTTGAAGGTTCAAAATGATGGGCGCAAAACTGAGTACCACATCAACAATCTAAAAACAGTTTTTACCATGAATGGTATATGTCTTGTTTGCTGTGGTCTGCCATGTAAAAAGTTGTCGAGAGCTTTTTGAGAGTTATATCTGTGGACAATAAAAAAGAAAAAAAGAAAAAAAGGATTTAGCCTTAAGTACAAGGGGGTAAAGATTCTATCTGCAAAGAGATAAAATAGTGGCAGAAATGTTCCCTGAGTAACAAGCTTTAAGCGGGAGAGAGGTTTTCAAAGCTATTTTAGTTAAATCCAATTTATCATGACTTTCTTGTGGTTTGTAAATTATGATAAAATGTCTTAATAATTAAGACATTTTAATTCAGTGTGAGGAAAGTGTGTGGTTTATCAAATCAGTGAATGAATATTGAATGATTTCAAGAGGGTGCAAAAGTCAGAAAATCCATGTCTTGGGGAGTATCAGGAGTTGCATGACATAGTATAGAGCAGAAGGGCCAGGACTGGACTATGTAACAGTCGCCATACAGCCCGGGGGGGGTACTCCTCGGAATTCTTGGTGGGGGTGTGCCGCCCGGGTCTTCAAATCCCGACCCTATTTCAGACCTAAAAATGCCA
>NW_028145572.1:1067500-1152500 GCF_977016875.1 Pavona decussata
AATTAAATATTTACAGCGGAGGTAGGACAGTTAAACAAAAAGCACTTTCTAGCAAAGCCAAACACACACACACACAAACACCAGGTTATTCTTCGCCAGAATTCATTAAATTTCAAAATGAGAGTATCAAGCACTCATAGGAAAATGTGACGCCATCCTTTTTAAGAAAAGTTCCTTAGAAAAGGTACTTCGTATCCTTGACAAAGTAAAACAAAGAAAAACAGAGAAGTAGGGTGAGTGGCAAGTTAAAACTTTTCACCAAAATGATAACTAGATGTGGAAAAAATAAAGGGGTATGGTTTGGAAATAAACTGTAGGCAACATGCAAAAAAATGAAGCAAATCTGAGCTGAGAAAAAAATCAACCCAAAATTTGACATGGTGGTTATGCTCTCAGCATTCTGACACAACAGGTGCACGCAATGGTAATAATTTGCTGATATAAAACTCCAGTGGCAGTTTGGCATATGTCTGGAAAGGAAATAAAACAGTAATGAAAAGGAAAATTTTGAAAAGTTGATTTTTTCCCTTTTTTTTTTTTCATGTATTATTTTGGAACTTACATGCAGCAAGGGACATATACCGATAGGAGAACAAGATTAAGAACGAGAAGACAGAGAAGAGAAGCACAGGAACTGCAGTTTTCAAGTAAGAATATATCATGAAAAATCTTGATTGATGTATTTTTTCACTGAGTGACACAGGCATACTCGGAAAAAGAAAGTCCAAGTTCTTGCAACAGGAGTAAACCTACGACCTTCCAATAATAATATTACTAGTTCAGTTGCTCTACCACTGTACCTACAGGAGACTCATGAGAGCTAGACCATTAAACTAGATTGACACAAATTTTTTTTTTGCTGTTTGAAATATACCTTACTTTGAAGTATTTTGAAGAAGACAATTGATTAATTGAGAAGTTGAGAGGCTTGTTAAAACATTATTTTATTATGTAGGTTGGGCATTTTTAGAAAATATTCATTAGAAATCCCAGGGGAGTGAGTGTGGAGTTTCAGAAGCCACTGAAGGTTTTGAGGAAATTTAACGAAGCTAAATATGGCATAACATAGTATCCCTGGGATTGGGACTGGTTAATATCCCATGGGGTTAGGTAAGTATCCCTGGGATTGGGGTTGGTTAATATCCCATGGGGTTAGGTAAGAATCCCTGGAATTGGGGCTGGTTAATTTCCCCATGGGGTTAGGTAAGTATCCCTGGGATTGGGGCTGGTTAATATCCCGTGGGATTAAGTAAGTATCCCTGGGGTTGGTTATATACCATCCTAGGGTTGAATGTCACCCCATTGTCTTATTAGCATACCTGGGCATGGAATTTGTTTGGTATCATGGAGTTCTTTGATATCCCTTGGGGTTAGACCTATAATCCTGGGAACTAAAGGAGAAATCTTGAATTTTTTATTGGAATTGTGTACAGATGACGATGGAATTGATGACGAGTGGGATCATCAGATGCAGGTAAGCATTCTTTTTACGAATCCTTGCAGTTGTTGATATGTACATAATTTCTGGTTAAGCTCGATAACATATTTGACAAGTTTGCTCTTGTACCATAGTTTGTATTTTGTAAAGAATCTTCTTGGAGAGACAAAATGATAGGAAATGGGTTCCATATAAAACAATAAATTGCACCAATGGCACTGTTTTGTGATTGCCAGCAATAAATCTGTCATCATATTGTTTCATTTAGACAAGAAATTCTACTCAGGCATACAAATGGATGGTGGTACATTGTAAGAGTAAAGTCACACTACGTGCCTAATTGGCCTTCACGGCCAGAGCTTAACCCAGTTTCTGTAGCGTGAAGCAACTTGGAGTATTGCTACTCCTCCCTGGATGGGATGCTAGTCCATCGCAGGGTACATTGCAAGTTGCTACAGAAATGTTAGAAGACGGCTCAGGAGGAAATCTTGTTATCAGCTTACAGTCATCCTCTTAAGGGGGAATAATCAGGGAAGAAGAATCCTTTATTAAAATTTCACAACTTGCAGTCCAGAGACTGAATTACTTGACTGTGATAAAAAAATTACAAGGGTTCCACCATCCTTTCTAGTTCAATGATCTTATGTTAAGCTTACTTTACTTTTGCAATTTTTAAAAAGAACTATACAGATTTTTTTTAATGCTGGGTTTTTGTTGAACAATAGCAAGTTCTACTGATGAGCAAAATTGAGGCAGATAAACGGGAAGAAAGAAGGAAAATGTGTGGTACTCTGCAAGATGTGGTAAAATAATATTTTTCTGTTAACATGATTACAATGAGAGGTCATTGCAGTTGTATACGTAACTTGAGCAGCGGCAAAAAAAATTTCAGGAACTGCAATGGTCTCTTATTTAATTTTTTCGTCCACAGTTCGTATAATATACTCATGTAATAAAATTATTATTATGACTTTCCTAGATTGCACTTCCATTTAAATTTTATTTTTGCAGTTTAAATAATTAAAAGCTTTTATTATTATTGTTATTGGTAACTGTTCACAGCACAAATGCTGGTGGTGTCACCATCCTTGGCCAGGTGTCAAGAATGATTTATTGTTATTTTTAATTATCATTAATTATATTTAGAGCATTAAAAAACCTCTGCTTACAAGGTGTAAAGCATCCTGCAGAGGATGGGAGGGTAGAGAATGTACAGGGAAAAGCACCATGGATCATTTTTGCTTAAATTTCTAGAAATAAAAAATGGCTAGACATCAATACCTTTCACTTTTTGTCTCCTATTACAATGTAGATGAATCTTCAAGTAGAAATTGAACCTCTTAGTTCAAGCAGACTGAAGAGTGTTATAACAGAAACAACAAGAAATATCAAAGGTTTGTAAACTTCTGTAATGAACGTTATTAATAAAATTTTTCATGTCATTATGGAAGAATCAGATTAAAGCAGCTTGCTTTAGCCTAAAAGGAAGGGAAAAGTCATTTCCAACAAAAGTTACTAATGTGGCTGTTAATATAATATATTTATTTGTAGATGTGGAAATGGATCAGAGAGAAGACACATCATCTCCAGAATTGTTTTCTACCCCACCTGAAGAACAAGAACAGCTGGCGTCCAGCAGGGAGGTCCGTAAGCAGTCTGATCTCTTATTTTTTTAACAAATTGAAATAGTGCTTTGCAAGATCCATGTTAAGTTTTAAGTTTTGTCTGAAGGCTGAGTTTTAATGAATTTCATAGCAGTAATGACTGTTACTACTGTGGGATAACATTTATAGAATTGGTTATCTTCAAAGCAGAAGTGGATCAACATTTAGTATACCAACAGCACTGGTGCAAGGCCTTGGATAATTCAAAGGTTGTAACTTTAATTTATTCATGTCTTCATTGTTGTCTGATGTTACAGGCTGCCGAAAATGTTGAAAGTGATCAAGAGATTGCTAACAGTCCATCGTTACCAGTGACCGTGAGATCACCTGATGCTGTTCCAAGTGACAAGGATGAAAACCTTAAGGAGAATTTGACATCAACAGAGCCACTTGTAAGGTGAGGCTAGATATCCTCAGATCATAAGTATAAAATCTCTTTTTTTGTCTGACTAATGTTTCATCATTACCTGGAGTGCTTCATGTTTCCACCTATGTCCAGAAACGTACCTAATCCCTTAATTTGGCTACTTTATATAAGACAGACCTTTTTGCCATTTTCACATGTCTTCATGTCTGACAGAATTATTTGTGTTTTGGTAAGAGTTAAGGTAAGGGGACACCTTGTGATGTCTATCGTACAGTTCATACATCCCATTTGAGTGCATTCCTGGACATATCTCTACTACTTTTGTCAGAGTCACTCACCTTGAATACACTTGACAAATAGATTTTTTGTCTTCTTTGAACTTTAATATTATTACTGCCGTTAAGCAGTGCTCGTCGGCAATGATGTATTTAATTGCAGCTCAAAGGCAGTATTGCAGGATGTTAGTTTTCAAGATTTTCTTTAAATGTTACTAAATCAGGTTAATCTTTGGTGAGTGATGAGTTTATCATTTAACTGCTTGTACGAGGCTGTGTTGTCAGTAGTTTTGGAAAATGATTTTTGCCACAAAATCGTTTGCTTTCAGTAAGCTACTAACTAACTGATCTGTTATGGTGAAGGATTAATTCAAAATCATTATTCATAAAAAGATGGAGCTATTTATAAAAATAGTTTTTAGGATATGTTTTTTTAATTTCCCTTTGTATACCCCTAGTGTACTCTAGGCTGATGATGATGACTCTAGGCCATATACTGTATTATTTCACTGCACCTTCCATCCCATCCAGACTAACCACTTTTCACTCTGTAGTGACACAAAGTTTTGTTTTAATACCAGACAAGAAAAGGGAGATACCAAACGAAAGCTGAAGTTGAGAAGGACAAGACAGGAGGAATCAAGCCAGGCAGATCAAAAAGACAAACTTGTTGCTGATAAACTGAAAGTTTCTACATTAGAGAGTGATGAAGAAGAATTTCAAAGTGGAAATTCCAAGGATGTTACACCTGGAGAGAAACGCAAACTGGAACCAGATGACAATGATGTTACAGATGATGAAGACCCTATTCCTATGATGACAAGAAGAGCGTCCCTGAAGCGCAAGAAACTGTCAGTATTTGATGAAAACAGTGATACAGATGACCTGCAGGAATTGGAAAAGAAGGGCTCAAAGAGGGTTGCAGGTGACCTAAATGATCCTCAGCCAAAAAGGATTGCAGTTGATGAATGTGATCAGAAAGCAACATCAAATGAGAATTCTCCACCAAAGGGAAAGGATCCAGTGTAAGTTGTTGATTCTTTTGGAAATCGTCTTAAAACTATCAAACACGAAGAAGAGTGTTCATCCAATTTCCAAACAATCAGAAGTGGGTTAAAAAACAAGGTGTGCAAAGTTTTTTCACCAACTATGAGGTGTTTGGAAATCGGATCAAGTGTTTGAATACGTCTGCTGTGTTGTAGCCTCTCAAACCATAATAATTCTTGAAGAAATTTCAAAGCAAAAATTTTTTTAATTTTTTATTAATTAAGACTGCCTTCATCATAGTGATTTCCTAAATGTTTTCTCTTCATGGATTATACATTCCCAATTCTCCTTTGATGTAGTAATTTCCTTTGTTTTCTCTTCGTGAATTGTAAATGAGTTTAAGAATAATTAATGTCACCCTTTCAAGAATTTGTTTTAATTTTTAACTTTTTCTTTCAGTAACTTGAGTGAGATTGTTCCAAGTGTCCAGAAAAATGCAGAAAATATTTTTTTTTACAACAATCATCTCCGGAGAATTTCCTGTCATGATATTTACATATATTGTATCAATGTTGGATTGTAAGGGATGGGAAGAACCTCCTCATAGTTTACTTTCTTTTGTTGTTTTGTTCTTATTGATTGCTCAGTTTTTCTGTTGTGTTTGTCTTACAGAGCAGAGACCAGACAGCAAAGAACAGTAAGTGCATCTCAATTATTGTTTGAAGAGGTTTTTAATCCCACGCTCAAAACTTTTAAAATTCCCCATGCTTGGTACTTTTGTTCAGAGGGTCAGTGGTCTCTGCATTGCCATATTGTTTCCTTACATTAGAAACTTTTGTTTGTCTCCCTTTGTGTCTTGTGTTCGCTGTCTTATATTGTATAATCCTCTTAGATGCCTTGTGCCTTGGAAACTGGAGATAAGTACCAGTTCAAGGGGTGCTATTCATGCTACTTTTGCATGTTATGTTAGTCTTCATAACCTGTGGGCCATGATAACAGTAATCTTTGTTGTATATGGTTATCCTTCATACTGCTGTGAAGTACTTCATGTACTAACTGTATTCATCTGATGTTTTATTGAGCTGCACATGTGTATGTACTCAGACTTCCTGTCGTTTGGTGAGCAGCTCCTCCTATCATTGCAAAGCAAAACTTGTGTCGTTTACTAAGAACAAGCATGTCATTATGCATCAGATCTTCAGTTTGTAACTGACTGTCTATCTTACCATCTACAGCCGCCCAGCTTGCTACATGTACGCCTCTCACGGCGGTACAAGAAATCCAGATGCAGACCCAGTACGCTGAAAGAAGCCATGAAGGCAGATCTCTATTTTGCTCCTCCTGGATTTGACTTCTCAGCTTACACCCTGCTGATCATCAGGATGTTTGAACAGTACAGACAGAAGCTGCATGTTGCGCAGTCCAAGGTCAGGACACTCGTCCCCTGGGGTAGCCCTGTGTCGTGTGGTAAGATGCATGGAAAAACATTAGATGTGCATCTGCCTGGAAAAGCCTCTACTTTTATTCGAGAAAGGAGCTCTGCATTTGTCAGGGGAACTCCACGTGAGGGTAAGTTATGTTAATAGCCTGTTATTAAAAGTACATGAATGGTTGAGTAAGAAGCTACATGTAAGTTCCAATTTCCATGGGACAAACCTCCAGAAATGTAACTGTTGATTCAGGTGTTGATTTTTTTATTGTATTTTGCACGTGTTTGTCATTTGCTAAGACACCACATTTAATATAACTGTAGCAGCATGAAAATCTATGCTTGTTAATTAGTATAAAATATACTTGAGATTCCCCAGGACAGAAATTTGATGTTTGAATGGGTACCAAGCGTCTGTCAGGTAATACACTCATCAGGGTGAACTTGCAGAACAAGTTAGACAGCTAGTTCAGTTGTGGGACTTCTGTGTTGAACTCAGTTTAATTATTAAAAAAATTTGACAGATGTGCAAAAAAGTTTGAACCCGTCCCAGGGCTTCCAATAAGTTGGTTTGAAGTAGGTGGCTGTCGTTGGGCAGCACATGCCGCAAAGCAATATACAATATAATTATGCACTGTTGATTGCGCTTCAGTGAAAAGTCCACATTCTCGCTCACAAAGTGGCTCAGGAGCTTGAAAACTTGACAGATGATAGGCAATGAACCATTTTTGTTTGGTTTCTTGTGAAAGCAAATGCTCAGATGTGGTAAATGGACAAGTATTATTAATTTTTACACTGTTCCTTTATTTTCAGACTGAATTTGACTTGTCAATTTATGATAGAGTACCTGCTAGAGCTCCGGCAGGAGCCGTGTCTTATTGAAAGCCCTGCAGGCCTGACATTTACCATATTTTTTCAGTTCAGTTGTCACCAGTACTTTTCGAATCTTACTTTCTTTCTGTTTTCCACAGCAGCAAGCGCACAAGCCAAACCTCAATTAGGACAAGATGTTTTCAATCTGAGGAGAACTCTGAGAAGCTCAACAAATCTTCAAAGTAAAGCATCCACGTCCGCATCAACAAGCACAACCACTCATGAAACTCTACCGTCATATAAAGTGGACAGTGATAGTGATGGTGAAGAATTGATGACATCTTTCTTGGACAAAGTGATGCCCTCTTCAGTAAAAAACTCTGCAAAGAAAATACAAAGATCAGTCAAAAATGATAGCACTTCTAATGGGGTGTTTGCAGAGGCATGTAAACTGAAGACTCAAGCTCCAGGAGAGCCATCAGTTACAACACAAACAGCAAAACTTTCCAATATGGGAGTGCTAGATGATGACAAATCATCAAACTATCAGTTTGATAAGCCATTTAATAAAAAAACAGCCAGAGGTGATGTTGGTATTGCAGAGATGTTATTTGGTACTGATGTTGTTTTGGATTCTAAAAAGAGTGAAGTTCAGTCGAATAAACTTAATTCCTCAGATAATGCACTTGGGAAGGGCAGTGAAGATAAGAGTGAATCCAAGGCAAATGAAAATGAACTTGAAGGTGAAAGTTCAGTTCGTAAAGGTGAAGGTTTATCAGAAGCTAATGCCAACAATGATGGAAGCCAATCAGACTTCGTTCATCCTCCAAAGCGCAGAAGTATTGTGCGACTTGTAGATGATGATGCAACCGATGATGAAGACAATCTCTCTCAACCTGTGTCTTCACTTCATGTCCCAACCAAGGAAGCTTCAGCTGATTGTGAGATGCCTTCATCAAAGGAGGAAAGTAACAATGAATTTAGTATGCCCACTGGAGGGCAAAACGATGAAGCTATTTCAGACGATGTAGTCCCCCTTGATTCTCCATCTCTCATGACGCAAAGCGAGTCTCAAGGAATCCTTGGAAAGAGCATTCTTGAAACTATGGCTACTGATGGCGAGACCCTATACCCATCTCAAGCACTGACTGAGGCAGGGTCAGTCTCCCATGAACTGTTTACAGAGATTATAGAAGATAGTAGTAATACCAGGAGTTCATCCTCCGCAGTAAGGCCCAGGGCTAAAAGGGGAGCTGAGAGGTTTACTGGGGAAGAGCAGCTTACTATTGATGTGGACAGTGATAACAGTCAGCATGTGAGAGAGACACGTTCAGACGCAGCAGAAAAGGCTGCAATGGCAGCAATGAGGAGACAACAGGGGACAAGTAAAGAACAAGACCTGAGAGAAGCTTGCTCATCAAGGTACAGCTTCTTCCTGTTACCTAAAGTTTGGCATGCTTATTTTTTTTGTGTGCATGGATTTGTTGTGCATTTCCATTAGTCTGTGAATGTTGTTCACTTAAGTCTGGTTCACACTAGTGCGATAAGCACACAAAAAAAAGAAACAAAGGGCCTTTCCCACTTTGTGATTAGCATAACAAACATTCCAACACAAGGATGTTCCCACTCTGTGATAAGCAAGGTGACATACAGACAGACAGTGTTGTTGAGTTCTTTTGCTTGTGCCGATCTCATGCCATTTTCTTTTTCCTTTGTTTGTGCTCATCACACATTTGGAAACCAGGCTTTGGCATAGTTAAGTGTTAATATTTTATTTTTTTGTAGTATTGTTATTAGATTAGCTTAATGTGTTATCACTACCGGTAGTTATTTCTATATTTTAGTTACTTAGAGACCCCCCTGGAAAGACAGTGGCATCCTCACTTAATTTTGATAATTTATGTATTTATTTATTTAGTAGCCATGCCAACATAAGTACAGTCTTACATACTTTAGTTCTCTCCACTGGAAAAAGTGTCCTGGGAATGTACAGCTCACCATTCCTTATTACAGCGGTTACCAAAAACACGCAACCTACCGTCTTCAAAAGAGTTGGATAAAGTTATGTGTAAAAGTTAAAGTTAAAGTTTGGTGGACGTCAATCAAAGAATCTATGATAGACGTTCACCAAAACGTACGCTGGGTACCAGAAGTTTTTTCTCGCGTGTGACAAGGAGTTGTGATAATACATGCGGGTCACTTTGAAGACTCAAAACCAGAAACTGCGCATGAAAAGCCTCTGGCACCCAGGGTAACCAAACCGCAACTTTATAGCAGTCTTTTAAAGGTGATAAGTCATGTGTTATTGGTAACTGCTGTAAGTTCTTAAGGGGTTAGGACTCCAGGTCACCTTGGCCTTACTCCAGGGCTCTGCTAAGCCCAAATCGGTATTTTTATCCAGGCTCCAAGTAGAGGAATGCTTCAGACCCTAGGCTCTATGTCAAAATTGCAGGGCTCCAAACTTCAAAGAACCAAACGAGACACCCCTCCCCTTTGGGACCCCCAGAGTTGTAAATTTCAACCGCAGTCATTATACAACACGGTAACCAGTACCAAACGTGAGATGGTACTACTCAGTAGCTTTCATTTGTATGTACAAACTTGAAAGTTTCATCCACAGACTCAAACTTGAGAACCACCTTTTGCAGCACAATAAACTACAATCACTTTAGTGTAAAAATGTTGATTTTGAAACAAATACAATCCCACACTTGATGACAACATAGTTAATAGAAGGCAATGGTTATGAAATCTGGCAAACGTCTTTGTTATATGTTTTTGTTTGCCTTTTTGGCCTTGACCCTGCACAAACAACAATAGAATTTGGAATATGTTGGAGCAACTGACCAATCGAAACGTTCCTGTTAAGATATTCAACTGTGGTGTGAACGTTAAAACAAAGGATTGAGCAGGGTCGCGGCCCTTCCAACATAAATTGCAGCACCATTGTTTTCATGGAAGGTTTCATAACCAGTCCCTCGATTAACTATGATGACAAGTGATGTCATTGACAAAGTAACCTGAAATTTTAATATAAGATGTGCACTTATATGTTCATCTTTAGATGTATCTCAAGGATGAGTATAGCAGTGTCCGTCATTATTTCAGTAATAATCATCATTACCCTCTCATTTTTTCTTAGCTCAACCATGAATAAGCCAGAAGAGCTAGCTAAAGATACACAGGAGGATTCTACAGTTGAGTGCCCATTGTGTTATCAGCATTTCACTGTGAAAGAGATTGAAGCTCATGCATCGGACTGTGAAGGCCCA
This sequence comes from Pavona decussata, assembly GCF_977016875.1. Classification (NCBI taxonomy): domain Eukaryota; kingdom Metazoa; phylum Cnidaria; class Anthozoa; order Scleractinia; family Agariciidae; genus Pavona; species Pavona decussata. The sequence goes on from NW_028145572.1 coordinate 1,077,746, forward strand.
CCCTCATCTCCACAGACGTCATACTCACACAGCCACAGGACTGGACCAAGTATGAGCAGGTGATTGTTTGGATAAGATTAGTGTTTGTCACTTGGATCTTGTGTTGGACTGAAAAACAAGCAAACAAAACTGTGTGCAAACTCTGAAAAGAAGATGGAACTATCAACATTAGATACAGGAACAGAGCCTGAAATATAAAAATGTAATTTCACATAAATTAGCATAACCAGTGACAGGACACTTTGCATAAATTTGCAAATTACGCATAAATTTATGCAACTTATGTACCTGTGACAGGGCACTTTGAAAACATTTACAGTACACACTTTTTCATAAATTTACATTGTCAATGCCAGGATGCTTGTAAAAATAGCACATGTGTTCTGCTCTGCTGTACAGTAGAAATGAATACACTAACCTAAGAATAATGTACAATTTCCAGTGCTGTAAAACTAGGCAGAGGTACACAGGAAATCAGCACTGTAAGAATCTTGTTGTGGTGATTAAGATCATTTTTGAACCACAAACAATATTTCTATGTTATGCAGCCATCAATCTTTCAAATGTAGACTTAAATGTAAAAGTTTAGTTTTCAATCCAAAGTATCAAAGGAAAATATGTATTGTTGAAAGAATAAGAAAGCTAATATTAGCTTGTCTCTTGACAACAGAAATCCAAGCACTTTAACGTTAAGTCTTTTACGGTTACACTTTTAAAAACTCATTTAGTAAAAGAATTATTAGTAATTATTGCTTATTTAAAGTACCATCAGTTGTACTCAATTGATAATTTGTTTTGAAATCAGTTGAAAATAAGAAACTAAAGCTATTAGAAAACAAAACCAAAACACAAAACAGGTAGTTGCTATTTCATGTTGAGTAACATATGCTGAATGTGTGGTTCCAGAAAATATCCATACCCCCACCACGGAGGGAATTGGAAATTCCAGAGGGGTGGGGGGGTCAATGGCTCAGGAAATTCCAGAGGGGGGGAGGGGTGAATGGTTGGATAAGCTTCCAGAGGGTCAACTTCACGTTCATGTCAGACATAGTTGTTCAAAATAGTAACTTACCAATTTAGCCAACTTGTAGATGTTTCTTGAAGACGTTACTTTGTTTAACTGTTTTAAAGAAACCCTTGTTACATTAAAAACACGTTTCCCTTCTCCGAAAAGCCTTTCTAAGCGAAGTAGTCCAAGTGAGACAAGAATTCTATGTCTGCGTTGCGTGACTCAGTTATTATAAAACTGTTGTTTGTGAAACTTTCTTGCGTAGAAAAATATTTTTCACTGGCAACAATTGAAATATCTGTATCAATGTTTAAAAGGGAAACTTTTGTATGGCTATAAAGTGAAAGCCCCAATTTTACATAAAGCATTGAAATATTTGTTGTTATTTTTGTATGTTGCGTAAAGTTACGGGCAAAGGTCAATTCCCGCAGTCAATTATAAATGGTTTGTCAAAACTGACCCGTGTTAAATTTTATTTTGTCCAAAGTATTCCAACTCAAAGTCCAAAACTACTAACTTAATTTCTATGCCAAAATTCAACAAAATAGAGCCAATTTGACATTATTTTGATGCGTTATTGATCTCATACAAAATTTGCATAAGAACGTGAACATGCTAATTTCGTTTTGCGGCTCCATTTCGTCTGCGGTTTCAAGTTACGATCTGAAAGGTCAATTTGTCTCCCTGTCCTGCTAATGCTTATTTTGTCCAATACTAAAATAACTAGACTGAATGATTACCATGAGAAATATCGATTGAGTAGAACTAAAGCGATAATCAAATCCTTTTGATCTCCTACAAATTTGCATAGGAACGTAAACATGACATATGCAAATTAAATGAAAATACATTTTTGCATTGCCGGACTTATTCTAACAATTTAGATTTAAAATCTTCAGCGAAGCTAAACGGTAAAGTTTGATGTCAATGACCACAGGTAAATATAAAACACAACAATTATTTCAGTATCAAGAGCTTCTTGGCAAACTCTACCGGTGAAATTGAACAGCGCGCGCGCTCTTCGATAACGCATATTTTCTCCTCGTGTAGGCAGTTCTTGATATTTCTGAAATGTTCACATCAAACTGATTGTTGAGGCGTTCTTTTGAAATAAAACTTTTCCAGAGGGGGGTGGGGGTGTATTCTGTATTTGAGGAATTTCCGAAGGGGTGGGGGGGTCAAAAAAATACCTCGAAAATGGAAAATCCTGGGGGGTGGGGGGGTCCTATGTGAAAATTCCCTCCGTGGTGGGGGTATGGATATTTTCTGGAACTACACAATGTTAAGCCGCAGCCACACGAGCGATTTTTTGCTTGCGCAGGTGATGCGATTTTTTCAAATTTTGTCGCGTCGCCAGCGCGAGATGAAAATCGCACGTGTAGCCACCCTTGAACTTGCGACATGACAGGTGAAAAAATTGCAAGAAAAAAGTTGCCAGAATTGAAATTTTCGCGACAAAATCGTAGAGATAGCGCCCGTGTAGCCACCCTGCAACTAAGCCTCGTCATCCGCAATAGCTCGGGAAACGCCGGGTTATCAACGACTGAAATTTCCGTCAGAAGTTGATGGTAAAATCCTTGTTCCTTTCTCTTTGCGAGCCACGGACGAACCCACGTTGACCTTTTCTTAATTTTCTTCTTCCTTCGTTTGCTTTTTATGGTCAAGAAGAAGAATGCAAATAGGCCATAAAACAATATCCTCTTCCGAAAGGGCCGTCCGCCATGTCTGTTTATAGCGCTAGGTCTCTTGAAGTATGCGATTCATGCGGCTTTCAATTTTGTCGCCAAACTCGGTAGAATTTGTCACTCGTGAAGCCACCCTCTCGCGCTGGCGATGCTACAAGATTTAAAAAAATCGTATCACCTGCCTTAGCAAAAAATTGCTGGTGTGGTCGTGGCTTTACAGTCACTTTTACCGTAATTTAGTAACCTCAAGGTGCTTGGTTTTCAGTCAGTTGAGATTGTTATGGTTGACGACAGCATAAAGTACAATTTTTACAGCAACTGTCAAAATTCTCTCACGCTAATTGGCTCGTAGCTATTGTCTATAAGAGTGCAGACAATAAAAGTCATGTCACATGTCATGCACGTTTCTTTCTCGAGGGAAAATCAAGCCAATTAATTCCATTTGTATTTTTCCATGTTTTTGTAAAAAATAAAAACACAAATCAACGACAGTTTTCTATGGTCTATACTCTTATAGGCAATAAAATGACAGAAGAAAATGTTCAAAACTTGACAGTGAAGCTTGAGTTTTGAACAAGTTTATGACATCAGTAGAGTATAAACCATATAAAACTGCTGTCAATTTGTTAAAAATACGTGTAGGTTAAAGTATATTTCTTAAGAACCAATGTTCTGAGCTTAGGCTGCTCCTTGTTTCAGTTCTACTTCATGTACAGAGCCAAAGTCTACAATTTATCAGACATTAACTGGCGAAAGAAGGGAGTTAAAAAACTTGAAAATCGTACTCCAGAGATCACCCTTAGCTAAAGAGAAGCTTCCTCGAAAAGCCAACCAAGCAACAGATTCAGCCAAGAGAAATCTTGATTTCACAACTGACATACGACCTTCCGAAAGTCTTGATCAGTATGTTAGACCTTTGGCGAGCGGTTCTAGAAGCTTTGATCAAGGTTCCAGAACACATGGTAGGAGAAACAGGGCAGCCCTAAGAACAGAAACAGAGGGTGAATACAGTGGCTATGAAAATTATGAAGAAGTCAACAGCTCACAAGTCTACAGCTGGCTTGATTCATCAAGGTCTTGATTTTGTATTCTTTTTAGCTTGAGAATAATAGCCCTTTAACAGGTCAAGCATTCCTCTCAAGAATTAAGTATTTCTAAATTACTGCAAATTTGATTTTGTTATTTGTTTCAGTAATCTCTTCAAATGAAGGAATCGCTCTATAAACTAAATTAAATTATCATCATCATCAGTATCAAGAGCTGCCCCATCCTCGGAGACCCAGGGGCAGTTAGTCAGGGGCAGGCGAAATGGCGCGACAAAAGTTTTTGAAGTTCTTGAAAACTTTCGTCGCGCCATTTCACCCACCTCCGACTGACTGCTCCTGGGTCTCCAATGATGGAGCTACCTTGATCCAAACAGTATATTGGGTTAATGTACAATCTCTACACTAGACTGGTTGGTAAATTTGATAGGCAAGGTATATTCTTATTACAAGGTCAAAATACTATTGGCAAAGAGAAGCAAACAGAAGGTAAATTTTGCAATGACCACTGGAGGACTTTGCAACATCAGAAAAATTAGTGTGTCAAAATTCTTGTGATTGGCATTTAAAGCCACACTTGAATCCCTTCAAAATCAATTTTTTTTATAATGGCTTATTCAAAATTTGAATGGAAATAACTATTCCAAATCAATTTTGTAATCATGAACTTCAATTTTCCCCACTTAGAGGAATACTTGTAGTAGAGTGTTCCAAGAATATTCCTGTTGTTCCATTGGTCAAAACTGGTTTGGTATGACATTTCTATTGGATTTTTATTTTCATACAATGCGTGTTGAGCATTCATTTTCTGATTATGAACTAGCCTGTTCATGGACAAGGTAATTTGTTCAAAGTCAGTCACCCCTCTCAGCCTTTGTACATTTTAGTGGAAATTTTCTTGGACAATTGTTACTACTACTAGCTCAATGTTCTATCAAGAGACGCTAGACATTGGCTTATCCTTAAAATACTATTTAATGAGTTAGCTCGAAAGTTTGAAGTTAAGTTATTGCCATTGTTCTTTCTTTGGACCCCATGTTTTCCTGCCAAAGTTTAGATCACTTGATAGAACTATCAGAAGTTTTAAATTTTATAAAATATTTTAGTGTCGTTTTATGGCAACAACATGGTTCGTAAAAGTTATTATAATATTTTGCAGTTTTTTCTGGAATACAGTGAACTCCATTGTCACAAACACCTGTACTTCTACCCTTGACTTCATATCTGAGACAGACACCCCTGTGTTTGTCAAACAATCTTAACTATTCCCAAGTTTGTCGTTTTTAATGGGGTTGACTGTATTCCTTTAAACTTGGAAATTGTTAAAAAGAAGATTCACTTCAAATGCAAAGATTTATATGCAGGTTTATGCAGATTTATTACATTTTTTCAAAAAAAATTTGTTGAGTTAATGTTAATGAGATGCCTTGGTTTATTTTTCTAAATAAACTTGTAAAACAGGTAAGGAGAACCCCTGTGAAATGCAGTATTGACAAATGATGGTTGTAAAGGATGCTGAAAATGTACGTGGCCATCGTGAATATTATGTTGGGCAGACTTTAGGGAGAGGAATGTACACTCACACTATGTACTGTGGGTGGTTCGGTCCTCTCTGTACAGTGCTGGCAGTGCTGGCCATAATATTCAAGAAGGATGACATTTTTGCTAAGACTCACTTCCATACCGAGGTTCCGTTGGTTTAGTTGGATAATGTATTTGAAGGGGTGGGAAGAATGACAAGTTTACGCTACGAACGTCATAGAGAATTAACAACATTTGGATCTTAGTTATTGGGAGTGTACGAGATTCATTGAGGATGCATGAAAATTGGCACCCACCAAAAGCAAACAGTTTGAATTCTCATGAATTCTCGCAAAGAAGACTTGACTGCATGTACATGAGGTTGTACAGAAAGAAAAATTCAGCTTTGTAGGCAAATTGTCCATTTCAGATCGTGACATTCTCTGGAGAAGGGTTTCTTTATCTATCTAATAAAAATGTATTGGTGTACACTGTTAGAGGATGCTTCGAAAGAGAAGAGTACATAGCCTGGCCTAATCACTGTCCTTGTTGTCTTACCGTCTCCAGTTATCGCCATCAACAACATTCTCATCCTCTCCTCCATGACTGGAGAATAGGGCCTTCATTGTATTCCTTAATCTAAAAGAAATACTCCCTGGGGCGAAAAAATACTTTAGTGGTGCTCTAATGGGAAGAATATGCTATTCTAAATTGCCTCACACACTCTCGCTGACCGCCATTCTTTTGTAATCCTTGCAGAGAGAGTTGTTTTTACGTCTTGCGCAGTCTGGTGGGCTTGATTTCATTCAAAAGGTTCTGATGAAATATGTGTACTGCTCAAGTCAACAGAGTAGGTCTCACTTTGTCCTTTTTTCGTGTCCTTCAGCCCTGAAAAGAAGAAGCCTCAGCAAACATACAAAGGTAAAATTCGTTATTTATACGTTCGTCTTATTGGTTGATTTGTTAATCTATCTTTTGATTGGTTGACAGACTGATTCAATGATTAATTGTTTCATTAATTGATTACTGGCTGACTGTCTGACTGACTGACCTGTTTGACAGACTGACTGACTGTCTGGCAACCAGACTAGCGACTGATGTACTGGCTGACTGAGTGACTGGGAGTCTGACTGACTGGCCTGTTTGACAAACCAACTGGCACTGTCTCTGGTTGGCTGCCTGACCATCACCATCTGGTTGACTGGCTGGCTGAGTGATTGTCTTATTGCCTGACTATCCGGCTTGCTGGCAGGCTGACTGACTGTCTAATTGACTGATTGACTGACTGACTGTCTGGCTGGCTCGCTAACTGACCAGCTCACTTACTGTAGCTATGGCTGGCTCAGTGACTGATTGACCAACTGACTGACTGATTATTGTTTGTGCGTGTGTGTTTTTTTGTTTTTATTTTTGTTTTTTTTTTATTTTATTTTATTTTTCGTTGATTAATCGACTGATTAGTCCAGTGAATAAAGATCCATATTGGGCGGTCTAATACAATTTAATAAAAACTAAACTAGTGAGCAGCACTCTGCGAACTGTAGTTTTATAACTTCTTTATTTCTCCTACGCGTTTCGTGTGACTAGCGCACACTTCGTCAGGGAGTTTAACAATACAACATGATGTGCCTGTATATATACCTAACTCGTGCTTAGAGTTTACATGTTTACGTAAAAACACACCCACGGAATTGCATATAGGAAAGACAAACCCCGCGGTAATGCGTTCAGGAAACAGGCGGTAGATTTCGGCAAGGCGTGACATACTTTGTGCGTGATATAATTTTGCAATTCCGTAGGTGTGTTTTTACGTAAATATGTAAACTCCAAGCACGAGTTAGGTATATATACAGGCACATCATGTTGTATTGTTAAACTCCCTGACGAAGTGTGCGTTAGTCACACGAAACGCGTAGGAGAGATAAAGAAGTTATACAACTACAGTTCGCAGAGTGCTGCTCACCAGTTTAGTTTTTATTAAATTGGGCAGACCGAAGAAGTCTTGGAGAAGGACAATCCAGCAAGAATATGAGGACTTGGGGATGTCTTGGAATGAAGTGAAACGGACAGCAAAAAATCGGGTCCGATGGAAGGCTGCGGTGGAAGCCCTATGCTCCGGTCGGAGCGAAGAGGATTAAGCAATTGGACAGTCAAACCATTAATTAATTAAATGAGTTAATTAGTAAAACTGATAAATTCATCAATTTTATGTCAAGAGATCCTAAAATCGACCTCGTGTTCTCTGTCATCCTGTTTCACTGTTTAGGAAACGCCTCAATACTCTGCGATGACTACATTCCCCTGGAAACTCCAAAAGAAAATGAAGATTACGGGGAGTGCACACGCAAACAACACGACAGTAAACAGACATCTTCAAGAACAGAAGAGATAGAATCTGATAGTGATTCATCGGATGATGATTCCTTAATGGTGCAGTATGGGGCACAACGCACTTCGCATCGTCTGAAGACACAACCAAGACAAGCAAAAACAGCGGGAATGGATGAAAATGAGCTTGCGCTCGACCAGCTCGGAGGTCGGCGTAAGAAGCGGCCAATGTCATTATCGAAAAGTTCCAAACCTAAGAAGCCTCGCCGGGGGAGCGATTCCAGCAGTGAAGATAGCGATGGTTTGACTATAGTTTGTGGCCTTTGTAATAAGAAGATTCCGAAGGAGCTTTACGATCAACATGCAGAGGAAGAGTTAGAGGAGAAGAGAAGATTGGAGAGGGCTCCTAAGAAGAAGAAGGAGGAAGAAGGTACTTAACATTAGATTTTCACAGCAGCAGTAAGTTCACCAGCCCGCGTGCAGACGTCTGTCATTTCCGCGCAACTGAGAATTAGAACATGAAGGGAAGAAAAGAAGTCTGCATGCAGCCGGCTAAGTGGCATCTTCCCCACTTAGGCCCCGGTTGTTCAAAGAGAGGCGATGTTTTCGCAACAGTGCGTTCCCCTTTTTTCAACCTACTTCTCAGTGTTTGGATATCTGATGAAACACACCTTCTCGTGTTTGATATATTACGTCCAACTCAGTAAGGGGGAATCTTTCATGAATCAGTGTTATTACTTGTGTCCTGCTAACCGCGTCTGAACCAACTCGTTCCCTGTCTAAGTACATGAGCAGAGGAGTGGACTACCTTGCGTATAGTTTCTCGTCACAGACTTATCTCTTTAATTTCTTTTCGTGTTTTAGTTGTAACCGTGAAAGAGAAGAAAAGGGAAGGTAGCAAGCCTGAGCAAAGAAGGTAATCATGGATTTGTCGGCGTAGAAAGTAGGTCGAACAAGTAGAATGATGAGAATGATGTATTATTCAGTGAGTGGCAAAGGCATACTCGGAAAAACGAAATCCGAGTGCTCCTATTAGGAGTCGAACCTAAGACCTTTCGATTACTAGTTCAGATGCTCTACCACTGAGCTATTGGAGACTCGTGGGAGCTAAGGCCATTAAACTAAGTATGCAACAGAAATCACGGAAAGTGTGTGCAAATCAGGGAACGGTAAGAATGATACTCATCAGCCAACCTCTTGCTCGTTTTTGTTTTGTTTTGTTTTATGTCCGAAGGGTCGTCAAAAGAGTGAAAGCAAATGAAGACACTCCCTCGCAAAGCTCTGGAACGGAATACAAAGATACCGACCCGAACGAAGATGAAATCGATTGGGATGCCGTCAGCGATTCTCCAATCAAATGCTTCCAATTTACGGAAAATAGTACAAGTGGCGTGGACTTTGAGAACCAGTTTGAGTATCTTAAGGAAAATAGAGCCAGCAGGAGACGGGGTAATCAAGGACGATTCGATAGATCCGGTACCGGTGGGGAATTCGGAAAGACCGGGGAGTCAGGTAACAGGGGACGTGGAAGAGGATCGTATAACAAAGTTTACGGACGAGGGCGAGGAAAGAAATATGGCGGGAGATTCAAAGCATACCGTAGAAAAAAGTGACCTGTAATTTAAGGTGGTCGCCAATGGTGCATTTGTAACGTATTTAGGAACTTTGAGGAGCGTGTCAGTTTGAGCCCCCAGTTATTTGTGTTGGTAGTTTAGTTGTTATTTCTTTGTTGCTATACTTAAGGGTTTCAAACCGCAAATTGGCGCAAGAAACTTGAGTTTAATCGAACGGCTCCGGAAAAGATGGTCCTAACTGACTTTTCGTTGAAAACTGATCTTGGCGTTTTTTACACAAAGACAAAGGATGGACTTTCTCAAGCCTGCAAAAATATTACCACATTGGTGGGAGGCGAGTGCTCTCACCATTGAATTGATCCGTAGTACCTATTTTAATAGAAATTTCCATACTTTTCGTGTTTAATTTTGAATCGGGTAAATTTAATGTCGAGGAAACATTCGTTTTACATACGTATAAAAAAGTTCTACTGGCAAGCGCAACCTGGGGAGAAACGCCAAAGATTCTGTCGGGTTGTGTAGTGTGGGGCGGGGAGGGGGGGGGAGGAGAGGCCCCCTCGGGAGTTTTGGGACTCTCCCCAGGTTGCGCTCGTCATTACAAACCAAGATGGCGGCGGTCTGATCTCGACGAAGGGGACAGTAAAGAAGTCTATACGAATCACCCCCAGGTGTGTGAAAATTTGTCCCTGTTGGCCTTCGATCCAAACTTGCGAATGCAAGCTTTTGTGGCAGTGACCAGTGACAAGCTAAAGACAGTGTTTAACAAATAAAATGCCACCCGTTTCCTTGACTGTTTGGTGTCATCTGGTAGTGGTCCCGCTTCTTTCCCTCGTGTTGCCTATTAAATCTTGAGCGGTGAAGGCAGCCAGGGACAGGTGAGAAAACGAACGTAGATTTTGCACCTAGAATAGAAGGATTTCGGTATATTTTCAAAAAATTCTAACTTGGTTCCGAGGCCAAGGGGAGTAAAATAAAATAAATAAGTTATTCATAAATGAATTTCCGTATAATTTCTTTTGTTTGATTCCTCTCAACCTCGGAGCTAAGTACGCATTTTAACATATCGAAATAGAGCTATTGGTTCGCTCTCATATTCGACTGTGTTTGCGGTTAGTTAGAAAGTTAAGTAAAAGTTTGCTGACGGGGCATTTTTTTGATTCATCAGCTTTGCGATGTTTGACTTTTCCAAGATTTTTTTTTTGGAAACAGGTTTTGTTTCTACACGGGTAAGATTGACCAAAAACCGCAATAAAATTTGCAAACTTTTCAGGAGCCTCGCACAAAAACCAACTCGCGTACCTTTAATTCTGCCGGAAAAGTTTTCGAAAATCGAAAATAAGGGGCGCCTCCATTCCATTTAGCCAAAATTTTCGGTTTAAATTCCCTCATCAGAAATTATTTTATCTGTGAAACAGCTAAATAAAAGAAATGACAGGTTCACTGGAAAACAAAGCCTCGGGCGATATCCACGTTGTATTGAGGTGCAAATGAATTTTAACAAAGCTGGAAATCAGCACGAAATCTTCATTAGTGCACGAAACTTTTATTTGCAGGGAATTTCCGCGAAAACGTTTTAGAGGCGTCACGCGAAATTTACGTTTTCGGTTTTTCAATTGGAAGGTTTTTCTTAACCTTAACTAAATTACTTTACACTGAGTTTTGTCCGCCAAAAATACGAATAAATGTCTCGGCTCTCCCAAACATCTGCAGTTTCTAGAGACCTCTCTCTTTAAGTTTGAGATGCAAGCTGTCAAACAGACGCTACATATCTATTTAACATGGAATTATTTGTTTTTAATAACAAAATAAATGGCCTTTAAATTATGGGCAGAAGAAAATAAATAAAAAAATAAATGAAGGGAAGACACGTCGTCAAGAAAAGATAAGAGAAGAACTGATGATTGAGACCAAAATATTCTGGCTTATTTGGCCGGAAGAATTCCTGTTGAGTTTAAGGGAGAAAACCTTGATTTTCCCCGTAAAATGTTCTTATATTTGGTCGATTGATCTTCGACCGTGTTCGCAAGAAAAGAAAATGAACAAACATTCAACCACAAAAAATCGCTTTGTCATTTTCGTATATTGAACCAATATTCATTTGTTTCCGATTGCTGAAATTACGAATATTTGAATAAAATTTACATTTCGAGTGTGTCAGTAATATATGCCAAAAAAGATTAAGTCAAAACCATTTTTCACGAGGTTTACTGACACAAGGTTGCTAATAACGACTGGTTAAATCCAGTAAATACGAAATTTAATGTTCAAAGGGAAAATTTTGCAGACTCACTGCTTATGCAAGCGATCACAGTGTTGATGTTATGCGTATCTTGGCTACATATAGTCGGTAAGATTTTCGTTCGAGACCATTTACGTAATAAGCTAACAATAATCAATCTATATGACACCTGGTCATTATTCGGATAAACGTTTTCAAAACATCGCAAGGACGACACGAAACCTTGGAAATTCTATTTAAGATCGATATACACTATTTCTGAAGAACCTGTTTGTCCGTTGAAAGCACTTCAGTGCGACTGGCGGCAAACATATTATGATGAATCTTTCCGACGTCGAATTTTGTGACCGCTTCAAAGGCTACCACTACATGGCGACAATTGGAAATGAGCCTTTTAAAACAGCTTTCGTTATTAACGCCATCTTTAATGTCCCCTTCTGCATCACAACAACGCTGGCCAACTTTCTTGTCATCGTTTCAATATGGCGGTCCTATACGCTTCGTACTCCAGGAAACATGTTGCTAATTGGACTTGCGCTGTCGGACCTAGGTGTTGGTGTACTTGTCCAACCTTCCTTTATCGCATATCTTCTGTCGTTCGCTATCCGCGGTGCAGAGAGATTTACTTGTATATCAGCCGTTGCATTAAACTCGACAGCTTCGTGTCTGTCTTCTGTGTCTTTTGGCACGGTGACAGCGATTAGTATTGAGCGCTATCTCTCCCTTCGTCTTCACCTGCGATACGAAGAGATCATCACAGTGAGACGTGTGCGATGCTTTCTCGTCATTTTATGGCTTCTTGGCGGAATTTCCCCATTCGTCTGGGTCCTCTTTGTTCCAAGATATAAATCGTATTATTACGTGGCGGGAATCTTACTATGCTTGATAATTTCCACACTGGCCTACATTAAAATATACCACATCGTTCGCTTTCATCTCAGACAAATAAAAAACCACGAAGTCTCCATGAACAAAGAGCACTTTGACAAGATACGTTGTCGTAAAAAATCAGCGTACAACATGTTTATAGTTTATTGTACACTTCTCTGTTGCTATGTTCCATACTCGATTTGTCTGGCCTTGGGAAAAATCATGGGATACTCAACATGGAACTGGAGTGCTATTCACTTTGCACTGACAGTTATAAACATAAACTCTTCGTTGAATCCACTCATATATTGCTATCGTATGAGGGAAATTCGAAGAGCAATGCTGAATACATTATATGTAACTTTGAAGATGGGAAAAGCAAAATGAGATGTAGCTGAAAACAAGAACACCACTTAATAGAGGACATTTTTTCAACAAACAATGACAGCTACTGTGCAGTGCTAGTTGGCAAGCCTTAGTAATACATTGTATATAAAAGATGATTTATGTAAGAAAAAGTAACTACGTTGTTTTCAGAAAATTATCAAAGCTTATCAACACCTGACAAAAATGACTTCTTCCTTAATTCCATTCGATGTTGGACATCTTGTATTTACCCACTTAAAAAAATATTGAACGTTTAAGTAAACTGGACAAAAAGGGAAAATGGGTCGGCTGAACGATACCCTAGGTACAGGATTGATCTACATTACCCAAGAGGCTGTAGTGTGCTTCAAAAAAGCAAAAAAAAAAAAAAAAAAAACGAAATAAATATAAAAAAATAAAGGGCTATTCTTGTCTGTGACGAAAAATTGTTCCATCCATTGAATTCTTCAAATACGTTTATCAATGATTTACTTCTTTACCAAACATACGTGGAATGCTGAAGAGAAGCCTTTTGTTACAAACATACATGATAAGTTAAGGTTATAACAGTGAAATCATTTCCTCAGTCCTTATCACTATAAGCGGGATGTACAAACCGGGACCACTGCGTCGTGAAAATAGACGGAACAAGTTACTAATTAGTTTTCTTAGGAATGGTAGCGCGAGCGCGGCAATTTTTGGCGCTCGCTCGCAAAATAATTCATTGTATAAACTGTCAAAATAAACACTTAAAACTCGCAAAACGTTTTTCTTTTTTTGCTTGTTTGTGCTTTACGAGTACCCTGGGAATGATTGAAACCCTGTGACGTGTACAATTATTGTTATCATAACGCCCACATCCTGTTTTCCAGATACGTGCCACGTTTGTGTAATATTTTGATTTTAAAAAAGATAACAAAATATAGCCACTACGTAATATTTTAATTACTCAATGTTCTGAAGTGCGGGGTTTGATGTGGACGGAATACTGTGTGGATTCAGAAAATACTGCCCAGGTTAAAAAGAATCAAGTGTTTATTAATACGTCAAATGGGATTTTATATTAGCTTGGAAATACGAATGATATTTTGCCCCAGGAATAAGACAGAAACCAAAACAAGCACAGAGAATTTAATTCAATTGAAGCAGTAGGAGAAATACGAATGAAATCAGGCAAAATTAATCATGGGGGATAAAGAAACGGCAAAAACTAAAGGTTTTATTTTGTCATTCGTTCGGATTTCCAACAATACGACATGATAAAATTTGTCGACTCTGAATCGTGACTCCAGTGAAAAATGAAATCTTTTAATTTTTGATCTCGCCAGTGTAGTTTTTCACTTCCTTATTCAGTTTTCTTTTTCTATTAAACTCTTTAAAAAAACGTTAAGGTTGCTAGTGCTTTTATTCATTTGATTACAGTCGAAAAAGTCACGAGTATTGTTTTGCTATTTCGCTTTCAAGATTTTAATAATGGATGTATCTTTTCGCCTTGCCCGGCACGTTTCACTCTAAACACTCAAAATATTACAAAACCATGCTTACGCAAATCCAATTTCCGATGTTTATCATGCTATTTAGAAAAAAACATTCAGTATCTTCAGCATTTTTCATCCGCGTAACCATTTTGCTTCATTTCACAATTTCATCACTCACAGAAGTTACAGGCAACGCCGCATTTTTGCCTAACAAATTCAGGTTGTTTCTTAAATCAAGCAAGGTATAATTTCCGTTTCAGTTCTGTGACAGTCATCATTTTCGAACATTCTTCCATGTTAATGCAATAAATAGCCCCGAGGCTTTCTGATGTTTTATTCACAACGCTGCCTGCCTTGCGTGGTTTTCATGTTGTTGCGGGTTGTTGCCCTACAACACGATGAATAACTCGACAAGCACACCACAAAATGCGCTCTTCTGTGATCGGTTCAGCAGCTATCGATACACGAAAACAACAGGGAATGAACCTTTTAAAACAGCTTTCGTTTTTAACGCCATTTTCAACGTCCCCTTCTGCATCATAGCAACGTTTGCCAACCTTCTCGTCGTCGTTTCAATATGGCGATCGCACACACTCCGTACTCCTTCGAACATGTTACTGATTGGGCTTGCGCTGTCGGATCTGAGCGTCGGTTTAATAGGACAACCTGTCTATATCGGCTTTCTACTCGTCTTCGCTAAAAACGGACCAGTTTCTTCAAGCTGTATCATTTCTATCGCCGTGAGCATTTTCGGTTCTATCTTCAGCTGCGTGTCGTTTGGCACGGTTGTAGCCATCAGCGCCGAACGTTACATAGCACTCTCTCTACACTTGAGATACGAAAATGTAGTGACAAGAAAAAGAGTACAGATCTTTCTGATATGTTTGTGGCTTGTTTGTGGAATTTTACCATTCATTTGGGTTCTTTTAGCGCCTAAATACAGATCGTATTTTTTTGCCGTCGGAATCATCCTCTGCCTCCTAGTTTCCTCACTGATGTACATGCAAATTTACCAAATAATTCGTTACCACAGAAGGCAAATACAAGCTTGCGAGATAAATGACAGAAATAACGAGAATATCGTCCAGCGAAGAAAGAACGCTACTAATATGTTCCTGGTCTATTGTGTTCTTGTTTTATGTTATCTTCCTTACTCGATTTGTCTGGCCTTCAGCAAATTCCACGGCTACTCGAAATGCAGTTGGATTGCAGTTAACTTCGCACTTACGATTATTAACATTAATTCTTCAATGAATCCCTTTATTTACTGCTATCGCATGAGAGGAATTCGCCAAGCAATGTTACTAACTCTGCACACAGCTATGCGGCAAGCGACATTATTCCTGGGGCGAACTGGAGAATTGCGTTCTCGCACTTCGACTGTATCAGATCCAACAGCCGGTAATCGTTCCACAAACTTGTGAATACCACAGTAGTAGTTGGAAAAATTATTGACGGACTATTCGCAAGGAATGTCTCTATCCTGGCGAACTCTTCACAACAAGTCAGTTTTTTTTTGTGTGGGGCGCGAACGTTGAGTAAACGTGTTATGTACGTTTCAACTGTACTTCGCACACTCTTCACGCGATTTTATCCGGCGAGTCAAGTACACAGTGGCGTTGGCTGAAGAACCTTACAACAACTTTTTCAATTTATCGTTGAGAGATACTTGTAAAGTAATACCTCTTTAAAATGTCTCCGAGATTGTCAAAAAATAACCTAAAAGAGACATTTGCAAAGAGGAAACGTTACCGAAGCATTTGTGAATTTCAATGTTGTCCAGTGTGTTTCCTGTTTCCATCAGGAGTACCCAACGACACTTTTAGAGAAAATTAATCGCAGGCCCGTAACCAGGATTTTATGTGGGGGGGGGGGGGAGGGGGGGTGGGGTGCTAACGAGGCCAAAGTGGACCAAAATACCAAAATGTATTTTTTATTGTTCTGATCCATTTATTTAGGAAAGTAGCAATACATGAGAAATTGTAACCGCAAAGTACACGGTAGGAACTGAATATTACATTTGTCGAATACAATTGTTTGAATTAAGTTATTAACGACTAATTTTACGATGTAGAATGATACATCAAAATACCTCTGAACTAATCCCTCAGAATTTTCCCGAGCTCCAGCCTCCCGTGGGTGTTCGGTAAAACAATTTTAACTTGATAATGAATGTGCATTAGTGCGAGGGACGACAGCTTTTCCTGGCCCATGCATGCGCTGTTATATGCATGCAGCCGCCTTAAACAACTCGCACTTCTTTAGCATTCACAGCTCGTTGCAGGCGCATATCTTTCGGAGCGCATATATATTTGGAAAGATGATCTCCTAAAGAGCTTTTTTTGAGGAGTATCTGAAAGAAATAAGAAACAATATGTACTGTTATCTCTCACTTACCCATTCGTGTAATTTGTTGTTGTAAGCCTTGATTTTCGTCATCTATTCGGTTGTTCACGTTTTGCTCTGGGTTTTCAACCGAATTAAGGAAGGATTCGGTAGCGATTATTGCGTCGTGATGGTACTTCATTTGCTCATATCTTGAATCTTATGCCAGTTTATGAAAGCGCCCTTGTCTTTCCTGCAATGCATAGGTGTCATCAAAGCACAGTGTTTACAGAATACTCAGTAGATGGCATCTACTGAAGGGCTGTAGACCATCCACGAATACTCACTGTGGTATTGTGACTGAAACCCTCTTCGGCACTAATGAAGAAATCGCTTTGGAAAGTTGTAGTTAATCGGTGGCACAAAATGACTTTTAATCAAGTGATACTTCTGATCAACTGGCAGCTTATTTGCGGAGGAACCAAATTTCTCAGAGGCCGTCGAAAACTTCCCGATGTCATTTATTTCTTGTTGTATCATTGGTTCTAAGTGGTACCACGTTAGATTGTCATCAGTATTTTCAGGTACTGGAGCTTGCAATGTCTCTGCAATTTTATACATAATTGCAGAATTACATAGGCAAGTAAAAACTAACGATATAATGTTCCGACGTTTCGGCGACGTCATGACGCCATTCACAAGGAATGAATAATATAAGCGAGTTCAACGGAGTAACTGATCTTAGATTTTGCCGAATTGATAAGAAAGTACACATCGGCTTTTCATAGAATATTGACATGCATCAGGAAATGACGATAAGAGACCAAGAGAAACATAAAATGTATTTTCCCTCTGTGTCTCGAAAACTTCTATTTTTATGGTTTGGGATGCCTGTGGATTTCCAGGTGCTGCTTTAGATTAACCCTCCCCCAGTCCCTCTCCGAATTGTTACTCTGTGTTCCCTCACTGGCTTTTTATTAAGCAATGTAAGTTTGTTTCATATTGAGGAATAGCGACTAAATCTTAGCGCATAATAATGGGATCAAGACTGGTGGACATCGCGAAAATAAGTGTGATTTACCTTCTATATCACGCTGTAAAACTGTAGTTAACTGAGATAGATCTGAAGTCGTGGCTTCAGCTGGGCTGTCGTCGCAGACTGCACTGTCATTGTCAGCGTCTGACCCATGTATCGAGATTCTGGCAAGATTTAGCTGCAGCCTTCCTCTTTCTATTTTCCTGTTCTCTCTTAACCATAACTTCATTATTCATTTAGATAAGCTCGGGCATCTGTGCGCTTATTGAAATGTTCTGAATGGCTCGGGCTACTAGAGTGCAGCTGGTTTTAGTTTACCAGTGAATACATTACCGCTTTTTCCACTCTTTGGCTTTGTTTAAATATCACTGTTAAGTTTTAAACTCCATTTTAACGGACTACACTCCTTAACTTGGATATTGAGTATCAAAATGCGGACCTTTGGGGACTGTGGGGGGAGGGGGGGGGTGCGAACGCACCCCATGCACCCCCCCTGGTTACGGGCCTGAATCATATGTTGAACTAAACACTAGCTGAGTGTCCCTACGTCGATCTTGGTTACTATTTAATCTTCCTGGGGAAAAAAACCTGCTCTTCAGTGCCAGCGAACAAGACTTTTACTACATGAAAATCCCAGTCAGCTGTAAGTGTTATGTCTGTCGACTAGCCAGTAAGTAAGTTAGCTTGTAGGTACGCAGCATCTTCCCGAGACTTAGTTTGTTTATATATCTTTGTGTCATCGGCAAACATGGTAACATGGCTCGTCAGGACCGAATCGGGCAAGTTAGTTACATAGATGATAAATAAGATCGGGCCTAAACTGGAGCCCTGAGGTATTCCGGAACTGACAGGCAGAGGATCAGAGGTTTCGCCCAGCACTGTTACACGTTGGTAGCGACCCATCAGGTAAGAGCTAACCCAATGCAAGAGGCTGCCTCCACTGAATCCGAACTCGTGCAACTTTGCAGCAGACAGCCGTGGTTCACCTTATCGAAGGCCTTATAGACATATCCATATAGATCATGTCCACCTGTTTTCCGTCGTCTAGTAAGGACCCCACGTGGTCCAAAACTTCCAAAAGGTTGGAGGTGCATGATTTTCTAGCTCTAAAGAATCCATGTTGACATCTCTTACCACCTCGTTAAGTCCATCTTTCAAGTGTTAAACGGTGTTAAATACACATCGCTCCAAGACTTTGGATACCAGTGACGGTAAGGAGATGGGCCTGTAATTCTCTGTGCACTCGGGTGGCTTTCGTGGCATCAAGGGCTTCGAGCACGGATTGGACTTCGCTAACCGTGAGTGTTAATTCCGACATATCAGTAGAAGCTGGTGCATTGCTAGCCCTTCCAGATGAAGGGTGGTAGGGAGGGGGTGTCATGGGTGAACTGATGCGAAGTAAGAGTTAAACAGATTGGCTATTTCCTGAGGATTTTCAGCTGAAGATCTTAAGGGCGTACGATTCACCTGGGTCAGCGAATGCACTGGCTGATATTGGCGTCGAGACTCGATCAGGAATTCAGTGTATGCGAATTGGAATTCAGCTTCAATATAGACCAAAAGCGCTTTAGGTTTGTGTTGAGGTCGGACTCGACGGAACCAAGAAACTCATCACGGCTGTTCCGCAGCATGCGCTTAACTGTTTTGCGCAAGTTGTTTTTTAACTTCTCCCTTAGGTGGCTCGAGGGAGATAATTTCAGCTTTTGTCTTATAGATGGCACCAGACATCCAAGGTATGGGATTCCGTCACTTAAGCCTCTTGGTAATCAGAGACCGCTGCAAGAAACGTGTCTTTCCATTGATGCCAGTCAGTATTTATATCGTCATTGGCTATGATCGAAGAGAAGTTAATTGCTGACAGCAGATCCTCAAAGTCGTCTTTTGCATAATCGTAGACAAATCTCAGGGCTTTTGTAGGGCTTTTATAAAAGTGTTAAACTGGAAAATGATAACGCTGTGGTCTGTAAAAAACCCCGTATCTTTTGGAAACAATCAGTGTCGGTTACATTGACACGGTTCGGCACGCTTGCGATTACAAGGTCAAGTATGTTGTTGCCACAAGTACGTTTTTTATTGAGTTGTGTCAAGAGGTGGTCGTGAAGGGTTTCAATAAAGGCTAGTTCGTTAACACCCGATGCGCTGTTAATGGAGTCCCAGAGGATGTCTGGCAAATTAAAGTCACCCGAAATTACCATACTGTCGAACTGGCTCCAGTTGTTCAAAGAGCGGATAACTCTATTCAGTGGATAAATCGCTATCCAGCGGATAAAATGTACTCCAACCAATACATTTTGTCAGCTGGATAGTGATTTATCGGCTGGATAGAGTTATCCGCCCTTTGAACAACTGGGGCCTGGTCATAAATTTCAAGCAGAAAATTATCGAATACATCCATCCAACTTGGGTCTTCATTGGGTGGTGTATAGCAAAAACAATAAAATTCTTTGACCAGAAAGCGTAGTAATTTTGGCAAAAATTATCTCAAGCTGTTGCAGCTCGTTTTCCGATTCAGGTTTAAATTCTTTATTCTTTGAAGAAGGCTGTTTTGATTGCGATAAGAACTCCACCACCACCTCGATCAGACCAATCTCTCCTATTTCAGACTGTTGCTGATATTTTGGTTCAACAATGTCTCATTGACGCATATAACGTAAGAATTTTCGGCGTACACCAGGTTCTGGAAGCGATGGAGGTTACAAACGGATTGCCAGTTTGTTGTGCTGTCTTGGTGATGTGATAACATTTTAAGTTTCTGGCATTCATCACGAGGCAATTGATCTTACCAGCAGTCGAAGCAGAAACCGGTCCAGGGTTAGGATTGATGTCACCAGACATCAAGAGGCGAAAGGTAGCATCTGAGTTGTTGTAGTAACAAACGTGGCACATTTTCATTAAATAAGTGTTGACTTAATGGCCAAAAACAGAAAAATAGCAACGGCTTTCACCGCTGAGAGCTCTTCGAGTGACGACCTGATTCAACAATCCATCGAAGGAAAAATCGTTTCGGTAAAACGGCAATAAAAATTGTAAGAATGAAATAGGGTAAAAGGAGTCCAAGACTAGCAGTACCTCTGAGACTACAGGTTGTTTGACCACGAGTCGTCCTTCATTATATCGTTATAGCCGATGCGCATGCTCAAACCTCAAAACGGACCACATGGAAGACAAAATGACTACATTGTCATATATATACATGGCTGAATCTCAGTTTAAGTCAGTAAGGTGGAACTGAGTTGCTAACGAAAGGGATCTGTCTCACATGGTCTAGGGGCCGACTTTTCTCTCCCTCACTGTCTTGTCGGGGACAAGGTATCGGAAAGCAGCGCGGAACCATCTCCAGCTGGCAAAAGCGAACCGCGGGCCGAAATCTCGTGGTGTATCGTCATGGTACAACGTTCCGGTAAAGTGTCCAGAGGTACCGCTGTCGGCTGTATTTTTCTCTCTTTTTTAGCCATGATTTTGATATTAAGGCTGGCTAGTCGCCCGAAGACATCATAGGGAAAGAAGCGTTTCATTCATGTTCCTTGTCATATCCTTGTCAAATTCTCGACGGGTATTGTGTACAATTCATAGCCTTTAAGCCAATTCTGCCGTTACACTTAACACGTTCCCTTGAAAATATAACATCGATAAATACATTTACGCGCAGGGAGGATTGCAACCCTTAGTTAATCAAGGGCCTGTTTCACAGGAAATTCCTCCGCGAATCTGGAGAAATTTTCGGAAAAATGTCAGGGAAACATGAAATAATTACGGCACAGCAGTGATATTAAAACTCGGGAAATTCGAAATCTTTTCCGTGAATGTCACCCAAAAATTGGGAGGATACTTTAAATTTCCTGAAGAGGGTAATTTTATTGGACAAAGATGCGTGGAGAGGCCCATGTTTATTTTACGGCCTTTTCGAGCGGAAGAAAACGTTGGTCATGTTCTGTGTAAAACGGTTCCACATAGAACAGTGGAGCCGCCGTTATTTCCTGGCGAGAAACTTGCCTTCAAATTTCATTGGTAAAGACGGTGTTAAAACGATCTTTTACGAGCCTGACAGGGGTCCTGACAGGCAGGAAAAACAAACGAGACATTTTTTACCCAGATATTCAAGCTGTTTGAGCAAGGAATGACGTTTGGCAGCACTGGCAATGTATAGATAAATTGTAGAGTCCCCAAATGTAAATTGGGTAGTTTTGAGGTCACCTTGTAAACCGTCTCGCCAACAACGAAAAAAATCGCATTGAGCTCAGTAAATGTGATATTTGTTTATGGGATATAATGATTGATGTTCATAGAAAAAATCAGCGAAATCGGTAAAAAGCAGAAATTTGCCTTATCCGTTCTAACGCTGACAGCCTCTTAAGGCCTCAATTCGAGGGCCGTGAAATCGAGGCAAATTCGGTGATACCGTACACGTATTTATATCCGAGAAATCTCAAAAGCTTCTGGCACAGAAAACACAGGCTATTCACGTACGCAGCCTGAAATGGTCTGCTGCGAACCCACCGATGGCGTCCATGAATCCTTGTAGCGTAGTTTGATGCGAGTACCGCTTTTAATACGGTTACCATTATTAACTTCTGCATTCACGAGTTGGCTTACAGGAGCCTTTGATTATATTCTGTGGACGAAAGTTATGTTATCACTCTATAGCCATAAAATGAACCATATTGGAGAGTGGCCACACATCGAAAAGTCAGTTTGTTATGGCTCTTGTCAAACCTTCGTCAAAGAATGTGTTTTTTCGCAGTAAGAGGTATGATCTAGAAACGAAAAACCGGCTGATATAAAAGGCCAAATACTTCTTCTTTTACGTTTAGTTTCCACTTTTTGATGATATAGCTTTTATTTCTTACGCGAGGGAATATACGTCAATGCTAATTTTTGCTAATTAATTCGGGTATTTTTAGCCAGCGAGAGTGAGAAATCGAAAATCCGGCCGTATTTCAACAAATACACCCCGAAACCTTTGAAAACACACAACTGACCTCAACACGAATTGAAAATGAAGGTGGGTTTCATTTTTTACCGTGGCCGCGATTTTATGATTTTGCTTGATATTTCTGTGCACTCGCTCTTAATACGGTTACCACTATTCACTTTTGCGTTCACGAGTCAGCTCACAGGAGCCTTTGATTATTTGTCTTAACCAGACATCGTTTACTTCCAATGAGCTGGTGAAGAGAGGTAGCGTAGCATGGCCGATTTCGTGTGTTTCAAGTAGGACTGCATGCCTCTCCTTATCTGGTCGAAAATGGAGAAATCTGGTTCATAGCAGAAAGGAACTGGCGCCGAGATTAAAATGCCATGGCAACATCGAAATGGGTATCATTTTGGCGTATTACCTGGCGAGCATTATTTGTGCCAAGTTTGAATGGGATCTTTTTAATATTTCCATATATATTCTTGTTTGTGATTTATCTTCATTGTGAGACGATTTGTGACGTCAACAATTTTTTAACAAAAACTTGAATATCTCTGGAACGAGAGAAGATAATCAAAAAAAAAAAAAAAAAAAGAAAAAGAAAACGCCGAATAGGCAAATAGGCCAAAAAAATTTGACCTCATATGCACTTTATGGTGCAATCTTGAAATAAACGGACATCAGAAGAGAGAAGATCCGCAAGTTCCGAATGGTCGTGCTGTAAGAGAAAAAGCTTATTTAAATATAGCAAAGTTCCTTTGCAATCCAACGCTGTGAACGAACCATGAGTCTCGTAACGAGGTTGGTGGTAGCGCCGAGCGCCTCTAGTAGCGTTTTCTGCCCGCGGAGACGTTGAACCTGAATAACTTTTTTAATATTTGCGCCAATACCATCAAACTTCAGGACTTTTTCGGAAATTGATCTGGGAAAAATATGATGTGGCCGGTTAGTGTTCATTAGCATCAAAAAGCAATCCAGGTTCTCTCTTAGGTCAAACGAGTCTTTATTACTTGAGCTACCTAGCACCAAGACCCGTCCAACCCTTGGCGATCGTGCATTCCAGTCAGCGGCACCTTATCTTTGTAAAGCATTACCCTCAACAATTTGCAACATAAAGAGATTGGACACTTTCATTGGACTCATTTCTTTTCTTTAGCTTTTAAATAGATTTTTATTCATGTCTTGTCTTTTAACTAGTTTATTGATCAGGTAATCGCTGCCTTTGATTGTATGGGCTTGTAGTTTTTAATAGTTTCTTGTGTTCTTAGTTGCTCTAAACATAATTCTATTTTGACAATATTGTAAAGCGCAACTGAATATATCCATATAGAGGTTTGCGCTATACAAATGTAAATTATTATTATTGTTATTATTATTCTTATTATTATTATAACTATTATTATTTGTGTTCATTGAATTTGATGTTACCACGACAACCAACTTTGACAGGCAGTTTTCTTAAAATGAAGAAAAATTACTTTTCTTATCGTAACCTTCATGTTCCAGCTCATATTATTGTCCCTTTATTGGTTCAGATTATATTTTTCGCTTAATTTTGGCGCTTTCCTAAATTTTTAGGGAAATCCAGAAATTCAAAATGGCCTTCATTTGGCAATCATGACAAAATTAACACATCATATGACGTCATCATTTTCCGTTGTGGACCTCAAAGAAAACATCTTTCGACCTATTATCTATCTTGCAAGCCTCATTGTCTTACCTTCTGTAGTTGCGAAGTTATGGAGGGCGACAAAATTCACCCCCTCCCCCCCGTCCCCCGCTCAGTCCGACAAAAAAATGCCCGGTCTAGATAGGGTTAAATGTATCTGCAAACAACTTTGTTATGAAGCGCCATGTTTAAGAAACTGGTTTCATCTTAAAGCTGGCTGCCTGGCAATTTTAACTTTTAGGTTATTTCCCCTATCATCTATTGTATGTATATATTTATATTTTCTGTTGTAATAATAATAATGGGGTGAAATAAAGTATTGTTGTTGTTGTTGTATCTTTTAAGTGGTTTTTATAATTTCACACCATACCCGGCTACAAGAGATCAGTCACTGACAAGAGACAAGCTCATTGGAAATCAATCACCCATGTTAGTTTTCAACATCCTGCTTTCTCCATTTCTCGTAGCCAAGAAAATTCATGAGATCACCACAGTTATTTTCTACCGCTCTTATGAATGGCTCTGGTGCGTTTTTCCAATGGCCAATAGAAATTGAGGCATTTTTGTACAACGAATAAGCACCTCCTATTTTTGTATTTTTCGCAAGAGTACTTAACCATTCATCAACACTTGCCGACCAATTAAATCCCGCGAACCGGTACAGTTCCTTTGCTATATTTGTCGTATTCAACGCGAGGTCCTCGTAGCGAATTACTTTAAAACGATCCTTGAGCCAAGGCGGGGGAGATATCAAACCGAACCGCAAATTCTGCAGTATTGAATCACATGTGCTGTTAACATACTTGCTAAACTGTGGATGCAAGTGATTTTTTATCCATTTTAATTGTACCATGGAGTAAACCACAGCCCTTGGGTCTCGAACCAAGTGGATCATCTTGACGTCGTATCGGTTTTTCTGTTGGAAAAGCTCCTGTAACGTTTCTATTGTTTTATCAGGTACTCGACTAGTTAAAATCTTAATGACAGTGTGGTTGTGGCTATTGCATGATTCCCCTAACAACGTATTCGAAATCTTACGCAATTTAGAAAGCGCCATACTGTTGCGACGAGAAAACCTACTAGCCAACGCCGATAAAATCTTTTCACTGGAATTGCTAAAATCACACTGGAATAAGCTATCGATTAATGGGATGCAATATGTTTTATAGTTTTTCAGCTGTTCCTCAGTAGCGAAGCCTATTTTGAACCATTTTACTGCAGGGAAATACAGTGGTTCAAAGAAGTACATCACGTCCTGATTCTTGTTAAATAATGAGCCAAGAAAAGAAGATCCTCCTCGAGCTGGACTCAATATGATGAGATTCTTCCTTGAAGGTAATGACTCGTTTGTTTTCTGTTCCTCATTTCTTGCGCTGTCGCTTTCGTTCGATAAAATTTCTGTAGCTTTTTGCCCATTCCCAAACTTCTTTGGTTTTTCCTCTTTTTTTAGGACTTCTTTTTTCCGTTGTTGTCGCTGTTTTTCTCCTTGGTGGCGGAAATGAAGAAACTCCTTCATCAATTTGCTGGCGGAATTTATTTCTTGAAAGAAATGGATGGATGGATGCCATGATCCTGTCAAATTCTGACTGTAGAAAAACACCAGAAGCAGCGAGGCACCAGGAGTGCAAAATAACAGAAACCTTAAACTGGCCCTCATGTTTAGGCTCAGCAAATCGCCTGTACTTGAGCTTTGTGCGATTTCAAACTGCGAAAGCAAAGATAAAACATATGTAAAGCCTGGTTCACGCTAGTGTCTTACTGTCTGACCTGTTATCCTGTAGTTTGGATTAATATCCCCGAGGATCTGCATTGGGATGCTGGACTCTCAGCTATCAATTAAAATTGAAGCCATTTCTCAGCTATTAGCTACAATTTTGGCAATTTTCTTATGACGTTTCTCTGTTAACCCGAGTATCGTGCGAAGATTTTCGAAGAATTTTCGAGCGATTATAAGTTCTTTCGAGATTTTACGAACACTGTTAATCGCCTTCTGAGACCCCACGACTTCTATGAAACAACTCGTGAGGAGCTGCGAGCGATCTTCGTTAGCAACTTTCTCTCCAGGCATTAACTACACAGTTACTGTCAAGTTACTTTCAAGTTAAATTCACACTATGATCAGGCAACGTTTAGCCATTAGCCATGTCAGCTAACAGAATCAGTTAAAACAATCGCCATTTATCATCTGACAGTTAAAATTTTGGTCAATTCTCAGGTATCAATTAACCCCATGCAGACCTTTATCCTCGTTTCCCTCCAATTCTTGACTGTTTAATATTTCAGGTATTACCCACCATGCACTATTTAATTTGAAATTCTACTCAGTTCCAGTTCTACGCTGCTCTTTAAAAACCCTTAAAGGCCGATTTAGACGGTACAACTTTTGCTTACGACTGTCGCATGCCATTTTTAGAGCGCGCGCTTCTTGCGTCATGCAAAAAAACTCGCACACAACTCTCGTCATTCAACATTGCCTATACTTACGATTGTCGTCGGATTTTAAAACATACGACATTTTTTGTGACGTACACGACAATCGTAAGCGAGTTGTAGGTTTGATTTACACGAAACAATTTGTGTCGTAGGCCTGTCGTAAGCTTGTCGCATGCGACAAAGTCGTACTATGTAAATCGCCCTTAAGAAACCGTTGAAAGAAACTGCTGGGTCAACTTCGTTCCCAGGGTCTCTCCTCTTGACGGGAAGAGGAGAGACCCTGGGGACGAGGTTACCGCTGGGTAAGACGATTGTGGCCAGTTCATTGCAACAGGCTCGTAAGATGAAAGTGCAAGGTCCGTTGCATCTCATTTTCTTGTGACATTACTCATGGCATAACATAATCTTAATATTTCGATTGGTGTGAGACATGTAACGAAAGAAAAAAAGAAAAATTTCCTGACACAATTTTGTTCGCAATTATCATGAATAAGCAGTACCATCTACCTGTAATGGCATCATTGTCACCATGTTGGTGGACCAAACCAAAAGAAAATTTGTTCACAAAGTTTGCATAAATATGGCAGTGAACTCCCAGAGGAGAAAAATTTTATTGTTCCTGTCCACCAACATGGCCGCCATGAGGTCACATGCAAACCATCAATTACATACATTTTAACAAAATTAAGCCCGATCCAGACGCCGAACTTTTCATGAGCCGAACCTAATACCTTGAATTAAGTACATGAAAAGTTCGGCGTCTGAATCAGTTGAGGACGGCTGCTTCAATTTGGAACGACTCAGCCGTTCTTCCCGACTGGCTCAGCCGGACATTTTAGCTTTGGAACGGCTTTGATTCTGACGTCGAACTTTTCATGAGCCGAACCTAATGCGTAAAGTATTATAACGTTTTTCAGATGCTGTCTCTTGTAGAGAACATGTTTTGCTTCAAGTAAATTAAGTTCGGCGTCTGAATCAAAAGGCGGGAGTTTCGCGATTTGTGCCGACCTTAATTTGAATTAAGTTCGGCTCATGGAAAGTTCGGCGTCTAAATTGGGCCTAGGCGTTATTATAATTTAAAGCCAGTATATTTTTATTTATGGCAACTGCTATCACAATTCATGTACAGGTGTTACAATTGCAATTCACGATTTTCCTATTTTTTTGCTTTTAATAAAAAGCAATCACCTCGCGTGACATGAGGCATGGCTAACCAACGTCATGAAGTCATACAGTATTCAACTGATCAGTTTTCCTCACTTTTTGTAACTGACGCCGCAGTGGCATGATATTTAACAGAACAGAAATTCTTCTATTTTGCCTGGATTTGTTATTCAGCTGAGTATAAATGAAGTGTTATTTCCATATTCAGATAAATCGCTTACAGCCTCTCCCCTTTTTACTGTGTTATTGTGGTGTCGGTATAGTTGTGAGCTCCTGTACAAAGTTGTAGATGATATAAATAATTCACCTACAGTCGGTGTTTACGAAATTTCTTGTGGCGCGTTAATACATGTAATATATTCTCTATATAAGCTGGGATATTTTGAGAGACGAATTAAAGCTCTTCGAAATTTCAGTTTTACAATGACGAAAAAAAAGTAATGTACGCGTACGCCAAGCTGATAAAAGAGAACATTGTTACCTTCATATATCTTGGCTCCCGTATGTTTACCTCCGTAATTTCCATAAATAAATTCAAGCTTACTTTTTATCCCTTTTCATACATACTGATATCAAATGATTTCTTGAATGGTCTACTTACCTTTAGAAGAAATAACTGATGATTATTTGCTCAACTCTACGTTTGTTGACCGAACTTTAAGGTAGCCGACTTGAATCATTTATTTAGGTGTTGTATTACTTCGTGATCTTATCCTTTTAAGTGTACATAGAAACCCATTACTTTTATGAAAGAATGATAATAATATTATTTTTATTATTATTAATTAGTTTGGCCGCAGTAATTTAATTTGTCAGAGAATTGAACTGCCGAGTTATATTTTTTTCCTAAATAACAAATAAACGTGGTATCTTCCAAATAAATATCAGATGATGGGTAAGGCTAAGAGCTTGTGAATAATACTGCACTCAGCAGTCAATTTAATAAGACGTTATTATCAGAAAAAATTAAAATATGATATTAACATTTACGACAGCTCGAATTATTACTGACGAAATACGACAGCAGCACTGTTATTACAATTTGCGTTAGGTAAGTTTATTACAAAATTCAACAAGCGTTAAATCAATTCACAGCGCGAACTTTAATTCATGACATTTGTTATCACAATTCACAACAGTGCAATTGCAATAGCTTGTGAGCAGGCTCCTAAGTTGGGCTCTCTTCGCTATGTACACAAAATTTGGAGGCTGTCCACAGGCTAAATTAAAATTGAGAGGCCTTCCAAAATGACGAATTCTGGCGTTTTCTTTTCTGAAATATCTTCCAGAAAGATGCATTGGGGGTATTTGTTGAGAAAACTGAGACGTCACCAATCGTCTCTGTGCAAAGACAAATCACAGAATCAAGAATATGTCGGAAAATATTGAAGCAGTGATGCTGCTCAAATGGCGTGACATCTGTAATGTATCTCAGATAAGACACAAAATGACGCCTACTGTGCTGATTCCATGGCAACAATTTTGTTTCGAGTCTTTTTCATGTCCGATTTACACTCTCTCATTTTTTGTCTTAATCAGACATCATTCACTTCCAATAAGCTGGTGAGGAAACGTAAGACAATATGGGCACTTCGTGATTTCAAGTAGGACTGCCTGCCTCTCCTTATATCTAGTCAAAAATGGAAATATTTGGTTCATAGCAGAAAGGACATAGGGCCGAGAGTAATGCCATGGCAACATCGAATTGGGTATCATTTTGCGTATTACGTGGCGGCGAACACTACTGGTGCCAAGTTTGAATGGGATCACTTTAATATTTCCTGAGATATTCTTGTTTTGTGATTTATCTTCATTGTGAGACGATTTGTGACGTCATGAATTTTTTTAACAAAAATTTGAATATCTCTGAAACGAGAGAAGATACTCCAAAAAAAGGAAAAGAAAACGCTATTCTTCTTCTCTTGCAAACGCCTTTCAAATATGCATACATTACTTTTAAACTTTTTCAGTTTTAATCACGTCACAACCTTGAAAGGAACTGACATCTGAAGAGAGAAAATTCCGCAAGTTACGAATGATCGTGCTGTAAGAAAGTAAAAGCATCCTTTCCTATCCAACGCAGTAAACGAAACATGAGACTCGTAAAGAGGTAAAGTTAAGTTTTTTTTCTTTTCCACTTTCTTTTCCGTTTTCCAGCATGTTCTCGTGCTCGTCTTGTCCCGCCTCGACTAGCTTTGTGGCTATTCGCGGGACAAGCAATTGGTATCAGAATTTGTAAATAAATTGTTGTTGTTGTTGTTGTTGTTGTTGTAAGGAGGTTGGTGGTAGCGCGGAGCGCCTTTAGTAGCGGCCATCTCGAGAAAAGTTCATAATTAATCCACTTTAGTTAATGCACTGCGTTAACCTTATCAAGATCAAGGAGGTGGGGGGTGGGGAATTCTGCCCGCAGAGACTTTACCTGGGAAATATTTGATGTGGTCGGTTAGTGTTCATTAACTTTGATGTTACCACGGCAACCAATTTTTGACAGGCAGTTTTCTCAGAAAATTGAAATTCCTTTATAAAATGAAGAAAAATTACTTTCCTGCTGTAACTTTTTTTGTTTTAGATCATATAAATATAGTGTCCCTTTATTGGTTTAAATTACTTTTCGCTTAATTTTGGCACACTTTTCTGAAGTTTTGGGGAAATCCAGAAATCCAAGGTGGCCGTCATTTGGCAATCATGACAAAATTAACACGTCATAGAGGTCATAACTTCCCGTTGCGGACCTCAAAGAAAATATCTTTGGATGTACCATGTATCCTCCAAGCCTCATTGTCATAGCTTCTACAGTTGCGAAGTTATGGGGGGCGGAATCCACACCCCCTCCTCCTTCTCGGTCTGGAAAGACCAAAAAAAACCCGGTCTAGAAAGGGTTAAATGTATCTACAAACAACTTTGTTATAAAGCACCATGTTTAAGAGAAAGTTAAGTTTCAAGCTCCCTGTTGTATCTTTTTAGTGGTTTTTATTATTTTATACCATACCCGGCTACAAGAGATCAGTCACTGACAAGAAACAAGCTCATTGGAAATCATTCACCCATGTTAGTTTTCAGCATCCTGCTTTCTCCATTTCTTGTAGCCAAGAAAATTCATGAGATCACCACAGTTATTTTCTACCGCTCTTATGAATGGCTTCGGAGCGTTTTTCCAATGGCCAAGAGAAATTGAGGCATTTTTGTACAACGAATAAGGACCTTCTTTTTTTGTATTTTTCGCAAGAGTACTTATCCATTCCTCAATACTTGCCGACCAATCAAATCCCGCGAACTTGTATAGTTCCTTTGTTACGTTTAGTATATTCAACGCGAGGTCCTCGTAGCGAATTACTTTAAAACGATTTTTAAGCCAAGGCGGGGGAGATACCAAACCAAGCCGCACATTCTTCAATATTGGATCACACATTCTATGGACATTTCTACTAAACCTGGGACTCCTGTGATCTTTTATCCATCCTAAATTTATCCTGGAGTATATTACCGCTCTTGGGTCGCGAACCAAGTGGACTAGTCTTACGTCATATCCGTTTTTCTGTCGAAAAAGCTCTTCTAAACTTTGTATTGTTCTGTTAGGCAACCGGGAAGTTAAAATCTTGACAACCAGTGTGATTGTAACGGTTACAGGATTCACTTAGTGGGGCATTCGAAAACTGGGGCAAATACTTCTTAGAAAGCGTTTTACTTTTACTGCGGTGAGAGCCGCTTTTAGTAAACGCCGAAAAAAATGCTTTGGTGACATTGCTAAAATCACATTGGAAGAAACCGTCAATTACTTTGATGCTAGTTTCTTTGTACTTTTTTGGTTCTTTATCTTGATGGAACAGATGAACACTAAACATTTTCTGCTCAACGGGAAATAACGGGAAATAATGGCTCGAAGCAATACATAACTTGAGGATTGTTGTTAAAAAATGAGCCAAGTAAAGTAGATCCTCCTCGCCCTGGACTCAATATTATGAGATTTTTCCTTATAGGTAATGCCTCGTTTATTTTCTGTTTCTCATTTTTCTCACATCTTTGGTTTTTCCTCTGTTTTTAGGACTTCTTTTTTCCGTTGTTGTCGCTGTTTTTCTCCGTGGTGGCGGAAATGAAGAAACTCCTTCATCAATTTGCTGGCGGAATTTATTTCTTGAAAGAAATGGATGGATGGATGCCATGATCATGTCAAATTCTGACTGTAGAAAAACACCAGAAGCAGCGAGGCACCGGCAGTGCAAAATAATAGAAACCTTAAACTGGCCCTCATGTTTAGGCTCAGCAAATCGCCTGTACTTGAACTTTGTGCGATTTCAAACTGCAAAAACAAAGATGAAACATATGTCAAGCCTGGTCACGCTTCAATGTTCTTAAATTTTAGTTAATTTCAGCCCCAACGTTCAGCTATGAAAATGATTCTTATAAGGGGAAAAAAAGAGCGTAGTGTCATTCTTGATCTCATTAATTATTCATACGCTAATGACCCAATCAGGTTACGTCAATTTGGTCAGGTGGACGTATCTTGATGTCCAATAAACATACTGATCAAGACACGTGACATTTGATCAATCTTAATGCCAATTAACAGCCGGCATACCATTTCCCGCTTAACTCGTTACTGTAAGACAGCAACATACTATTCCGTCTTAAACATTACATTGATTTGTGCAATTACAGAGCAGCAGGAGCTCCTGAGAGTACACAACAGTCTTGGGAGGATATCTTTCCCCAAACTTTTTAGCTACCGCCATCACAAATTTGAAAAAGCAATGGTTAAGCGACAGTGCATCCATTTTAGCAATATCTGCACTCACGGCTTCAACCTTGTGTAATAGTAGACTTTGAAAAGGCCACCGCAATGTAAA
Source organism: Pavona decussata (assembly GCF_977016875.1). Lineage (NCBI taxonomy): Eukaryota > Metazoa > Cnidaria > Anthozoa > Scleractinia > Agariciidae > Pavona > Pavona decussata. The sequence goes on from NW_028145572.1 coordinate 1,110,245, forward strand.
ACCGGAACTTTAACGTTTCTTAATTTCCGTCATTAATTCGGCAAACATGTTCAAAGCCTGCTTCTTTTTATGTTTGGTTGAAGCTGAAACGGCCTCATTCACCAAATCTTTTTTCTGGGAAGACGATCTGAGAACACGAAATCGTCCTGATCCGCGCACGAGCTCCATCGCGCGGCATCATGTAAATCATTCCCCAAAATTTGAAACGCAAAAATACTGAAGTCCCTCAAAATGTAAGCCCTGGAGCTAATACACAGGAATGGCTCTCCAATACAAAATAAATGAAAGTGAATTACTCATACGATTATGATTATGACTACGATTATGACTAAGGCTTTTCTATTCGTAAAAGAACGATTCCGTACACTGAACTTTGAGCTACCATATGATTTACTATGCGGTATAAACTATATTGTGCCGTATTTTAAAGTATAAACTGGTATGTACGGTGTTACATTTTCAATAAAGTTTACTGCTTTTGTCTTTGAAGTTAGCATGTTCACAGGGATTACCTTGTCAGAAATTTCTATCAAACGCCTTAAAATTATCATTTGCACGTGGAAAATTGTAGACACAAATTTCCCTCCAATTATAATGCCGAAGTGATTTTCAAACGCGAATTTCACTCCTATAATAAGCCCCTCCGACTGTGAGCTCCTCAAAAAAGTCCTTTGAAAAATATAAGCCCCATACCTCCGGCCTTATTTTCTGAATTTTATGCCTCAACAGTTATAAGCATAACAACTCATAACACCGTGAGCCAATCAATTAGCAGTACCAGTTACCATTAACTTCAATGGGATAGAATTCGCGGTCACGAATACAAGCTCGATTCAGATTAACTTTTAAATCCAGTATCTATTCAATTTATGTTTCATGGCGACTTGCTGCTCAGTGTGGTTGTCAGTAATTGCAAGGAAAATTTTCCCGAGGCGGTGGATAAAGACACTTGATTAATTCGCTTCTATTTTAAAATACATTGCCTAAAAAAGAATTTTACTAATTTGAGATTGTGAAATGTAATTTTTCAAAAATTCTAGATTAAATACTAAACTTTGTTTTGGACGAAGAAAATTCGTTTTGACAGTTTTGTCCTCAAACACAGGAAATACCCTTAGTTAAGATTACACTCACCCGTCATTTTTTTTTTTCATTCGTCATTTTAAGTTTTAAAAGCTTTCAATTTACGAAGCTCGGATTATCACAAATCAAGACATCAGTCTTATTATTAGTCTCCCACGCAGCCTTTGCTTGAATAACGGCTACGTGGCCATGTTGTTATATTTTGTATAACATACATTGTAACAAAATACAATAAGCGTTATTATAATTTACAGTGAATGTTTTTATTTATGGTAACTGTTATTACAATTCACCTACAGGTGTTACAATTGCGATTCACGATTTTCGATATTCACTTGATAATTGCAGATAAATCGCTTACAGCCTCTCCTCTTTTTACTGTGTTATTGTGGTGTCGGTATTGTTGAAGGAACCTTTTGGGGAGGATTAGCCGGGTTCGCTTCAACAAAGATCCAACAGCTTTTTCAGTTGCTCTTCTTTATTACTCTGACAAGAGTTCAGCTTACTCTGCTCAACAATCACTTCTCTACTAAAACTAGATGGCACCCATTTTTATACTGACTCGACAACCATCTGCTTAACGCAAACTAAATCTTACGCAAGCCTTCTGTGATTGGCTGCAGAGAACTTATTTGCATCCGTGCCTTCGATCTATTAGTCAAGTCAAAGACATCTTTCTAGAGAAATATCACCACGAAGGTTGGGTTGTCCAGTCAATACAAAACAAGGAGACCAATATAAAAATTACAAGGTTCAGACTTATACAATCAGGTTTCACAAAGATAATGTGAAAAACAGTAAAAGTTGTTGTTTAAACATTGTACAAGAAGTCGATTCGTTGAAGGTGTTAGCCTTCTTAAAATGAACATCAACTACCATGAATTCGGTAAAAGAACCCAAGAAAATCTACCAAAATTAACTAAAAATAAGAACAGTAACAATTTCCTGGAATAAACCGTCGAAGGGTCAAGTTGAGGAAAAACTTATAAAAAGTAAGGTAAACAAGGTGTTATCTTTCGTAGGAAACTTAATTGAAAATATTTTAACGAACACAAGTGCTTCCGTGGAAACATACAGCTGCTCATGCCGAATTCATGACAGGAGAATTTATACATTAATCACACATTAAGAACATCTAAGTCGAATCGCGAGGTATTATTTCTAGAGAGCTGCATAACGAGTCAACTGGTCTTTTCCTGATATTCCCAAAATATAATTTGTAATAAGTTCAAACACCAAATAAAATTCCTTTAACTATTTTAACCCCAAATAATTGTGCTGTAAATATTTTTCATAATTGTCAATTTTTATCATCTAACAGTATAGTTGTGAGCTATTGTGCAAAGTTGTACATGATACAAATAATCCACCTACAGTCGGTGTTTCAGGCGATATAAGCGTATAAGCTGTGTTGTTTTGAGAGTCGAACTAAAGCTCTTGGAATTTCAGTTTTACATTGACGAAAAAAAAAGGGATGTACGCGTAAGTATCAGAGAATTACGCCAATCTGATAAAAGAGGTCATTGTTACCTTCATATATCTTGGCTCTCTTATATTTACCTCCGTAATTTCCATAAATAAATTCAAGCTTACTTTTTATCCATTTTCATACATAGTGATATCAAATGATTTCTTGAATGGTCTACTTACTTTTAGAAGAAATAACTGATGATTATTTGCTCAATTCTACGTTTGGCGATCGAACTTTTAAGGTAGCCGCTTCCTTGTAGAAATTTTAACTTTACAGCTGACTTTAATTAATTTATTTATTTAGGTGTTGTGTGATTTCATGATCATATCCTTTTGAGTGTCCATAGAAACCCATTTCTTTTATGCAGTAAGCATCTATTTTATCCTGACGAATAATAATATTTAATAAGCTAGGCCGCAGTACTATAATTTGTCAGAGAGTTAAACTGTTTTTCCTGAATAACAAATAGACATGGTATCTTCCAAATAAATATCAGATGATCGGTAAGGCTAAGAGCTTGTGAATAATACTGCACTCAGCAGTCAATTTAATAAAAAAAAGACAAGACGTTAGAAAATATGACAAATGTGTTATTACACGACAGCTGGGATTGTTACTGAGATAATACGACAACATCACTGTTATTACAATTTGCGATATGTAAGTTTATTACAAAATTCAACAAGCGTTAATACAACCACAGGGCGAACTTTAATTTATGACGACTTTTATCACAGTTCACAACGAAATAGCCCTTTTCACGGTTGACTCTGTTCATTTGAATTACAATGAAATCTAGCATGTATGTGAGGCAATTTCGGGCTATTTTGTAGTTTTAGCCCGAAATTGCCTCGCATCCACGTTGGATAACATTGTAATGCAATGAGAAAAATTAACCGTGAAAAGGACTATTGCAATAGCTTATGAAGAGGCTCCCAAGTGGGGTCCTCTTCGCCCTGCATCCAAATTGGGAGGCTGTTCACAGGCCGAAATTAAAATTAATCACAGCGCAACCTTGAAACGAATTGACATCTGAAGAGCAAAAAGTCCGCAAGTTCTGAATAATGTTCTTTATATATGAAAATAAAAACCGTAAAAGATAGCAAAGCTCCTTTCCAATCCAATGCTGTGAACAAACTATGAGTCTTGCAACGAGATTAGTGGTAGCGCTGAACGAACGCCTTTTTGTCGGTGGTAGTGGCCATTTTGAGAAAATTTAATAAATCCACTTAATGAATGCACTACGTTAATGTATCTGCAAACAACTTTATTATGACGAGCCATGTTTAAGATTAAAAACATTTTAAGCTCCCGGTTGTATCTTTTTAGTGGTTTTTATTATTTTTAGTCCTCTTTGGCAGTTTGTGACGTCGCAAAAAATTTACAAAATTAGTACAAATCAGCGGACGTTCGGAAATCAAGACGTAATACACACGTCATATGACATCATCGCTGTCATGTTACCGACTTGAATTGAACCTAACATTGTTTATTGAACTAAATACTTGATTTGCAGTGGGGATGTAATACCTCCATACCCTACAATAGATCTTAGTCATGAATGGCTCCGGAGCGTTTCTCCAATGGCCAATAGAAAATGAGGCATTTTTGTGTAACGAATAAGCACCTCCTTTCTGTGTGTGTGTTTGTTTTTTCTTTTTGCAAGAGTACTTATCCATTTAACACGAGGTCTTCGTAGCAAATTCCTTTAAAACGATTGTTAAGCCAAGGCGAGGGAGATACCAAACCAAGCCGCACATTCTTCAATATTGGATCACACATTCTATGGACATTTCTACTAAACCCGGGACTCCTATGATCTTTTATCCATCCTAAATTTACCCTGGTGTATGTTGCCGCTCTTGGGTCGTGAACCAAGTGGACTAGTCTTATGTCTATCGTTTGTGCAGTTTAGAGGGGCATTTGGAAACTGGTGCAAATGTTTTACTGTTACCGCGGTGAAAGTCGCCTCTAGAAAAAGCAGATTATGTCAGTTCAGACTGCCAATTACTTTGAGGCTAGTATCTTTATACTAAAATAGTCCAAGCAAAATTTTTATTTACACGTTATTTATAAGTTATTATTATTATCATTATTATTATTATTTTTATTATTATTATTATTATTAATATTAATCATTCTTCTTCTTCTTCTTCTTCTTCTTCTTCTTCTTCTTATTATTATTATTATTATTATTCAGTTGCATGGTAGTTCAATTCAAAGTCTAACTCGAACTCGAATCCAAACTCGATGATTCGATATTCTCTCTATTTTATCACTACCCAACGCCATGATATTTTTTTATCCGTCCGTGATTCCCATAAATAAATTCAAGCTTTCTTTTTATCCCTTTTCGTACATAGTGACATCAAATGATTTCTTGAATGGTCTACTTACTTTTAGAAGAAATAACATGATGATCTGTTCACTTCTTCGTTTGTTGACGGAAGATAAAAGCGCTTCCCTGTAGAAACAATAAGTGCATTGAAAATAAATCATTGCGCATTTTAATTAATTTACCTAGGTAGCTCGTTATTTCAAGTCCTTCTGAGTTTCCATAGCGACCCATTTCTATTGCCCAATAAAAATTTACTTTCACCTGTTGGATAATAAAATTAGGTAAGTTTTTTATTTTGTTATTGTAAGAGGCCGCAGCACTTTGTTACAGAATCGAACCTTCGATTTTAAATAACATCATGGATTGTAAAACCTAACGCAAAACTGTAACAACATTTGTTGTATTTAACAATTATTCACCGAAGTGCAGGTGAATAGTGAATAGCGGCGACGTAAACATCCACCACTTTCACCGACACTGAGGTGAATAATTGTTTTAGTTTATACCTCACAAGCTTAATAACTAGCGGAACAAAAAATTACTTTAGTTCTGATAATTATACAGACATATGGTCGGAAAATAAACTGGTGAAAATCTCGCCGTGCGATGCTTATAAAAATTCCTGTCTCGAAGTTCTGGAGGCACTTGTTTAACTGCCCGAGTGGCATTTCTTCGATTTAAACAATGCTGCAAAACATTAAATGTCTCATCTTGTACTATAGCGCTCGACAGTTTACGGTAACTTTGATTTTCCACCTTATAATATGAGGTTGGAAAGATTAAATAACTTATCATTTAACGCCGTCAAACCAAACTTTTATTGCTATGTTTATATTATTTGTAACAGCCACCTCGTTTATCGAAATAATTTCCTCTTATATGACCGTGGCGAAAAGGGAAGCCATCTTGTTTCTCTTCGGGTCCTCGGAGGTGAATAGTACTTGGCTAATCACCTCCGAGCTAGCGAATCAGCGCGCGCGAAAAGTACTATTCACTTGTGTGGTATATACTAATATATATTATAAAATAGCCAGGGTCAAGCAAGCACTGTGATTGGTCAAACTGAGTTCTGTATAACTCCACAGTGCACGAAGCATACGTATGGTGCGTGCATTATAATTGTACATATGCACGGAGCACACGTCAGATTTTTTGCCTGTGAAAAATCTTAGAAATTCAGATACAGAATGCACTGTCACTCCAGCGATTCGCAAAGAACAGTCTCTTGTACTGATGATTCCAGACTTTTAATTAACTTCAACTTGTCTCCCAACACCTTAAAACTTAAACTTGACTTAGAGTTAACTTCTTGAACTTGAGAACGACGTGACGAAAAACTAAAAGAGTTCGACTTTTTACTTGATTGCGCTGTCGCGTGCCCTGTCGTAATCGTGTCGTGATCGGCAAAAGCGCGCGCTATTAAATTACGCGTAATCTCGTTACGTTTGGGGGTTAGGGATGCTTACGTTTAGGGGTAAGTTTTGTAACGTTTGAGGGTTAGTAATTAGTACGTTTGGGGGTTAATTATGTTACGTTTGATGGTTAGTAATTCTTACGTTTGGGGGCTAGTTTTGTAACGTTTGGGGGTTAGTAATTCTTACGTTTCGAGGTTAAGGATTCTTACTTTTGAGGGTTAGTTTTCTTACGTTTTAGGGTTAGTAAATCTTACGTTTGAAGGTTAGTTTTCTTACGTTTGGGGGTTAGTAATTTTTACGTTTGAGGGTTCGTTTTCTTACGTTTGGGAGTTAGGGATTCTTACGTTTGAGGGTTAGTTTTCTTACGTTCGGGGGTTAGTTTTCTTACATTTAGGAGTTAGGGATTCTTACGTTTGGGGGTTAGTTTTCTTACGTTTGGCGGTTAGTAATGCTTACGTTTGAGGGTTAGTTTTCTTACGTTTGGTAATTAGTAATTCTAACGTTTGGGGGTTAGGGATTCTTACGTTTAGAGGTTACTTTTCCTCGGGTTGGGGGTTAGGGAATCTTACGTTTGGGGGTTAGTTTTCTTACGTTTGGCAGTTAGGGATTATTACGTTTAGGGGTTAGCTTTTTTACGTTTAAGGGTTAGGGATTCTTACGTTTGGGGGTTAGTTTTTTTACGTTTGGTTGTTACTAATTCTTACGTTTGGAGGTTAGTTTTCTTATGTTTGGGGGTTATAAGGTACTTACGTTTGGGGGTTAGAGATTCTTACGTTTAGAGGTTAATTTTCTTAAGTTTGGGTGTTAGTTTTCTTACGTTTGGGGGTTAGGGATTCTTACGTTTAGGGGTTAGTTTTCTTACGTTTGGGAGTTAGGAATTCTTACGTTTGGGGGTTAGTTTTCTTACTTTAGGGGTTTGTTTTCTTACGTTTGGGGGTTAGGGATTCTTACGTTTAGGGGCTAGTTTTCTTACGTTTGGGGGTTAGTTTTCTTACGTTTGGTGGTTAGATATTGTTATGTTTCGGGGTTAGTAAATCTTACGTTTGGGGTTAGTTTTCTTACGTCTGGGGGTTTGGGATTCTTCCGTTTGGGGGTTAGTTTTGTTACGTTTAGAGGTTAGTAATTCTTACGTTTGGGGGTTAGGGATTCTTACGTTTCGGGGTTAGTTTTGATACGTTTGGAGGTTAGTTTTCTTACGTTTGGGGGTTAGGGATTCTTGCGTTTGGAGGTTGATTTTCTTACGTTTGGAGGGTTAGAGATTCTTACGCTTTGGGGTTAGTTTTCTTACTTTTGGTTGTTAGTATAAATTCTTACGTTTGGAGGTTATTTTTCGTATGTTTGGGGGTTAGGGATTCTTACTTTTAAAGGTTAGTAATTCTTACGTTTGGAGGCTAGTTTTCTTACGTTTGGGGGTTAGTTTTTTTATGTTTGGGGGTTAGGGATTCTTACGTTTCGGGGTTAGTTTTGATACGTTTGGAGGTTAGTTTTCTTACGTTTGGGGGTTAGGGATTCTTGCGTTTGGAGGTTGATTTTCTTACGTTTGGAGGGTTAGAGATTCTTACGCTTTGGGGTTAGTTTTCTTACTTTTGGTTGTTAGTATAAATTCTTACGTTTGGAGGTTATTTTTCGTATGTTTGGGGGTTAGGGATTCTTACTTTTAAAGGTTAGTAATTCTTACGTTTGGAGGCTAGTTTTCTTACGTTTGGGGGTTAGTTTTTTTATGTTTGGGGGTTAGGGATTCTTACGTTGGGGGTTAGTTTTCCTACGTTTGGGGATTATTTTTGTTATGTTTGGGGGTTAGGGATTCTTACGTTTGGGTGTTAGTTTTCTTACGTTTGGTGGTTAATGATTCTTACGTTTGGAGGTTAATCCTCTTACATTTAGGGGTTAGGGATTCTTACGTTTGGGGGTTAGTTTTCTTACGTTTGGGAGTTAGGCATTCTTACGTTTGAGGGTCAGTTTTCTTACGTTTTTGGGTTAGTTTTCTTACGTTTGGCGATTAAGGTTTATTACGTTTGGGGGTTGGTTTTCTTACCTTTTGGGGTTAGTATTTCTTACCTTTGTTGGTTAGTTACTCTTACGTTTGAGGGTTTAGCTTTCTTACGATTGAGGGTCAGTAATTCTTACGTTTGGGGGTTAGTTTTCTTACCTTTGGGGGTTGTTTTTCTTACGTTTAGAGGTTAGTTTTCTTACGTTTGGAGGTTAGTAATTCTTACGTTTGGTGGTTAGTTTTCTTATGTTTGGGGGTAAGGAATTCTTACGTTCGGGGGTTAGTTTTCTTACATTTAGGAGTTGGTTTCCTTACGGTTTGGGGGTTACGGATTCTTACTTTTGAAGTTTAGTTTTCTTACGTTTAGGGGTTAGGAATTTTTACGTTTGGGGGTTAGTTTTCTTACGTTTGGGAGTTAGGGATTCTTACGCTTGGGGGTTAGTTTTCTTACCTTTTGGGGTTAGTAACTCTCACTGTTGGGGGGAAGTTTTCTTACGTTCAGGGGTTAGGGATTCTTACGTTTGGGGGTTAGTTTTCTTACGTTTGGGGGTTAGGGATTGTTTCTTTTAAAGGTTAGTTTTGTTACGTTTGGGGGTTAGGGATTGTTACTTTTAAAGGTTAGTTTTGTTACGTTTGGGGATTAGTTTTTTCACGTTTGGGGGCTTAGGATTTTTACGTTTTGGGGTTAGTAATTCCTACGTTTGGGGTTTAGTTTTGTTACGTTTGAAGGTTAATAATTTTTACGTTTGGGAGTTATAGATTCTTACGTTTTGGGGTTAGCTTTCTTTCCTTTGGTTGTTAGTATAAATCCTTACGTTTGGAGGTTAGTTTTTGTACGTTCGGGGGTTAGGGATTCTTTCTTTTTGGGGGTTAGTAATTCTTACGTTTGGAGGTTAGTTTTCCAACGTTTGGAGGTTAGTTTTCCTACGTTTGGGGGTTAAAGATTCTTACGTTGGGGGGTTAGTTTTCTTACGTTTGGTGGTTAGGAATTCTTACGTTTGGGGGTTAGTTTTCTTACGTTTGGTGGTTAGAGATTGTTATGTTTCGGGGTTAGTACATCTTACGTTTAGGGTTAGTTTTCTAACGTCTAGGGGTTAGGGATTCTTCCGTTTGGGGGTTAGTTTTGTTACGTTTAGAGGTTAGTAATTCTTACGTTTGGGGGTTAGGGATTCTTACGTTTCGGGGTTAGTTTTGATACGTTTGGAGGTTAGTTTTCTTACGTTTGGGGGTTAGGGATTCTTACGTTTGGAGGTTGATTTTCTTACGTTTGGAGGGTTAGAGATTCTTACGCTTTGGGGTTAGTTTTCTTACTTTTGGTTGTTAGTATAAATTCTTACGTTTGGAGGTTATTTTTCGTATGTTTGGGGGTTAGGGATTCTTACTTTTAAAGGTTAATAATTCTTACGTTTGGAGGCTAGTTTTTTATGTTTGGGGGTTACGGATTCTTACGTTTGGGGGTTAGTTTTTTTATGTTTGGGGGTTAGGGAATCTTACGTTGGGTGTTAGTTTTCTTACGTTTGGGGGTTATTTTTGTTATGTTTGGGGGTTAGGGATTCTTACGTTTGGGTGTTAGTTTTCTTACGTTTGGGGGTTAGGGATTGTTACTTTTGAACGTTAGTTTTGTTACGTTTGGGGTCTAGTTTTTTTACGTTTAAAGGTTAGTAATTCTTACGTTTGGGGGTTAGAGATTCTTACGTTTTGGGGTTAGGGATTCTTACGTTTGGGGGTTAGTTTTCTTACGTTTTAGAGTTAGGGATTTTTATGTTTGGGGGTTAGTTTTCTTACGTTTGGCGGTTAGGGTTTGTTACGTTTGGGGGTTAGTTTTCTTACTTTTTAGGGTTCGTAATTCTTACCTTTTGGGGGTTAGTTATTCTTACGTTTAGGGGTTTAGTTTTCTTACGTTTGGTGGTTAGTAGTTCTTTCGTCTGGTGTTTAGTTTTCTTACGTTTGGGGGTTAGGGATTCTTACGTTTGGGGGTTAGTTTTCTTGCGTTTGAGGGTTAAGAATTTTTACGTTTGGGGGTTAGTTTTCTTACGTTTGGGAGTTAGGGATTCTTACGCTTGGGGATTAGTTTTCTTACCTTTTGGGGTTAGTAATTCCTACTGTTGGGAGTAATTTTCTTACGTTCAGGGGTTGAGGATTCTTTCGTGTGGGGGTTAGTTTTCTTACGTTTGTTTGTTAGTAATTCTTACGTTTGGGGGTTAGTTTTCTTACGTTTGGGTGTTAGGGATTGTTACGTTTAAAGGTTTGTTTTGTTACGTTTGGGGGTTAGGGATTCTTACGTTTGGAGGTTAGAGATTTTTGCGTTTTGGGGTTAGTTATTCTTACGTTTGGGGGTTAGTAATTTTTACCTTTGCTGGTTAGTTTTTTTACGTTTGGGATTAGGGATTTTTACATTTGGGGGTTAGTTTTGTTACGTTTGGAGGTTAGTAATTAATACGTTTCCGGGTTAGTGATTTACGTTTTATGGGTTTAGAATTCTTATGTTTGGAAGTTAGATTTCTTACGTTTAAGGGTTAAGGATTCTTACATTTGGGGGTTAGTTTTCTTTTGTTTGGGGGTTAGTAATTCCTACGTTTGGAGGTTAGTTTTCTTAAGTTTGAAAGTTAGAGATTTTTACGTTTCGGGATTAGTTTTCTTACGTTTGGGGCTTAGTAATTGTTACGTTTGAGGGTTAGTTTTCTTACGTTTGGGAGTTAGTTTCGTTACGTTTTGGGGTTGGGGATTCTTACGTTTGGGAGTTAGTCTCGTTACGTTTGGGGGTATGGATTCTTACGTTTAGGGGTTAGGGGTTTTGCATTTTGAGGTTGGTCATTCTTACATTTGAGGGTTAGTTTTTTTACGTTTAGGGGTTAGGGATTCTTACGTTTAGTGGTTAGGGATTCTTACGTTTAGGCGTTAGTAATTCTTACGTTTGGGGGTTAGGGATTCTTACGTTTGGAGGTTTGTTTGCTTACGTTTAGGCGTTAGTAATTCTTACGTTTGGGGGTTAGGGATTCTTACGTTTGGGGATTAGGGATTCTTACGTTTGGGGGTTTGTTTGCTTACGTTTGGGGGTTAGTAATTCTTACGTTTGGGGGTTTGTTTGCTTACGTTTAGTGGTTAGGGATTCTTACGTTTAAGGGTTACTTTTTGTTTGGAGGGTAGTAATTCTTACTTTTGGGGGTTAGTAATTCTTCCTTTTTTTTCGGTTAATTTACTGTCATCATATCATGTGTTAGCCAATCATGTTTTTCCATGTATTTTTCAAACTTTAATTTAAGGAGCCGTTATTATATTTTCCTTCAGTATAGCTCTGGCCCTGAGGAAGACTAATTCTGTTAGTCGAAATATTGGCCACTAATAAATCTGCCCTTTGCCGTAGTGCCAGCCTTGCATTCAGTTTTGTATTTTTAGTTTTCTTACGTTTGGGGGTTAGGGATTCTTACTTCTAAAGGTAAGTTTTTTGTCGTTTGGGGGTTAATTTTTTATGTTTAGGGGTTAGTAATTTTTACGTTTGGGGGTTAGTTTTTTTTTTCATTTGGGGGTTAGTAATTCTTACGTTTGGGAGTTAGAAATTTTTACGTTTGGGGGTTAGTTTTTGTACGTTTGGGGGTTAGTAATTGTTACGTTTGGGAGTTCGTTATTTTACGTTTAGGGGTTAGGGATTCTTACGTTTGGGAGTTAGTAATTGCTTTGTTTGGGGGTAAGTAAATCGTACGTTTTGAAATTATTTTTCTTATGTTTGGGGGTTAGTTTTCTTACCTTTGGGGGCTAGTAATTCCTACGTTTGGGGGTTAGTTTTCTTACGTTTGGGGGTTAGTAATTCTTATGTTTAGGGTTAGTTTTCTTACGTTTGGGGGTTAGGGATTCTTACTTTTAAGGGTAAGTTTTTTGTCGTTTGGGGGTTATTTTTTGTTATGTTTAGGGGTTAGTAATTTTTACGTTTGGAGGTTAGTTTGCTTACCCTTGATGATTAAGGCTTCTTACGTTTGGGGGAAAGTAATTCTTACGTTTGGGAGTTAGGAATTCTTACGTTTGGGGGTTAGTTTTCGTACGTTTGGGGGTTAGGGATTCTTACGTTTGGAAGTTATTTTTCTTACGTTTGGGGGTTAGTAATTCTTACGTTTGGTGGTTAGTTTTTTTACATTTAGGGGTTAGGGATTCTTACGTTTGGAGGTTAGTTTCCTTATGTTTAGTGGTTAGGGATTCTTACGTTTGGGGGTTGGCTTCCTTACGGTTTGGGGGTTAGGGATTCTTACGTTTGGTTCTTAGTTTTCTTACGTTTGGGAGTTAGTAATTCTTACGTTTGTGGGTTCGCTTTCTTTCGTTTGGGGGTTAGTAAATCTTACGTTTGGGGGTTAGTAATTCTTACGTTTGGGGGTTAGTTTTCTTACGTTTGTGAGTTAGTAAATGGTACGTTTTGAAATGATTTTTGTTATGTTTGGGGGTTACGAATTCTTACCTTTGGGGGCCAGTAATTTCTACGTTTGGGGGTTAATAATTCTTACGTTTGGGGGTTAGTTATTCTTATGTTTAGGGTTAGTTTTCTTACGTTTGGGGGTTAGGGATTCTTACTTCTGAAGGTAAGTTTGTTGTCGTTTGGGGGTTAATTTTTTATGTTTAGGGGTTAGTAATTTTTACGTTTTGGGCTTAGTTTTCTTACGTTTGTGAGTTAGTAATTCTTACGTTTGGGGGTTCGTTTTTTTTCGTTTGGGGGTTAGTAAATCTTACGTTTGGGGGTTAGTATTTCTTACGTTTGGGGGTTAGTTTTCATACGTTTGTTGGTTAGTAAATCGTACGTTTTCAAGTTATTTTTCTTACATTTAGCGGTTACGAATTCTTATGTTTGGGAGTTAGTTTTCTTACGTTTGTGGGTTAGTAAATCGTACGTTTTGAAATTTGTTTTCTTATGTTTGGGGGTTACTTTTCTTACCTTTAAGGGCTAGTAATTCCTTTGTTTGGTGGTTAGTTTTCTTACGTTTGGGGGTTAGTAATTCTTATGTTTAGGGTTAGTTTTCTTACGTTTGGGGGCTAGGGATTCTTACTTTTGAGGGTAAGTTTTTTGTCGTTTGGGGGTTATTTTTATTATGTTTCGGGGTTAGTAATTTTTACGTCTGGGGATGGGTTTGCTTACCCTTGGTGATTAAGGATTCTTACGTTTGGGGATTAGTTTTTTTTTCATTTGGGGGTTAGTACTTCTTACGTTTGGGGGTGAGGGATTCTTACGTTTGGAAGTTATTTTTTTTTACGTTTGGGGGTTAGGAAATCTTACGTTTGTGGGTTAGCTTTTTTACGTGGGGGGTTAGTAATTGTTACGTTTGGGGGTTAGTTTTTTTTTCATTTGGGGGTTAGTACTTCTTACGTTTGGGGGTTAGTACTGCTTACCTTTGGGGGTTAGTTTTTTTTTTATTTGGGTGTTAGTACTTCTTACGTTTGGGGGTTAGTTTTCTTATGTTTGTTGGTTAGTAAATCGTACGTTTTCAAGTTATTTTTCTTACATTTAGGGGTTACGAATTCTTACGTTTGGGAGTTAGTTTTCTTACGTTTGTGGGTTAGTAAATCGTACGTTTTGAAATTTGTTTTCTTATGTTTTGGGGGTTACTTTTCTTACCTTTAAGGGCTAGTAATTCCTTTTTTTGGTGGTTAGTTTTCTTACGTTTGGGGGCTAGGGATTCTTACTTTTAAGGGTAAGTTTTTGTCGTTTGGGGGTTATTTTTTTTATGTTTCGGGGTTAGTAATTTTTACGTTTGGGGATGGGTTTGCTTACCCTTGGTGATTAAGGATTCTTACGTTTGGGGGTTAGGAATTCTTACGTTTGGGGGTTAGTACTTCTTACGTTTGGGGGTTAGTTTTCGTTCGTTTGGGGGTGAGGGATTCTTACGTTTGTGGGTTAGCTTTTTTACGTGGGAGGTTAGTAATTGTTACGTTTGGGGGTTAGTTTTTTTTTCATTTGGGGGTTAGTACTTCTTACGTTTGGGGGTTAGTTTTTTTTTTATTTGGGTGTTAGTACTTCTTACGTTTGGGGGTTAGTTTTCGTTCGTTTGGGGGTTAGGGATTCTTACGTTTGGAAGTTATTTTTTTTTTACGTTTGGGGGTTAGGAAATCTTACGTTTGTGGGTTAGCTTTCTTACGTTGGGGGTTAGTAATTGTTACGTTTGGGGGTTAGTTTTTTACGTTTGTGGGTTAGTTTTTTTACTTTTGGGGGTTACTAATTCTTACGTTTATGGGTTAAATTTTATTACGTTTGGGGGTTAGGGAATCTTACGTTTGTGGGTTAGTTTTCTTACGTTGGGGGTTAGTAATTCTTAAGTTTAGGGGTTAGCGATTCTTACTTTTGGGAGTTAGTAACTCCCACGTTTTGAGGTTAGTTTTCTTACGTTTGGGGGTTAGTAATTCTTACGTTTCGAAATTAGTTTTCTTGCGTTTGGGGGTAAGGGATTCTTACGTTGGTGGTTAGTTTTCTTACGTTTGGGGGTTAGTCTCCTTACGGTTGGGGGGTTGGGGATTCGCACGTTTGAAGTTTAGTTTTCTTGCGTTTGAGGGTTAAGAATTTTTACGTTTGGGGGTTAGTTTTCTTACGTTTGTGGGTTAGTAAATCGTACGTTTTCAAGTTAATTTTCTTTCATTTAGGGGTTACGAATTCTTACGTTTGGGAGTTAGTTTTCTTACGTTTGGGGGTTAGGGATTCTTACGTTTGGAGGTTAGTTTTCTTATGTTTAGTGGTTAGGGATTCTAACGTTTGGGGGTTGGTTTCCTTACGGTTTGGGGGTTAGGGATTCTTACGTTTGGGGCTTAGTTTTCTTACGTTTGGGAGTTAGTAATTCTTACGTTTGGGGGTTCGTTTTCTTTCGTTTGGGGGTTAGTAAATCTTACGTTTGGGGGTTAGTAATTCTTAAGTTTAGGGGTTAGCGATTCTTACTTTTGGGAGTTAGTAACTCCCACGTTTTGAGGTTAGTTTTCTTACGTTTGGGGGTTAGTAATTCTTACGTTTCGAAGTTAGTTTTCTTACGTTTGTGGGTTAGTATTTCTTACGTTAATAATTTAGTTTTCTCACGGTTAGGGGTTAGTAAATGTTACGTTTCGAAGTTATTTTTCTTACGTTTGGGGGTTAGGGATTCTTACGTTTTGGGGGTTAGTTTTCTTATGTTTAGTGGTTAGGGATTCTTACGTTTGGGGGTTGGTTTCCTTACGGTTTGGGGGTTAGGGATTCTTACGTTTGGGGCTTAGTTTTCTTACGTTTGGGAGTTAGTAATTCTTACGTTTGGGGGTTCGTTTTCTTTCGTTTGGGGGTTAGTAAATCTTACGTTTGGGGGTTAGTAATTCTTACGTTTGGGGGTTAGTTTTCTTACGTTTGTGGGTTAGTAAATGGTACGTTTTGAAATGAGTTTTGTTATGTTTGGGGGTTACGAATTCTTACCTTTGGGGGCTAGTAATTTCTACGTTTGGGGTTAATAATTCTTACGTTTGGGGGTTAGTAATTCTTATATTTAGGGTTAGTTTTCTTACGTGTGGGGGTTAGGGATTTTTACTTCTGAAGGTAAGTTTTTTCTCGTTTGGGAGTTAATTTTTTATGTTTAGGGGTTAGTAATTTTTACGTTTGGGGGTTAGTTTTTTTTCATTTGGGAGTTAGTAATTTTACGTTTGGGAGTTAGAAATTCTTACGTTTGGGGGTTAGTTTTTGTACGTTTGGGGGTTAGGGATTCTTATGTTTGGAAGTTATTTTTCTTACGTTTGGGGGTTAGTAATTCTTACGTTTGGTGGTTAGTTTTCTTATATTTAGTGGTTAGGGATTCTTAGATTTGGGGGTTAGGGATTTTTACGTTTGAACTTTAGTTTTCTTTTGTTTGGGGGTTAAGAATTTTTACGTTTTGGGCTTAGTTTTCTTACGTTTGGGAGTTAGTAATTCTTACGTTTGGGGGTTCGTTTTTTTTCGTTTGGGGGTTAGTAAATCTTACGTTTGGGGGTTAGTTTTCTTACGTTTGTTGGTTAGTAAATCGTACGTTTTCAAGTTATTTTTCTTACATTTAAGGGTTACGAATTCTTATGTTTGGGAGTTAGTTTTCTTACGTTTGTGGGTTATTAAATCGTACGTTTTGAAATTTGTTTTCTTATGTTTGGGGGTTACTTTCCTTACCTTTAAGGGCTAGTAATTCCTTTGTTTGGGGGTTAGTTTTCTTACGTTTGGGGGTTAGTAATTCTTATGTTTAGGGCTAGTTTTCTTACGTTTGGGGGCTAGGGATTCTTACTTTTAAAGTTAAGTTTTTTGTCGTTTGGGGGTTATTTTTATTATGTTTCGGGGTTAGTAATTTTTACGTTTGGGGATGGGTTTGCTTACCCTTGGTGATTAAGGGTTAGGAATTCTTACGTTTGGGGGTTAGTTTTCTTACGTTTGGCGGTTAAGAATTCTTACTTTTGGGGGTTAGTTTTCGTTCGTTTGGGGGTTAGGGATTCTTACGTTTGGAAGTTATTTTTTTTACGTTTGGGGGTTAGGAAATCTTACGTTTGTGGGTTAGCTTTCTTACGTTGGGGGTTAGTAATTGTTACGTTTGGGGGTTAGTTTTTTTACGTTTGTGGGTTAGTTTTTTTACTTTTGGGGGTTACTAATTCTTACGTTTATGGGTTAAATTTTATTACGTTTGGGGGTTAGGGAATCTTACGTTTGTGGGTTAGTTTTCTTACGTTGGGGGTTAATAATTCTTAAGTTTAGGGGTTAGCGATTCTTACTTTTGGGAGTTAGTAACTCCCACGTTTTGAGGTTAGTTTTCTTACGTTTGGAGGTTAGTAATTCTTACGTTTCGAAGTTAGTTTTCTTACGTTTGTGGGTTAGTATTTCTTACGTTAATAATTTAGTTTTCTCACGGTTAGGGGTTAGTAAATTTTACGTTTCGAAGTTATTTTTCTTACGTTTGGGGGTTAGGGATTCTTACGTTTTGGGGGTTAGTTTTCTTATTTTTGAGAGGTTAGTAATTGTTACATTTGGGGGTTAGTTTTCTTACGTTTGGGGGTTATTTTTCTTACGTTTAGGTGTTAGTATTTTTTACGTTTGGTGGTTAGTTTGCTTACGTTTAAGTGTTAAGGATTCTTACGTTTAGAGGTTAGTTTTTTTACGTTTGGGGGTTAGGGATTGTTACGTTTAGCGGTTATTTTTCTCATAGTTGGCGGTTAGTAATTCTTACGTTCGGAGGTTAGTTTTTTTACATTTTGGGGTTACTTTTTTTACTTTTGGGGGTTAGTAATTCTTACGTTTGGAGGTTAGTGTTGTTACGTTTAGGAGCTAGGGATTTTTAC
The DNA here is from genome assembly GCF_977016875.1 of Pavona decussata. Classification (NCBI taxonomy): domain Eukaryota; kingdom Metazoa; phylum Cnidaria; class Anthozoa; order Scleractinia; family Agariciidae; genus Pavona; species Pavona decussata. The sequence goes on from NW_028145572.1 coordinate 1,127,812, forward strand.
GTTTGGGGTTTAGTTTTCTTACGTTTGGGGGTTAGTAATTCTTACGTTAATAATTTAGTTTTCTCACGGTTAGGGGTTAGTAAATGTTACGTTTCGAAGTTATTTTTCTTACGTTTGGGGGTTAGGGATTCTTACGTTTTGGGGGTTAGTTTTCTTATTTTTGAGAGGTTAGTAATTGTTACATTTGGGGGTTAGTTTTCTTACGTTTGGGGGTTAGGGATTCTTACGTTTGGGGGTTAGTTTTCTTACGTTTGGGGGTTAGTTTTCTTACGTTTAGGGATTAGTAATTCTTACGTTTGGAAGTTAGTTTTCTTACCTTTCGGGTTTAAAAATTTTTACGTTTGGTGGTTAGTTTTCGTACGATTGGGGGTTAGTAATTCTTACGTTTATGGGTTAAGGATTCTTACGTTTGGGGGTTAGTTTTGTAAGAAAACTAACCCCCATACGTAAGAATCCCTAACGCCCAAACTTAAGAAAACTAACCCCCAAACGTAAGAAAACAAGCCCCCTAACGTAAGAATCCCTAACTTCCAAACGTAAGAAAACTAACCCTTAAACATAAGAATCCCTAACAACCAAACGAAAGAAAATTAAACCCCAAACGTAAGAATACCTAACCCCCAAACGTAAGAAAACTAACCTCCAAACGTAAGAATCCCTAACAACCAAACGTAAGAAAAGTAACCCCCAAACGTTAGAATCCTTCACTCCCCAAAGTAAAAAAACTAACCCCCAAACGTAAGAATCCATAACTTCCAAACGTAAGAAAAGTAACTCCCAAACGTAAGAATTACTAGCCCCCAAACGTAAGAAAACGAACCCCCAAAACGTAAGAATCTTTAACTCCCAAACGGAGGAAAACTAACCCCAAAACGTAAGAAGTACTAAACCCAAAACGTAAGGAAACTCACCCCCAATCGTTAGAAAATCAACCACCCAACAAAAGAATCCCTAACCTTCAAACGTAAGAACACTAACTTCCAAACGTAAGAATCCCTAACCCCCAAACGTATGAATCTTTAACTGCCAAACGTAAGAAAACTAACTCCCAAATGTAAGAATCCCTAATTGCTAAACGTAAGAAAACTAACCCCCAAACGTAAGAATTACTAACACCCAAACGTTAGAAAACTATCCCCCAAACGTACGAATCCTTAACCCCAAAATGTACAAAAACTAATTTCAAAACGTAACAATTACTACCCCTGAACGTAAGAAAAATAACCCACAAACGTAAGAAAACTAACCCCCAAACGTAAGAATCCCTAACCCGCAAACGTAAGAAAACTAACCCCCAACCGTAAGAATCCTTATCAGTTAAACGTAGGAAAAGTAACCCCCAAACGTAAGAATCCCCAACCCCTAAAATTAAGAAAACTAACCCCTAAACGTAAGAATCCCTAACCCCCAAACGTAAGAAAACTAACACCAAAACGTAAAAGAAAGTAACCCCGAAAGGTAAGAGTCCTTAACCTCCACATGTAAAGAATTATTAAGCTCAAATGTACGAAAACTAATCCCTAAACGTAAATATCTCTAACCCCCAAAACGTAACAAATACTAACCCCAAAAGGTAAGAAAACTAACCCTCCAAACGTAAGAATTCCTAACCCCTAAACGAAAGAATCCCGAACCATTAAACGAAAGAAAACTTGCCCCCAAACGTAAGAATTTTACCCCCCAAACTTTAGAAAATCAACCACCCAACGTAAGAATCCCTAACCTTCAAACGTAAGAAAACTAACTTCCAAACGTATGAATCCTTAACTGCCAAACGTAAAAAAACTAACCCCCAAACGTAAGAATCCTTAACAATTAAACGTAAAGAAAAGTAACCCCCAAACGTAAGAATCCCCAACCTCCAAACGTAAGAAAACTAACACCAAAACGTAACAAGAAAGTAACCCCGAAAGGTAAGAGTCCTTAACCTCCACATGTAAAGAATTATTAACCTCAAATGTAAGAAAACTAATCCCCAAACGTAAATATCCCTAACCCCCGAACGTAACAAATACTAACCCCAAAACCTAAGAAAACTAACCCTCCAAACGAAACAATTCCTAACCCCTAAACGAAAGAATCCCGAACCATTAAACGAAAGAAAACTTTCCCCCAAACGTAAGAATTTTACCCCCCAAACTTTAGAAAAACAACCACCCAACGTAAGAATCCCTAACCTTCAAACGTAAGAAAACTAACTTCCAAACGTAAGAATCCCTCACCCCCAAACGTATGAATCCTTAACTGCCAAACGTAAGAAAACTAACCCCCAAACGTAAGAATCCTTAACAATTAAACGTAAGAAAAGTAACCCCCAAACGTAAGAATCCCCAACCCCTAAAAGTAAGAAAACTAACCCCTAAACGTAAGAATCCCTAACCCCCAAAAGTAAGAAAACTAAAGCCAAAACGTAAAAAGAAAGTAACCCCGAAAGGTAAGGGTCCTTAACCTCCAAATGTAAAGAATTATTAACCTCAAATGTAAGAAAACTAATCCCCAAACGTAAATATCCCTAACCCCCAAACGTAACATATACTAACCCCAAAACCTAAGAAAACTAACCCTCCAAACGAAACAATTCCTAACCCCTAAACGTAAGAATCCCGAACCATTAAACGAAAAAAAACTTGCCCCCAAACGTAAGAATCCGTAACCCCCAAACGCAAGAATCCCCAACCGCTAACCCCCAAACGTGAGAAAACTAACCCCCAAACGTAAGAATCCCTAACCCCCAAACGTAAGAAAACCAGCCCCCAAACGTAAGAATATCTAACTTCCAAACGTAAGAAAACTAACTCTTAAACGTAAGAATCCCTAATCCCCAATTGTAAAAATCCCTAATCCCCAAACGTAAGAATTACTAACCCCCAAACGTAAAAAAACTAACCCCCAAACGTAAGAATCTCTAACAACCAAACGTAAGAATCCCTAACCCCCAAACGTAACAATTACTAACCCCAAAACGTAAGAAAACTAACCCCATTAAGGTAAGAATACATAACCCCCAAATGTAAGAATCTCTAAACACCAAAAGTAAGAATCCTTAACTTCCAAATGTAACAATTACTAACCCCCAAACGTAAAAAAATTATTAACCCCCAACGTATGAGTACCAAACTTACAAACGTGAGAAAACTAACTCCCAATCGTAAGAATCCCTAACCACCAAACGTAACAATCCCTAACCTTTAAACGTAAGAAAACAAACCCTCAAAAGTTAAGAATCCTTAACCCACAAACGTAAGAACACTAACACCGAAACGTAAGAATCCCCAACACCCAAACGTAAGAAAACTATCGCCCAAATGTAGGACTCCCTAACCCCCAAACGTAAGAAAAGTAACCCTCAAACGTAAGAATTACTAACCCTTAAACGTAAGAAAACTAACCCCCAAACGTAAGAATCCTTAACCTCCAATCGTAAGAAAAGTAACCCCCAAACGTAAGATTTACTAACCTATAAACGTAAAAAAAATAGCCCCAAACCTAAGAATCCCTAACCCCAAAACGTAAGAATCCCTAACCCCCAAACGTTAGAAAACTAACCCCCAAATGTAAAAATCCCTTACCCCCAAAACGTAAGAAAACTAACCCCCAAAGGTAAGAATCCTTAACAATCAAACGTACAAAAACTAACCACCAAACGTAAGAATCCCTAACCCCCAAAACGAAAGAAAACTAACCCCAAAACGTAAGAAGTACTAACCCCCAAAACGTAAGAGAACTAACCCCCAAACGTAAGAATTACTAACTCCGAAACATAAGAAAACTAACCTCCAAACCTACGAAAACTAAACCCCAAACGTAAGAATCCTTAACCCCTTGAATGTAAGAAAACTAACCCCCAAAAGTAAGAATCCTTAACCCCCAAACGTAAGAATCCCTAACCCTCAAACGTAAGAATCCGTAGCACCCAAACGTAAGAAAACTAACCCCCAAACTATAGAATCTCTAACCCCCAAACATAAGAATCCCTAACCCCCAAACGTGAAAAAACTAACGCCCAAACGTACGAATCCCTAACCTCCAAACGTAAAAAAACTAACCTTCAAACTAAAGAATCTCTAACCCCTAGACGTAAGAATCCCTAACCTCCAAATGCAAAAAAACTAACGCCCAAACGTAAGAATCTGTAACCTCGATCAAACTAACCTTTAAACATAAGAATCATTAACCCCCAAACGTAAGAATCACTAACATTCGAACGTTAGAAGCCCTAACACCCAAACGTAAGAAAATTAACCCTGAAACGTAAGAATCCTCAACCCCTAAACGTAAGCAAACTAACCCCCTTAAACGTAAGAATCCCTAACCCCCAAACGTAAGAATTACTAACCGTTAAACGTAAGAATTACTAACCTCCAAACGTAAGAAAACTAACCCCCAAACGTAAGAATCCCTAACCCCCAAACGTAAGAAAACTAACCCGCAAACGTAAGAATTACTAACCCCCAAACGAGAAAAAAAATAACCCCAAAACGTAAGAATCCTTAACACCCAAATGTAAGAATTACTAACCCCTAAACGTAAGACAACTAACCCTTAATCGTAAAAATCCCTAACCCCCAAACGTAGGAAAACTAACCCCCAAACGTAAGAATCCCTATTCCCCAAACGAAAGAACACTAGCCCCCAAACGTAAGAAGTACTAACCCCCGCACGTAAGAAAACTAACCCCCAAACGTAAGAATTACTAACTCCCAAATATAAGAAAACTAACCTCTAAACGTAAGAAAACTAACCCCGAAACGTAAGAATCCCTAACCCCAAATCCTAAGAAAACTAACCTCAAAACGTAAGAATTATTAACCCCTAAACATACGAAAACCAACCCCCAAACATAAGAATCCTTAACCCCCAAACGTAAGAAAACTAACCTCCAAATGTAACAATTACTAACCCCCAAACATAAGAAAACTAACCCCTAAACGTAAGAAAAGTAACCCCCAAACGTAAGAATTTTTAACCCTTAACGTAGGAAAACTAACTCCCAAACGTAAGAATCTCTAATTCCCAAACGTAAGAAAACCAACCCCCAAACGTAACAAAAGTAACCCCCAAACGTAAGAAATCCCTAACCCTCGAACGTAAGAAAACTAACCCCCAATCGTAAGAATCCCTAACCCTGAAACGTAAGAATTACTAACTCCCAAACGTAAGAAAACTAACTTTCAAACGTATCAATCCCTAACCCCAAAACGTAAGAAAACTAACCCCCAAACGTAAGAATTACTAACCCCCAAATGTAAGAAAACTAACCCCCAAACGTAAGAATTACTAACCCCCAAACGTAAGAAAACTAACCCCGAAACGTAAGAATTACTAACGCCCAAACCCAATAATCCCTTACCCATAAACTTAAGTAAACTAACCCCTAAACATAAGAATCCCTAACCCCCAAACGTAAGAATCCTTAATCCTTAAACGTAAGAAAACTAACCCCCAAACGTAAGATTCCCTAACCGCCAAACGTTAAAAAACTAACCCCCAAACGTAAGAATCTCTCACCCCTAAACGTAAGAATCCGTAACCCCCAAACGTAAGAATAACTAACTCCCAATTGTAAGAAAACTAATCCCCAAACGTAAGAATTTTTAACCCCCAACTGAAGAAGACTAACCCCAAACCGTAAGATTCCTTAACTCCAAAACGTAAGAAAACAAACCCCCAAACGTAAGAATTACTAACCCCCAAACGTAAAAACAGTAACCCTAAAACGTAAGAATCCTTAACCGACAAATGTAAGAATTACTAACCCCCAAACGTAAGAAAAATAATCCCCAAACGTAAGAATCCCTAACCCCCAAACGTAAGAAAACTAACCCCCAAACGTAAGAATTACTAATTCCCAATTGTAAGAAAACTAATCCCCAAACGTAAGAAGACTAACCCCAGCCGTAAGAATCCTTAACTCCCAAACGTAAGAAAACTAACCCCCAAACGTAAAAAAAGTAACCCCAAAACGTAAGAATCCTTAACCGCCAAATGTAAGAATTACTAACCCTCAAACGTAAGAAAAATAATCCACAAACGTAAGAATCCCTAACCTCAAAACGTAACAAAACTAACTCTTAAACGTAAGAGTCCCCAAACCCTAAACGTAAGAAAAGTAACCCTCAAACGTAACAATTACTATCCCCCAAACGTAAGAAAACTAACCCCCAAAAATAAGAATCTCTAACCCCTAAACGTAAGAAAAGTAACCCTCAAACGTAACAATTATTATCCCCCAAACGTAAGAAAACTAACCCCCAAAAATAAGAATCTCTAACCCCAAAACGTAAGAAAAGTAATTCCCAAACGTAAGAATTACTAACCCTTAAACGTAAAAAAAGTAACCCCAAAACGTAAGAATCCTTAACCCCCAAATGTAAGAATTACTAACACCCAAACGTTAGAAAACTAATCCCCAAACGTAAGAATCCCTAACCTCAAAACGTAACAAAACTAACACCCAAACGTAAGAATCCCAAACCCCCAAACGTAAGAAAACTAACCCCCAAGCGTAAGAATCGCTAACCCCCAAACGTAAGAATCCCTAACCTTCAAACGTAAGAAAACTAACACCCAAACGTAAGCATTGAGACAAATGTCTATGTTAATTCTGGGAGGAAATTTCACGTAGAGCGGTTCGCGCCATGGCGGAAAAAGTGGAAGATATGGTAAGTTCGAACTCACTTTCGACGCAAATGCTTCGGTCGACAAGTCTCTTTCGAGTGTATAAGAGTAGTTAATTTATATTATTTCTGAGAACGAAACAAATGGACCATACGGTACGGCTTTATCCTCTAGAAATCGCCTTTTTGACGAGCAATTTGAAGGGAAGCATAAGTTTATTTATCTGGGAAATAGCGATCGGCTTCACCGTTGAAATCAACATGTTTTGATGCAAGGCTCTCTATTTTCAACCGGTTATTTACTACGTTTGTAGAAAGCGAACTAGAGAGTGTGACCCAGCAATTTGGTAGTTTAACAACATCTTCGAAGGAGAAAGACGAAGGTTAGCCTTTTTTTAAGTTTGAACTTTATACTTTTCACAGGGGACTGCGAAGGCTTTTGTTTTTCTTCATTTTTGCATCTTACAGCAAAAGAATAAAGTCTTGACCGGTTTTTAATTTTCGATAGATTATTAGGTTGAAGAAAAAGTTAAGAGAACTTTCATATTTCAGTCGCAGTTGTTAACATGTTAAAGTTCCGTCGGAATAAAGTCGCAAGAGCTTAAATCGATCTGAAGTGGTCCAAGCATTACATTTTCAGGAGTTTGCAAAGATGGCAAAAGTCGATCTACAATTACACATGCATCCACGAGGGTTTTGAAACCATTGACGGAAACGACAACGCCGCAAAACAATAATATTTTACAGTCAACCCACGTCACGCGTGGACGATATTTTTGAAATTTGAACGGAGTTTTGAAATTTACATGTCAGTTTTGAAAATCGCCAACGAGATTTCAGAGTTCCCGTATAAATTTCCCTAGCTTATTGACGGTATAAAGCTATGAATTTTCTTTAGATTGCAAAATTGAATATTTCAAGAAAAGCAATTGTTTCCCAAGTATTTTAAATCCTTTTTTCAGTTAATGCGTCTTTTTCGGAACGATTTCCAGAGAAATGTCCAACATTCCATTCACACGTCGGACATAACAAAGAGAAATTCGAATGTTCATTTCATTCCTTGGAAATACTATTCACGCGTGACCTGGATTGACTGTAATGAGCAAAAACAATCGCTCTGAACGTGCGTTTTACATTTTGGTACATTTCTCTGTCGTCCTCTGCAAACTCAACAACGTGAAATGGCCTCATTCAAGGTTTTGTGGAGGACGTGAACGCACGAATTTTTCATTTTCCTTCATAACTTGTATGCTACTCCTACCAATTTGATTCCTGGATAGTTCGCCACTTTATTAATAGTTGAGCGAGTTGAAATAATCGCGAAGTAGCACAAATTAAATAAAGTTATATTTCCCGGTGATGTTTTCGCTGCCGTTGCCATTGTCGCTGTTCAACCTCCCTAATTTGCCGCTGTTTGCAACGTCGGCCATTTTTAAAAATTAAACAAACGCATGCGTAGTCTGTTTTTGTCTAGGCTTTCCCCGGCCGTTCGGCTCGGATGCGTCACCGAAACGAATTGACCGTGAGGGCCTGGGAGAAGGCCGTACAGGGACTAGGCAAGCGGCAATGCAAACCACCTATACAAAATATAACAACACGGCCACGCCACGTAACCGTTATTCAAATAACCTCTACGTAGGAGACTTACAATAATAACACTGATGCCGTGAATTGTGATAATCCGAGTTGTCGTAAATTGTAACAACGCATTGCCATGTTTTTTTAATTTTTAAAAATTAAAATGACGGGTGAGCGTAATCATAGAACTACGGGTAATTCCTGTGTTTGAGGGAAAAAACTGTCAAAACAAATTTTCTTCGACTAACAGTAAAGTTTAGTATTTAATCTAGAATTTTGAAATATTTCATTTCACAATCTTGAATTAGAGTAATTCTTTTTAGGGCAATGTATTTTAATATAAAAGTGAATAAATCAAGTGTCTTTATCCACCGCCTCGGGAAAGGTTTCGGTGAAATTACTCGCTCAAAAGTCACCTAACAAAAAAGTTGATATCAAACATAAACTGATTAGAAAAATAACTTGAATTGAACTTGTATTCGCTTTTCGGAAATTTGAAGAGTATTTTGTGAGTTTTTGAGAACGTGACCGAATTTACCGTGAATTATATTCCATAATAGGTAATGGCAAATGGTACTGCTTATTCATGATAATTGCGAACAAAGTTGTGTCAGGAAATTTTGAAATTCAAAGACGACCACCTTCGTTACATGTCTCACACCAATCGAAATATTAAGATTATGTTATGCCATGAGTAATGTCACAAGAAAATGAGATTCAACGGTGCACTTTCATCTTACGAGCCCGTTACAATGAACTGGCCACGATCGTCTTACCCAGCAGCAACCACGCCCCCAGGGTCTCTCCTCTTCCCGTCAAGAGGAGAGACCCTGGGAACGAAACTGACCCAGCGGTTTCTTTTAACGGTTTCTTAAGGGCGATTTACACAGTACGACTTTGTCGCATGCGAAAAACTTACTAAAGGCCTACGACACGAATTCTTTCGTGTAAATCAAACCTACAACTCGCTTACGATTGTCGTGTACGTCACAAAAAATGTCGTAGGATTTAAAAACATGTTTTAAAATCCTACGACATTCGTAGGTATAGGCAATGTTGAATGACGTGAGTTGTGTGCGATTTTTTTGTATGACACGAGAAGCGTTCGCTCCAGAAATCGCATGCGACAGTCGTAAGCAAAAGTTGTACCTTCTAAATCGGCCTTTAAGGGTTTTTAAAGGGCAACGTAGAACTGGAACTGAGTAGAATTTCAAATTAAATAGTGCATGGTGGGTAATACCTGAAATATTAAACAGTCAAGAATTGGAGGGAAACGAGGATAAAGGTCTGCATGGGGTTAATTGATACCTGAGAATTGACCAAAATTTTAACTGTCAGATGATAAATGGCGGTTGTTTTAATTGATACTGTTAGCTGACATGGCTAATGGCTAAACGTTGCCTGATCATAGTGTGAATTTTACTTTCAAGTAACTTGACAGTAAGTGTGTAGTTAATGCCTGGAGAGAAAGTTGCTAACGAAGATGGCTCGCAGCTCCTCACGAGTTGTTCCATAGAAGTCGTGGCGTCTCAGAAGGCGATTAACAGTGTTCGTAAAATCTCAAAAGAAATTTTAATCACTCGAAAATTCTTCGAAAATCTCCGCACGATACTCGACACTGTTCGGCTAATGAGAGGGACACCGTTGATAAAATACGAAACCGTAAAAACATGTCAGAAGTAACTCGGGTTAACAGAGAAATGTCAGAAGAAAATTGCCAAAATTGTAGCTAATAGCTGAGAAATGGCTTCAATTTTAATTGATAGCTGAGAGTCCAGCATCCCAATGCAGATCCTCGGGGATAGGAATCCAAACTACAGGATAACAGGTCAGACAGTAAGACACTAGCGTGAACCAGGCTTTACATATGTTTTATCTTTGCTTTCGCAGTTTGAAATCGGACAAAGTTCAAGTACAGGCGATTTGCTGAGCCTAAACATGAGAACCAGTTTAGGGTTTCTGTTATTTTGCACTGCTGGTGCCTCGCTGCTTCTGGTGTTTTTCTACAGTCAGAATTTGACAGGATCATGGCAGCCATCCATCCATTTCTTTCAAGAAATAAATTCCGCCAGCAAATTGATGAAGGAGTTTCTTTATTTCCGCCACCACGGAGACAAACAGCGACAACAACGGAAAAAAGAAGTCCTAAAAACAGAGGAAAAACCAAAGATGTTTGGGAATGGGCAAAAAGCTAAAGACATTTTATCGAACGAAAGCGACAGCGCAAGAAATGGGGAACAGAAAACAAACGAGTCATTACCTATAAGGAAAAATCTCATAATATTGAGTCCAGGGCGAGGAGGATCTACTTTACTTGGCTCATTATTTAACAAGAATCAGGACGTGATGTACTTTTTTGAACCACTGTATTTCCCTTCCGTAAAATGGTTCAAAATAGGCTTCGCTACTGAGGAACAGCTGAAAAACTATAAAACATATTGCATCCCATTAATCGATAGCTTATTCCAGTGTGATTTTAGCAATTCCAGTGAAAAGATTTTATCGGCGTTGGCTAGTAGGTTTTCTCGTGACAGAAGTAAGGCGCTTTCTAAATTGCCTAAGATTTCGAATACGTTGTTAGGGGAATCATGCAATAGCCACAACCACACTGTTATTAAGATTTTAACAAGTCGAGTGCCTGATAAAACAATAGAAACGTTAAAGGAGCTTTTCCAACAGAAAAACCGATACGACGTCAAGATGATCCACTTGGTTCAAGACCCCAGGGCTGTGGTTTACTGTAGGGTACAATTAAAATGGGTGAAAAGTCACTTGCATCCATCGTTTAGCAAATATGTTAACCGCACATGTGATTCAATATTGCAGAATTTGCAATTTGGTTTGATATCTCCCCCGCCTTGGCTCAAGGATCGTTTTAAAGTAATTCGCTACGAGGACCTCGCGTTGAATACGACAGATATAGCAAAGGAACTGTACCGGTTCGCGGGATTTGATTGGTCGGCAAGTGTTGATGAATGGATAAGTACTCTTGCGAAAAATACAAAAAAAGGAGGTGCTTATTCGTTGTACAAAAATGCCTCAATTTCTATTGGCCAGTGGAAAAACGCTCCGGAGCCATTCATAAGAGCGGTAGAAAATAACTGTGGTGATCTCATGAATTTTCTTGGCTACGAGAAATAGAGAAAGCAGGATGTTGAAAACCAACATGGGTGATTGATTTCTAATGAGCTTGTTTCTTGTCAGTGACTGATCTCTTGTAGCCAGGTATGGTATGAAATAATAAAAACCACTAAAAAGATACAACAGGGAGCTTCAAACGTTTTCTTAAACATGATGCTTCATAACAAAGTTGTTTGTAGATACATTTAACCCTATCTAGACCGGGCTTTTTTTGTCGGACTGAGCGGGGGGGGGGGGGGGGGGAAGGGGGTTTGGGTGAATTTTGTGGCCCTCCATAACTTCACAACTACAGAAGATATGACAGTGAGGCTTGGAAGATAGATAATACGTCGAAAGATATTTTCTTTGAGGTCCACGACGGAAAGTGATGATGTCATATGACGTGTAAATTTTGTCATGATTGCCAAATGAAGGCCATTTTGAATTTCTGGATTTCCCTAAAAATTTAGGAAAGCGCCAAAATTAACCGAAAAGTATAATCTAAACTAATAAAGGGAAAATAATATGAGTTAGAACATGAAAGTTACAATAAAAAAAGTAATTTTTCTTCATTTTAAGAAAACTGCCTGTCAAAGTTGGTTGTCGTTGTAACATCAAATTCAATAAATACTAATAATAATAGTTATAATAACAATAATAATAATAATAATAATAATAATAATTTACATTTGTATAGCGCAAACCTCTATATGGATATATTCAGTTGCGCTTTACAATATTGTCAAAATAGAATTATGTTTAGAGCAACTAAGAACACAAGAAACTATTAAAAACTACAAGCCCATACAATCAAAGGCAGCGATTACCTAATGAATAAACTAGTTAAAAGGCAAGACATGAATAAAAATCTATTTAAAAGCTAAATAAAAGAAATTAGTCCAATGAAAGTGTCCAATGTCTTTATGTTGCAAATTGTTGAAGGTAATGCATTCCAAAGATAAGGTGTCGCTGACTGGAATGCACGATCGCCAAGGGTTGGACGGGTCTTGGTGCTAGGTAACTCAAGTAATAAAGACTCGTTTGACCTAAGACAGAACCTGGATTGCTTTTTGGAGCTAATTAAACACTAACCGACCACATCAAATTTTTCCCAGATCAATTTCCGAAAAAGTCCTGAAGTTTCATGGTATTTGCGCAAATATTAAAAAGTTATTCAGGTTCAACGTCTCCGCGGGCAGAAAACGCTACTAGAGGCGCTCGGCGCTACCACCAACCTCGTTACGAGGCTCACGGTTCGTTCACAGCGTTGGATTACAAAGGAACTTTGCTATATTTAAATAAGCTTTTTCTCTTACAGCACGACCATTCGGAACTTGCGGAATCTCTCTTCTGATGTCCGTTTATTCCAAGGTTGCACCATAAAGTGCAGTGGAGTGAAATTTTTTTGGCCTATTTGCCTATTCGGCGTTTTCTTTTTCTTCTTTTGTTTTTTTTTATTTTTTGATTATCTTCTCTCGTTCCAGAGATTTTCAAGTTTTTGTTAAAAAAAATTGTGACGTCACAAATCGTCTCACAATGAAGAAAAATCACAAGCAAGAATATATATGGAAATATTAAAAAGATCCCATTCAAACTTGGCACCAATAATGTGCGCCAGGTAATACGCAAATGATACCCATTTCGATGTTGGCATGGCATTAATCTCAGTCCCAGTTCCTTTCTGCTATGAACCGGATATCTCCATTTTCGACCAGATAAGGAGAGGCATGCAGTCCTACTTGAAACACACGAAATCGGCCATGCTACGCTACCTCTCTCTACCAGCTCATTGGAAGTAAACGATGTCTGGTTAAGACAAATAATCAAAGGCTCCTCTGAGCCAACTCGAGAATACAGAAGTGAATAGTGGTAACCGTATTAAGAGCGAGTGCACAGAAATATCAAGCAAAATCATAAAATCGCGGCCACGGTCAAAAATGAAACCCACCTTCATTTTCAATTTGTGTTGAGGTATTTGTGTATTTTCAAAGGTTTCGGGGTCTATTTGTTAAAATACGGCCAGATTTTCGATTTCTCACTCTCGCTAGCTAAAAATACCCGAGTTAATTAGCAAAAATTAGCATTGACGTAAATTCCCTCGCGTAAGAAATAAAAGCTATATCATCAGAAAGTGGAAACTAAACGTAAAAGAAAAAGTATTTGGCCCTTTATATCAGCCTGTTTTTCGGTTCTAGATCATACCTCTTACTGCGAAAAAAACACATTCTTTGATGAAGGTTTGACAAGAGCCATAACAAACTGACTTTTCGATGTGTGGCCACTCTTCAATATGGTTCATTTTATGGCTATAGAGTGGAAACATAACTTTCGTCCACAGAATATAATCAAATGCTCCTGTGAGCCAACTCGTGAATGCAGAAGTGAATAGTGGTAACCGTATTAAAAGCGGTACTCGCATCAAAATACGCTACAAATTAAGGATTTGTGGACGCCATCGGTGACTTCGCAGCAGACCATTTCAGGCTGCGTACGTGAATAGCCTGCGTTTTCTGTGCCAGAAGCTTTTGGGATTTCTCGGATATAAATACGTGTACGGTATCACCGAATTTGCCTTGATTTCGCGGCCCTCGAATTGAGGCCTTAAGAGGCTGTCCGCGTTAGACGTATAAGACATTTTTTGGCTTTTTACCGATTTCGCTGATTTTTTCTATGAACTTCAATCATTATATCCCATAAACAAATATTACATTTACTGAGCTCAATGCGATTTTTTTCGTTGTTGGCGAGACAGTTTACAAGGTGACCTCAAAACTACCCAATTTACCTTTGGGGACTCTACAATTTAACTATACATTGCCGGTGCTGCCAAAACGTCATTCCTTGCTCAAACAGCTTGAATATCTGGGTAAAAAATGTCTCGTTTGTTTTTCCTGCCTGTCAGGACCCCTGTCAGGCTCGTAAAAAATCGTTTTAACACCGTCTTTACCAATGAAATTTGAAGGCAAGTAGCGCCCCAGGAAATAACGGCGGCTCCACTGTTCTATGTGGAACTGTTTTACACAGAACATGACCAGCGCTTTTCTTTTGGGTGACATTCACGGGAAAGATCTCGTATTTCCCGAGTTTTAATATCACTGCTGTGCCGTAATTATTTCATGTTTCCCTGACATTTTTCCGAAAATTTCTCCAGATTCGCGGAGGAATTTCCTGTGAAACAGGCTCTTGATTACCTAAGGGTTGCAATCCTCCCTGCGCGTAAATGACAAAGAACATGAATGAAACGCTTCTTTCCCTATGATGTCTTCGGGCGATTAGCCAGCCTTAATATCAAAATTAAAATGGCTGAAAAAGAGTATAAACTCCGGAATACATTTTCTCCCAACTAGCCGTCAATGTAAAGTCGTATTGCCGTCTCAAACTCGAATTTAGTTTTTTATCGCGATACTGACATTTTGTTGGAGAGAGTAAACGGATAAAATACAAATCATGCGCTGATTGAAAGAGAAATTCTTACTTCAGTTAAACTGTAGCCATGGTAATATCCGTGCGCGAAATTTTTTCTAGGGACGGTTATTTGAATTTTTGGCTTTAATTTGTACGTCAAAACAAAGAAAATGTAAAAGTTTACAGTCCATAAAGCACCTACCATTGATGAAATAGACTAGCTAGTTGGTTTGAACATTTTACCAGCAAATTTTATTGAAAATTTGGTATCTGCTGTATCATAGTACATGTTCACCACAAAAAAATATTATAAGTGGTCCTTGAACAGTGTCAGAAGCTTTGTAAACTCAAATGAAAAAAATAAACAACACCATCCAACGTCGCATGTTCATTCACAGAAGTAAAATTTAGTGACGAGCTGTCATGCTTACAATGACAGTTTTTGAGCCAATCAGAAACCGTCATTTTGAGACGACAATATCGCAAAATAACGTCGTCTCAGCGCAATGGGAAGATCCCCCAGGATCGCGATAAAGAAAAACACAGCCGACAGCGGTACCTCTGAACACTCTGCCGGAGCGTTGTACCATGACGATGCACCAGCTCGAAGAGCTCTCAGCGGTGAAAGCCGTTGCTATTTTTCTGTTTTAAGCTATTAAGTCCACACTTATTACCGTGCCATGTAATGAAAATGGGCCACGTTTGTTACTACAACAACTCAGATGCTACCTTTCGCCTCTTGATGTCTGGTGACATCAATCCTAACCCTGGACCGGTTTCTGCTTCGACTGCTGGTAAGACCAATTGCCTTGTGATGAATGCCAGAAGCTTAAAATGTTATCTCATCATCAGGACAGCACAACAAACTGGCAATCCGAGTGTAACCTCCATCGCTTGCAGGACCTGGTGTACGCCGAAAACTTTATACACGTCAACGAGACATGGTTGAACCAAAATATCAGCAACTCTGAAATATTGCATTCTGGCTTTACAATATTTAGGAGAGATCGGTCTGATCGAGGTGGTTGGGGATGGAGTTCTTATCGCAATCAAAACAGCCTCCTTCAAAGCTGTCAAAGAATTTAAACCTGAATCGGAACCCGAGCTGCAATAGCTTGAGATCATTTTTGCCAGAATTACTACGCTTTCTAGACAAAGAATTTTATTGTTTTTACTATAGGCCACCCAATGAAGACCCAAGTTGGATGGATGTATTCGATAATTTTCTGCATGGAGTTTATGACCAGTTCGACAATATGGTAATTTAGGGTGACTTTAATTTGCCAGACATCCTCTGGGACTCCATTGACAGCGCATCGGGTGTTAACGAACTAGCCTTTATTGAAACCCACCACGACCACCTCTTGACACAACTCAACAAAAAACTTACTTGTGGCAACAACATACTTGACCTTGTAATCACGAGCGTGCCGAACTGTGTCAATGTAACCGATACCGTGATTGTTTCCAAAAGATACGGGGTTTTTTACAGACCACAGCGCCATTATTTTCCAGTTTAACACTTTTATAAAAGCCCTACCAAACGTTCTGAGATTTGTCTACGATTATGCAAAAGACGACTTTGAGGATGTGCTGTCAGCAATTAACTTCTCTTCGATCATAGCCAATGGCGATATAAATACTGGCTGGCATCAATGGAAAGACACGTTTCTTGCAGCGATCTCTGATTACCAAGGGGCTTAAGTGACGGAATCCCATACCTTGGATGTCTGGTGCCATCTATAAGACAAAAGCTGAAATTATCTCCCTCGAGCCACCTAAGGGAGAAGTTAAAAAAACTTGCGCAAAACAGTTAAGCGCTTGCCGCGGAACAGCCGTGATGAGTTTCTTGGTTCCGTCGAGTCCGACCTCAACACAAACCTAAATTGCTTTTGGTCTATATTGAAGCTGAATTCCAATTCGCATACACTGAATTCCTGATCGAGTCTCAACGCCAATATCACCCAGTGCATTCGCTGACCCAGGTAATCGTACGTCGTTAAGATCTTCAGCTGAAAATCCTCGGGAAATAGCCAATCTGTTTAACTCTTACTTCACATCAGTTTTCGCCCATGACATCCCCTTCCCTTTCCCCTTCATCTGGAAGCGCTACCAATTAACCAGCTTCTCCTGATATGTCGGAATTAACGCTCACGGTTAGCGAAGTCCTATCCGTGCTCGATACCCTTGATACAACGAAAGCCACCCGAGTGCACAAGAGAATTACAGGCCCATCTTCTTACCGTCACCGGGTATCCAAAGTCTTGGAGCGATGTGTATTTAACACCGTTTAACACTTGAAAGATGGACCTTACAAGGTGGTAAGAGATTGTCAACATGGATTCATTAGAGAGAAATCATGCACCTCCAACCTTTTGGAAGTTTTGGACCACGTGGGCCCCCTACTAGACGACGGGAAACAGGTGGACATGATCTATATGGATATGTCTAAGGCCTTCGATAAGGTGAACCACGGCTGCCTGCTGCAAAGTTACACTTGTTCGGATTTGGAGGCAGCCTCTTGCATTGGTTTAGCTCTTACCTGATGGGTCGCTACCAACGTGTAACAGTGCTGGTTGAAACCTCTGATCCTCTGCCTGTCAGCTCCGGAATACCTCAGGACTCCATTTTAGGCCCGATGTTATTTCTCATCTATGTAACTAACTTGCCCGATTCGGTCCTGACGAGCCATGTTGCCATGTTTGCCGATGACACAAAGATATATAAACAAACTAAGTCTCGGGAAGATGCTGCGTACCTACAAGCTGACTTGCTTGCTGGCTAGTTGACAGACATCACACTTACAGCTGGCTGGGATTTTCATGTAGTAAAAGTCTTGTTCGCTGGCAGTGAAGAGCGGGTATTTTTTCCCCAGGAAGATTAAATAGTAACAAAGATTGACGTAGGGACACTCAGCTAGTGTTTAGTTCAACATACGATTAATTTTCTCTAAAAGTGTCGTTGGGTACTCCTGATGGAAACAGGAAATACACTGGACAACATTGAAATTCACAAATGCTTCGGAAACGTATCCTCTTTGCAAATGTCTCTTAGGTTAATTTTTGTCAATCTCGGAGACATTTTAAAGAGGTATTACTTTACAAATATCTCTCAACGATAAATTGAAAAAGTTGTTGTAAGGTTCTTCAGCCAACGCCACTGTGTACTTGACTCGCCGGATAAAATCGCGTGAAGACTAGTGTGCGAAGTACAGTTGAAACGTACACAACACGTTTACTCAACGTTCGCGCCCCACACAAAAAAAAACTTACTTGTTGTGAAGAGTTCGCCAGAATATAGACATTCCTTGCGAATAGTCCATCAACAATTTTTCCAACTACCACAGTGGTATTCACAAGTTTGTGGAACGATCACCGGCTGTTGGATCTGATACAGTCGAAGTGCGAGAACGCAATTCTCCAGTTCGCCCCAGGAATGATGTCGCTTGCCGCATAGCTGTGTGTAGTGTTAGTAACATTGCTTGGCGAATTCCTCTCATACGATAGCAGTAAATAAATGGATTCAATGAAGAATTAATGTTAATAACTGTAAGTGCGAAGTTAACTGCAATCAACTGCATTTCGTATAGCCGTGGAATTTGCTGAAGGCCAGACAAATCGAGTAAGGAAGATAACATAAAACAAGAACACAATAGACCAGGAACATATTAGAGGCGTTCTTTCTTCGCTGGACGATATCCTCGTTGCTTCTGTCATTTATCTCGCAAGCTTGTATTTGCCGTCTGTGGTAACGAATTATTTGGTAAATTTGCATGTACATCACTGAGGAAACTAGGAGGCAGAGGATGATTCCGACGGCAAAAAAATACGCTCTGTGTTTAGGCGCTAAAAGAACCCAAATGAATGGTAAAATTCCACAAACAAGCCACAAACATATCAGAAAGATCTGTACTCTTTTTCTTGCTACTACATTTTCGTATCTCAAGTGTAGAGAGAGTGCTATGTAACGTTCGGCGCTGATGGCTACAACCGTGCCAAACGACACGCAGCTGAAGATAGAACCGAAAATGCTCACGGCAATAGAAATGATACAGCTTGAAGAAACTGGTCCGTTTTTAGCTAAGACGAGTAGCAAAGCGATATAGACAGGTTGACCTATTAAGCCGACGCTCAGATCCGACAGCGGAAGCCCAATCAGTAACATGTTCGAAGGAGTACGGAGTGTGCGCGATCGCCATATTGAAACGACGACGAGAAGGTTGGCCAACGTTGCTATGATGCAGAAGGGGACGTTGAAAATGGCGTTTATAACGAAAGCTGTTTTAAAAGGCTCATTCCCTGTTGTTTTCGTGTATTGATAGCTGCTGAACCGATCACAGAAGAGCGCATTTTGTGGTGTGCTTGTCGAGATATTCATTGTGTTGTAGGGCAACAACCTGCAACAACATGAAAATTGAGGCAGCGTTGTAAATAAAACATCAGAAAGCCTCGGGGCTATTTATTGCATTAACATGGAAGAATGTTCGAAACTAATGACTTTCATAGAACTGAAACGGAAAGTATACCTTGCTTGATTTAAGAAACAACCTGAATTTGTTAGACCAAAATGCGGCGTTGCCTGTAACTTCTGTGAGCGATGAAATTGTGAAATAAAGCAAAATGGTTACGCGGATGAAAAAATGTTGAAGAAACTGAATGTCAGTTTGGGAGTTTTGCTAAATAGCATGATAAACATCGGAAATTGGATTTACGTAAGCATGTTTTTGTAATATTTTAAGTGTTTAAAGTGAAACGTGCCGGGCAAGGCGAAAAGATACATCCATTATTAAAATCTTAAACGAAATAGCAAAACAATACTCGTGAATTTTTTGACAGTAATCAAATGAATAAAAGCACTAGCAACCTTAACGTTTTTTTTTAAAGATCTAGAGTTTAATAGAAAAAGAAACCTGAATAAGGAAGTGAAAAACTACACCGGCGAGATCACGATTCAGAGTCAACGAATGTTTTCATATTGTGTTGTTGGAAATCTGAACGAATAACAAAATAACACCTTTAGTTTTTACCGTTTCATTATCCCCCATGATTAATTTTGCCCTATTTCATTCGTATTTCTCTTACTGCTTCAATTGAATTAAATTCCCTGTGTTTGTTTTGGTTTCTGTCTTATTCTTGGGCAAAATATCTTTCGTATTCCCAAGCTAATATAAAATCCCATTTTACGTATTAATAAACACTTGATTCTTTTGAACCTGGGGCAGTATTTTCTGAATCCACACAGTATTCCGTCCACATCAAACCCCGCACTTCAGAACATTGAGTAATTAACATATTACGTGGCGGCTATATTTTGTTATCTTTTTCCTAAAATCTAAATATCACCCAAACATGGCACCCAGGCCTGGTGCCTGCGTGGCACCTATCTGGAAAACAGGATGTGGCTGTACGTTATGACAACAATAGTTGTACACGTCACAGGGTTTTTATTTAGCAAAAAGATTCCATTTTGCCGTGCGTCGCAGATAACGCACAGATGGCGTCAAAACGTGGTGAGAACAAAGAAGTAGCGTGACTGATATTCTCACCACGTTTTGACGTCCTCTGTGCGTTATCAGAGTACAGACCCACGACAAAATGGAATCTATTTGTTTTATACAATAACGAAGACATTTCAACACATTTCGTGAGCGAGCATCGCGTTGCCTGAGCTGAGTCAAAAACTTTCCAGCAAACTCAGTTTTAGACTAATACACGCATACAATTGTGACCTTCTAAATTAGAGTATAATCCGAAAAATTTCACTAACAATATTTTCAAAACGACCCTTTATTCCAGAAGGAAATCCTGACCCCAAAATATTACAGCACGCAAGTCGCTTCACTGCGATTGTTAATCAATTATTCGCCATTACCGGATTTGATCGGAGTGAACACTGCGTCGCAAAACGTAACGCAATCAGTTGACATACTATAAGAGGGAGAAAAGAACTTTTTCCCCAGCTAAATCTTTGTCTTGGAGAGAATTTTTAACTACTGACTTTATTCATACATACAAGAAAGGTAACGCTTTAAATTGAGCGTAGAATGAATATTGAATATACACCATGAAATGAACAACTGTCAGTCACGCAAAACAAACACTGTCATAGCACATCGTGGAAAAGAAAAATAGCTCAAGAGGTTTAATTTAAAATATCAATAAAAGGATAGATCTTCTCTAAAATATGGTTAAATGGCCAAAGTTAAACATTTAAATAGTTATTGACAAATGGAACTTCAATGTGTAAAATATTCAAGCTGTTTAAGCAAGGAATGACATTTTGGCAGCACCGGCAATGTATCGATAAATCGTAGAGTCCCTAAAGGTAAATTGTCGCGCCAACTCGCATTGAGCTCAGTAAATGTGATATTTGTTTAAGGGATACAATGATTGATGTTCCAAAAAAAAATTAGTGAATCTCGGACAGATCTTTAAAAAAACCTTTCTGTTTACTACTAGAAATCATGATGTAAACGAGAATGACCAGAAGATATAAAAAGAAGGAAAAAAATCGAAAACTAAAGTTGGATGCTGAGTGGCTCGAACTCGACTCGTGCTACGGAGATTCTTTTTTAAGAAAATACATGAGGACAAGGTTTTCTAACTTAGAAACAACCTTTTGGACGGTCGTGTTAGTTTAGTTGTGTTTGCACGTACTTTGTAGCCGACTGTTATTGAAGTTGTATAATAGTAAAAAAGAAGCCAATAAAAAAATTGCTGTTTTAAATTGTTTGCTAAAAACAGCACAACAAACATATTGTTCCTAGAACTCATTTTTGGTGTCTTGTTCATACGATGAGTCAGAGTTGCTTTCCTAAACCTTAAATCAGAGCATGCGTACGTCATGCTTAAATAAAATATTCGCTCGCAAATAAAATTTTTATGTCTATCTCTCTTTGACCAAAGCTTAGTGGATAGTCAGGGGGACTGGGTCAGGAGGAGGTGGTAATGGCCATTATGTCCACTCCCCTCCTAGGTTTTTCCCAGATGCCATTCGTTTCTATTACTCGGCGGGAGAAGCTGCTTTTGATCTTCTGCGAGGTAAGTTTATATATGTTTTCATGAGCAGAAAAAAATTCCACCCAGGGGTCCTCTTAATATTGTGCGCGAGGTGTCATCGTATGCCTGGAAATGTAACATGAAACAGCCACAGTGTATTACAGTCACGCAGTTTCATCTTGCGCTTTCGATACAAACTCGTGCCTTGCGACGCGCTGCGTTTTCCGGAGTGGGTATTGTATGATTTTCCACGGTCAACTGTCGATTTTGCCATTGGTTTGCCTTCATTTTCATAACATTTCCCATCCCAGACTGTCATAAAGGAATGGAATTTTTTGTATTTAACTATAATATGCGGCGGGCAGCAATTTAATTTATTGAATAACAGCAGACCACTTCCTCTGCTCGAGGATTGACCTTTACACATGCATATTTGACTTGGTAAGTTGCATCTACCATAAAGCCGAGGAAAATAGTTCTTGGGTCATTCGTTTTTATTTTCTTCACCTGGGAATGCGATGCTCAGATAAATCGACGCCAGCTTCGATAAAATAATGTACTTCTGAAATTGAGTTGTATTAGTGTGAATTTGTCCCAGCTTTGTCCATCTTTGAATTTGGCTAACAAATTTCCTCTCAGCATTTAACGCAAGTATCATAGGATTGAAATCTCCAAAAGCAACGTATACGTTTAGGAATTAGAACGATATTTTGGAAGGATGTACTTCTTCAGACCATTGCCGAGAGTCGAAGTCTTGTTGAATCTTTGTAATTAGGGGGGGAAACTGAACGAGGTTGGGAAACTCGCGCGTCTTCGTAATGGATTGACGATCATATAAAAGCAAGGCAAGGCATTGGTGAGTAGTGAGATTTGTAAATAGGCTATATCAATTATAAGATTCTGTTTTTTGAACTTATTATTTTGCATGGCTTGGCTCTTAGTCATTTATTTACCGCACTGTTTTTATCTACCGCGCGCCACATTAATTCAACCATCACCACGCGATATTAATCCTGTTCTGCTTTACTTGGGTAGTCAGTTTTTATTGAACTGCTGTTATCTGTCGAACAGACTACTTTACTTGGGTAGTCAGTTCTTCCCAGAACTGTTGTTATCTGTCTAGCAAACTGCTTTACTTGGGTAGTCAGTTCTTTATTAAGCTGTTGTTATCTGTCCAGCAGAACATTAACCGGCTAACCTCGCGCCATGAACAGTAACTTAGGTTCTGCTCTAGCTTGTCGAGCAGAATGCTCTGCTTGCACTAATTTATATCGCAATAACCAATTCTGCTCTACTTGGGTAGTCGGCTTTCTTTTCTGTGAGCCGTTGTTATCTGTCGGGCAAGATATTGATCTAGCTTACTGTAATATTCTGTGCTTTGTAATATTTTGCTTCCGCGTTGCGCATAGCTGCTCTGTCGAGTACAAATGTAGTATACAGTAACACTGCTTTGAAGTCCCAATTCTTTATAACTCTTTATGAGGGGAGCACTAGCCTTGCACTCCAGTTTATCAACTATTCCTTTTTTCTTCCATTTTAGGGACGCCCAAATGCAGCGCGCGGAGACGATCACTTGCTTTGTATCATCAATGTACAGTTGTATCACTTTTCTTTTTTTTTTTTGTGGAAAAAAGGCTCCGAATTTTGTTTAATGTGATCTTGTTATTACAACGTTGACAAAAACACAATGTCAACTTCTACCGCTCTTTAATCGTCATTTTATTGCTCCTTTAGTTGTGGTAGTATTTTGCTTCTTGCGTGTAGCCCTTCGTTTATTTTATTTTCGGTACAGGAGCCGAATCCTCATTTGAGGAGCCAACCGCACGGATGGCTTTGAAGAGGTTTCGTTGCATCTATTACTCTAAATAAATTGATAAACATAATGTTGTATTTGTTATAAATGATAAACTTTAATCAATATTATGAAATAGCAAATGAAAACAAGAACAACAATTTATTAAGGTATTTGCCCATCTTTATATGGCATTACACCTATTTGAACTAAAAGGAATTATGAAATCTTTATTCATATTTTAATATAAACTCTACCGGCAAAAATAAATAAATAAATAAAACAAACGAAGATAACGTTCAGGATTTTATGTGGGGGGGGGGGGGGGGGGGGTGCTAACGAGCACAAAGTGGACCAAAATACCAAAATGTATTTTTTGTTGCCTGATCCGTTTATTTTGGAAAGTAGTAATAATTGAAATTGTAACGGCAAAGTACACGGTAGGAACTGAATATTACATTTGTCGAATACAATTGTTTGAATTAAGTTATTAAGGACTCATTTTACGATGTAAAATGATACATCAAAATACTCTGGAACTAATCCCTCAGAATTGTCCCGAGCTCCAGCTTCCCGTGGGTGTTTGGTGGCAAACAGATTTAGACCTCATCAAAAACAATTTTAACTTGATAACGAATGTGCATTAGTGCGAGGGCCGACAGCTTTTCCTGGCCCATGCATGCGCTGTTATATGTATGCAGCCGCCTTAAACGACTTGCGCTTCTTTCGCATTCAAAAGTCGTTGCAGGCGCATATCTTTACGAGCGCATATATATTTGGAAAGATGATCTCCTAAAGAGCTTTGGCTGCTGTATTTGGCCTGTCTTCTTTCGATTTTGAGGAGTATCTGAAAGAAATAAGAAACAATATGTACTCTTATCTCTCACTTACCCATTTGTGTAATTTGTTGTTGTAAGCCTTGATTTTCGTCATCTATTCGGTTGTTCACGTTTTGCTCTGGGTTTTCAACCGAATTAAGGAAGGATTCGGTAGCAATTATTGCGTCGTGATGATACTTCATTTGCTCATGTCTTTTTGCCTTTTCTTGAATCTCATGCCAGTTTATGAAAGCGCCCTTGTTTTTCCTGCAATGCATAGGTGTCATCAAAGCACAGTGTTTACAGAATACTCCATCTACTGAAGGGCTGTAGACCATCCACGAGTACTCACTGTGGTATT
>NW_028145572.1:1157500-1160000 GCF_977016875.1 Pavona decussata
TCTTAAATTTTACGCTTTATGTCGTATACTCGTAATGTCTTCCTGACACTGTGTTGTTGCAATGATTTCCTTTGCAAGTAAATTTTTGCGTGGGAAATTCTTGAACGCGGCGGCTGAGGATGAAGGCATTGCACATGCTCCGTACCATTTGAACACGGTCGAGACACAGCAGCAAAATGAGTGCCATGCTCCTCAGATTTGTGATTCGAGCGAGAATTGATTACGAATGCCCCACTTCAATCGCCAAATTCAAACCTCTTACCACAGTTGAATAAGGTATGTGATGGAGGAAGTTCGAAGGAACCTTTCCTGAAAGCGGCAACCTTATCTATTTTGATTTGGGCTTATCCCCGCCAAAACGAAAACAAAAAATGGGAATTTTAAAAACGACTCCATTTCGCCGCGTAAGATTGCTCACGCGTGACAAAAATACGCACTCATTTTGCCGCTGTGTCCACGGTCGAGGGACCGTTCAAGCCCACGACGTGGTGAAGGCCTACCAGCTTTCTTACAGGCTTCTCCCAATATTTACTCTATTTTTAAACATTTTAAGATTTGGGAAACACTCATTAAGATGTAACTTTTCCTTTCACTCTTCACAGATAGAAATCAAATTAAAGAGGTACTACGTACGGTGAACAGGAGAATAAACCAGATAAAACGACAGTGCATGTGATACCAGACCATGAAGACTAGCCGTAGGCTTGTTTTATTTTGTGCCATTGTCTGTGTGTTTCTACTGATTCTTTATAACCGGTCCTTACTTAATGAATGGTCAACAGCGATGCATTTCATCCAAAGGACGAATTCCAAGAGCACTTTAATGGAAACGTATTTAACTTTATTTAACGAAGATGAAACTGAGCGACATCAACGGGTGAGAGAAGCTCTACAAAAAGGAAAAACATCAATGGCGTCCGACAACGAAAATGAACTTGAGTTTGGTTCTAAACTTCAAGATCCCTCATGGAGCAACAGAAACGAAAGAGAAGAGAGAAATCAGGAAAAGCAAATTACCGCTAAAAGGAAAAATCTCATCATATTAAGTCCAGGGCGAGGAGGATCTTCTTTCCTTGGATCATTATTTGACAAGAATCAGGCCGTGATGTACTTTTTTGAACCACTCTATTTCCCAGCAAAAAATTGGTACAAAACTCGCGTCGCCACCGAGGAAAAGAAGAAAAACTATAAAACATATTGCATCCAGTTAATCGATAGCTTATTCCAGTGTGATTTTAGTAATATCAATATATCGACTATTGCTGGACGGTTTCATCGCCGTAAGAGTTTGGCGCTTTCTAAATTGACCAACATTTCGAATACTTCACTAGGAGAATCTTGCAATAGTTACAACCACACTGTTATTAAGATTTTAACTAGTCGAGTACCTTATAAAACAATAGAAACGTTAAAGGAGCTTTTCCAACAGATAAACCGATACGACGTCAAGATAATCCACTTGGTTCGAGACCCAAGGGCTGTGGTTTACTCCATGGTACAACTAAAATGGATAAAAAATCACTTGCATTCATCGTTTAACAAATATGTTAACAGCACATGTGATTCAATACTGCAGAATTTGCGGTTTGGTTTGGTATCTCCCCCGGCCTGGCTCAAGGATCGATTTAAAGTAATTCGTTACGAGGACCTCGCGTTGAATACGGCAAATATAGCAAAGGAAATGTACCGGTTCGCGGGATTTGATTGGTCGGCAAGTGTTGATGAATGGATAAGTACTCTTGCGAAAAATACAAAAAAAGGAGGTCCTTATTCGTTGTACAAAAATGCCTCAATTTCTATTGGCCATTGGAGAAACGCTTCGGAGCCATTCATTAGAGATGTAGAAAATAACTGTGGTGATCTCATGAATTTTCTTGGCCACGAGAAATGGAGAAAGCAGGATGTTCAAAACTCATTCGTTTATCATGGGTGATCGCTTTTCAGTGAGTTTGTTTGGTATCATGAGATCTATTGTAGCATACACCTCTACTGTGTAACATCAACTGTATTTAAACTATAAGAAAATATTAACTATTAACTATTAACTATTAAATAGGATCTTTCACAGATCCTACGTATACTTGAGGCATTTTCGTTGTGCGGTTCCTTGCAGATTGTTTGCTATTAAATAGACAATGCTAAGTTTAATTCAAGGTGAAACTACAGGAACTCTCAACTATTGAATATCACCCTTTTTAAACTGCCTCTGGCCAAAAAACCTTTTACAATCGAACTGTCAACGTGTGGAGCTCCTTACAACCTGAATTAAAACTCTGCAGTACAGTGTCAACTGTCGGTAACATGACATCGACGGTCATATGGTGTGTGAATGACGTCATTATTTCCGAACGTCCGCCATCTTGAATTCGTCATCTGATTTAATGATTTTACTACGACGTCAGAAACTATAAAAAAAAATTATTCAATAGAAACAGGAGCCATATAACGGGGGATGGAGACCGTAGGCGTGAGCTCCACGTAAACCCGTTCTTGATAGGGT
>NW_028145572.1:1165000-1242500 GCF_977016875.1 Pavona decussata
GGCGAAGAGAACCCCACTTGGGAGCCTGTTCACAAGCTATTGCAATTGCGTTGTGAATTGTGATAAAAGTTGTCATAAATTAAAGTTCGCGCTGTGAATTGTATTAACGCTTGTTGAATCTTGTAATAAACTTACGTATCCCAAATTGTAATCACAGTGATGTTGCCGTATTATCTTAGTAATAATCCCAGCTGTAGAGTAATAACACATTGTCATATTTTCTAACGTCTTGTATTTTTTAAATTAAATTGACTGCTGAGTGCAGTATTATTCACAAGCTCTTAGCCTTACCGATCATCTGATATTTATTTGGAAGATACCCTGTCTATTCTCGGTTTTCACTTGACGTCACCAAATTCTAGAATTTAAAACTGGGAGGCCTTCAAAATTTTTACCTTCATTCAAGGAAAGATTACCTAAAAATATGTCTGTTCACAATTTTTTAGCTCGATGTCGTGCTTCCTTTTGAAAATAGAACAGTTTCAATTTCCGAGTTTCCATCGTGCGTGACATAAGGAGGACGGCCGTGACAGAGCTTTTCCGTATCTTAAGAATGACTCTTTGGGTGATTTTCAGCATTCTAAACAATTTAAGTTTGAGGAGAAATATTAATCTAAACATTCGAAAATTCACAAGGGCAAACAAACCTCTTTTCTAGCAAAAGTGAACTCCAGATGTTTTTTCGTATTTCTGGCCGCCATGTTTGTGCCCCTCAGAGGGACACAAACATGGCGTCTCCATACTAAGCTCTATAAATTTATGTGGAATATTTTGTCAAATAACTCGAGTACGGAATGCCGCACAGACCTGACACTTGGACAGATGCCTTATTTATTTATCCTCTATACCATGTCAATTTCTTGACTTCATTCATGGAATGGTTTCGATTTTTTTTTTCAATGGCGTGACAGTGAAAACCGAGAATTAGTTATTTAGGAAAAACAGTATAACTCTCTGACAAGTTATAAAACTGCGGCCTAACTTATTAAATATTATTATTCGTCAGGATAAAATAGATGCTTATTGCATAAAAGAAATGGGTTTCTATGGACACTCAAAAGGATATGATCATGAAATCACACAACACCTAAATAAATAAATTAAAGTCAGCTGTAAAGTTAAAATTTCTACAAGGAAGCGGCTACCTTAAAAGTTCGATCACCAAACGTAGAATTGAGCAAATCATCATCAGTTATTTCTTCTAAAAGTAAGTAGACCATTCAAGAAATCATTTGATAACACTATGTATGAAATGGGATAAAAAGTAAGCTTGAATTTATTTATGGAAATTACGGAGGTAAATATAAGAGAGCCAAGATATATGAAGGTAACAATGTCCTCTTTTATCAGATTGGCGTAATTCTCTGGTACTTACGCGTACATCCCTTTTTTCGTCAATGTAAAACTGAAATTCTAAGAGCTTTAGTTCGACTCTCAAAACAACACAGCTTATATGCTTATATCGCCTGAAATACCGACTGTAGCTATAGGTGAATTATTTGTATCATGTACAACTTTGTACAATAGCTCACAACTATACCGACACCACAATAACACAGTAAAAAGGGGAAAGGCTGTAATCGACTTATCTGCAATTATCAAGTGAATATAGAAAATCGTGAATCGCAATTGTAACACCTGTAGGTGAATTGTAAGAACAATTGCCACAACTGTAAATTATAATAACGCTTATTGTATTTTGTTACAATGTATGTTATACAAAATATAACAACATGGCCACGTAGCCGTTATTCAAATAACCTCTGCGTAGGAGGCTAATTATAAGACTGATGTCGTGATTTGTGATAATCCGAGCTTCGTAATATGAAAGTCTTTAAAACTTAAAATGACGGATGGAAAAAAAATGACGGGTGAGTGTAATCTTAACTAAGGTAATTCCTGTGTTTGAGGACAAAACTGTCAGAACGAATTTTCTTCGTCCAAAACAAAGTTTAGTATTTAATCTAGAATTTTTGAAAAATTACATTTCACAATCTTAAATTAGTGCAATTCTTTTTAGGGCAATGTATTTTAAAATAGAAGCGAATTAATCAAGTGTTTTTATCCACCGACTCGGGAAAATTTTCCTGGCAATTACTGGCTCAAACTTCACCGAGCAACAAGTCGCCATGAAACATAAATTGAATAGATACTGGATTTAAAAGTTAATCTGAATCGAGCTTGTATTCGTGACCGCGAATTCTATCCCATTGAAGTTAATGGTAACTGGTACTGCTAATTGATTGGCTCACGGTGTTGTGAGGTGTTATGCTTATAACTGTGGAGGTATAAAATTCAGAAAATAAGGCCGGGGGTATGGGGCTTATATTTTTCAAAGGACTTTTTTAAGGGGTTCACAGTCGGAGGGGCTTAGTATAAGAGTGAAAATCACTTCGGCGTTATAATTGGAGGGAAATTTGTGTCTACAATTTTCCACGTGCAAATGATAATTTTTAGGCGTTTGATAGAAATTCCTGACAAGGTAATCCCTGTGAACATGGTAACTTCAAAAACAAAAGCAGTAAACTTTATTGAAAATGTAACACCGTACATACCACTGGTTTAAATACGGTACATTATAGTTTATACCGCATAGTAAATCATATAGTAACTCAAAGTTCAGTGTACGAAATCGTTCTTTTACGAATAGAAAAGCCTTAGTCATAATCGTATGGGTAATTCACTTTCATTTATTTCGTATTGGAGAGCCATCCCTGTGTACTAGCTCCAGAGCTTACATTTTGAGGGACTTCAGCATTATAGCAGTCCTTTTTGCTTTTCAAATTTTGGGGAATCTACGTGATGCCGCGTGATGGAGCTCGTGCGCGGATCAGGACGATTTCGTGTTCTCAGATCGTCTTCCCAGGAAAAAGATTTGGTGAATGAGGCCGTTTCAGCTTCAACTAAACATAAAAAGAAGCAGGCTTTGAACGTGTTTGTCGAATGACGGAGATTAAGAAACGTTAAAGTTCCGGTTTTACATTGCGGTGGCCTTTTCAAGGTCTACGATTACACAAGGTGGAAGCCGTGAGTGCAGATATTGCTAAAATGGATGCACTGTCACTTAACCATTGGTTTTTCAAATTTGTGATGGAGGTAGCTAAAAAGTTTGGGGAAAGATATCAATATATGCAATTCCCAAATCAATGTAATGTTTAAGACGGTATGTTGCTGTCTTACAGTAACGAGTTGAGCGGGAAATCGTTTGCTGTTAATTGGCAGATTGATCAAATTTCAAATGTCTTCATCAGTATGTTTTTTGGACATCAAGATACGTCCACATGATCAAATTGGCGTAACCTGATTGGGTCATTAGCTCATGAATAATTCATGAGTTTAAGAATGATACTACGCTCTTTTTTTTCCCTATAAGAATCATTTTTATAGCTGAACGTTGGGGCTGAAATTAACTACAATTTAAGAACATTGTAGCGTGACCAGGCTTGACATATGTTTCATCTTTGTTTCTGCAGTTTGAAATCGCACAAAGTTCAAGTACAGGCGATTTGCTGAGCCTAAACATGAGGGCCAGTTTAGGGTTTCTGTTATTTTGCACTGCTGGTGCCTCGCTGCTTCTGGTGTTTTTCTACAGTCAGAATTTGACAGGATCATGGCATCCATCCATCCATTTCGTTCAAGAAATAAATTCCGCCAGCAAATTGATGAAGGAGTTTCTTCATTTCCGCCACCAAGGAGAAAAACAGCGACAACAACGGAAAAAGGAAGTCCGAAAAAAAGAGGAAAAACCAAAGATGTTTGGGAATGGGCAAAAAGCTAAAGAAATTTTATCGCAGGAAAGCGACAGCGAAAGAAATGAGAAACAGAAAACAAACGAGGCATTACCTATAAGGAAAAATCTCATAATATTGAGTCCAGGGCGAGGAGGATCTACTTTACTTGGCTCATTTTTTAACAACAATCCTCAAGTTATGTATTGCTACGAGCCATTATTTCCCGTTGAGCAGAAAATGTTTGGCGTTCATCTGTTCCATCAAGATAAAGAACCGAAAAAGTACAAAGAAACTAGCATCGAAGTAATTGACGGTTTCTTCCAATGTGATTTTAGCAATGTCACCAAAGCATTTTTTTCGGCGTTTACTAACAGCAGCTTTCACCGCAGTAAAAGTAAAACGCTGTCTAAGAAGTATTTGCCCCAGTTTTCGAATGCCCCACTAAGTGAATCCTGTAACCGTTACGATCACACTGTTGTCAAGATTTTATCTTCCCGGTTGCCTAACAGAACAATACAAAGCTTAGAAGAGCTTTTCCAACAGAAAAACGGATATGACGTAAGACTAGTCCACTTGGTTCGCGACCCAAGAGCGGTAATATACTCCAGGGTAAATTTAGGATGGATAAAAGATCACAGGAGTCCCAGGTTTAGTAGAAATGTCCATAGAACGTGTGATCCAATATTGAACAATGTGCTGCTTGGTTTGGTATCTCCCCCGCCTTGGCTTAAGAATCGTTTTAAAGTAATTCGCTACGAAGACCTCGCGTTGAATACACTAAACGTAACAAAGGAACTATACAAGTTTGCGGGATTTGATTGGTCGGCAAGTGTTGATGAATGGATAAGTACTCTTGCGAAAAATACAAAAAAAGGAGGTCCTTATTCGTTGTACAAAAATGCCTCAATTTCTATTGGCCATTGGAAAAACGCTCCGGAGCCATTTATAAGAGCGGTAGAAAATAACTGTGGTGATCTCATGAATTTTCTTGGCTACGAGAAATGGAGAAAGCAGAATGTTGAAAACTAGCATGGGTGATTGATTTCCAATGAGCTTGTTTCTTGTCAGTGACTGATCTCTTGTAGCCGGGTATGGTGTAAAATAATAAAGACCACTAAAAAGATACAACAGCGAGCTTGAAACTTTCTCTTAAACATGGCGCTTCATAACAAAGTTGTTTGCAGATTCATTAATATCTATACCGAGAAGTTTGAATTTTGTCGGGCTGAGCGGCGGGGGGGTGGGGGGTTGGGGTGAATTTTGTCGCCCTCCATAACTTCGCAACTACAGAAGATATGACAATGAGGCTTGGGAGATAGATAATACGTCGAAAGATTTTTTCTTTGAGGTCCACAACGGAAAGTGATGACGTTATATGACGTGTTAATTTTGTCATGATTGCCATATGAAGGCCATTTTGAATTATGGATTTCCCCAAAACTTCAGGAAAGCGCCAAAATTAAGCGAAAAGTAATCTAAACCAATAAAGGGACAATAATATGAGGTACAACATGAAAATTACAATAAGAAAAGTAAATTTTCGTCATTTTAAAAAAAACTGCCCGTCAAAGTTGGTTGTCGTGGTAACATGAAATTCAATGAACACTAATAATAATAATAATAATAATAATAATAATAATAATAATAATTTACATTTGTATAGCGCAAACCTCTATATGGATATATTCAGGTGCGCTTTCCACTATTGTCAACACAGAATTATGTTAAGAGCAACTAAGAATACAAGAAACTATTAAAAACTACAAGCCCATACAATCAAAGGCAGCGATTACCTAGTCAATAAACTAGTTAAAGGACAAGACATGAATAAAAATCTATTTAAAGGCTAAATTAAAGAAAGTGTCCAATGTCTTTATGTTGCAAATTGTTGAAGGTAATGCATTCCAAAGATAAGGTGCCGCTGACTGGAATGCACGATCGCCAAGGGTTGGACGGGTCTCGGTGCTAGGTAACTCAAGTAATAAAGACTCGTTTGACCTAAGAGAGAACTTGGATTGCTTTTTGGTGCTAATTAAACACTAACCGACCACATCAAATTTTTCCCAGATCAATTTCCGAAAAAGTCCTGAAGTTTCACGGTATTTGCGCAAATATTAAAAACGTTATTCAGGTTCAACGTCTCCGCGGGCAGAAAACGCTACTAGAGGCGCTCGGCGTTACCACCAACCTCGTTACGAGGCTCATAGTTCGTCCACAGCGTTGGATTGCAAAGGACCTTTTCTAATTTAAATAAGCTTTTTCTCTTACAGCACGACCATTCGGAACTTGCGGAATCTTCTCTCTTCTGATGTCCGTTTATTGCAAGATTGCACCATAAAGTGCATATGAAGTGAAATTTTTTTGCGTTTTCTTTTTCTTTTCTTTCTTTCTTTTTTTTTTTATTTTTTGATTATCTTCTCTCGTTCCAGAGATAGTTAAGTTTTTGTTGACGTCACAAATCGTCTCACAATGAAGATAAATCACAAACAAGAATATATATGGAAATATTAAAAAGATCCCATTCAAACTTGGCACCAATAATGCTCGCCAGGTAAAACGCAAAATGATACCCATTTCGATGTTGCCATGGCATTAAACTCGACCCCAATTCCTTTCTGCTATGAACCAGTTATCTCCATTTTCGACCAGATAAGGAGAGGCATGCAGTCCTACTTGAAACACGTACACAAAATCGGCCATGCTACGCTACGTCTCTTCACCAGCTCATTGGAAGTAAACGATGTCTGATTAAAACAAATAATCAAAGGCTCCTGTGAGCCAACTCGTAAATGTAGATAAGTGAGTAAGATAGTGGTAACCGTAATAAGAGCGAGTGCACAGAAATATCAAGCAAAATCATAAAATCGCGGTCACGGTCAAAAATGAAACCCACTTTCATTTTCAACTTGTAATGAGGTGTTTGTGTGTTTTAGAAGGTTTCGGGGTCTATTTGTTAAAATACGGCCAGATTTTTGATTTCTAGCTCTCGCTGGCTAAAAAATACCCGAATTAATTAGCAAAAAATAGCATTGACGTAAATTCCCTCGCGTAAGAAATAAAAGCTATATCATCAAAAAGTGGAAACTAAACGTAAAAGAAAAAGTATTTGGCCCTTTATATCAGCCTGTTTTTCGGTTCTAGATCATACCTTATACTGCGAAAAAACACATTCTTTGATGAAGGTTTAACAAGAGCCATAAAAAACTGACTTTTCGA
The DNA here is from genome assembly GCF_977016875.1 of Pavona decussata. Lineage (NCBI taxonomy): Eukaryota > Metazoa > Cnidaria > Anthozoa > Scleractinia > Agariciidae > Pavona > Pavona decussata. Next base: position 1,171,948 of record NW_028145572.1, read on the forward strand.
TGTGTAGCCACTCTCCAGGAATTAGTTTTTTTTGGTTTGAGGGTTAGGGATTCTTACGTTTGGGGGTTAGTTTTCTTACGTTTAAGGGTTAGGGATTCTTACGTATGGGGGTTAGTTTTCTTACGTTTAAGGGTTAGGGATTCTTACGTATGGGGGTTAGTTTTCTTACGTTTAGGAGTGAGTAATTCTTACGTTTCGGAGTTAGTTTTCTTACATTTAGGGGTTAGGGATTCTTACGTATGGGGGTTAGTTTTCTTACGTTTAGGGGTTTGTAATTCTTACGTTTGGGGGTTAATTTTCTTACGTTTGCGGGTTAGTAATTCTTACGTTTGGTGGGTTAATTTTCTTACGTTTAGGGGTTAGGGATTCTTAGGTATGGGGGTTAGTTTTGTTACGTTTATGGGTTAGGGATTCTTACGTATGGGAGTTAGTTTTCTTACGTTTAGGGGTAAGTTTTCTTACGTTTAGAAGTTAGTAATTCTTACGTATAGGGGGTTAGTTTTCTTACGTTTGGGGGTTAGGGTTCATACGTTTGGGGGTTAATGTTTCTTACGTTTGGGCCTTAGTTTTCATACGTTTGGGGGTTAGTAATTTTTACGTTTAGGAGTTAGTTTTTTTACGTTTGGGGGTTAGGGATTCTTACGTTTTGGGGTTAGAAATTCTTCCCTTTGAGGGTAAGTTTTCTTACGTTTGGGGGATAGTGATTCTTACGTTTAAGGGGTTAGTTTTCTTACGTTTGGGGGTTAGGGATTCTTACGTTTGGGGGTTAGTATTTCTTACGTTTAAAAGTTTGTTTTCTTACGTTTGGAGGTTTAAGATTCTTACGATTAGGGGTTAGTTTTTTTACGTTTTGTGGTTAAAGATTCTTACGCTTGGGGGTTAGTTTTCTAAGTTTGGGGGTTACGGATTCTTACGTTTGGGGGTTAGTTTTCTGACGTTTGGGGGTTAGGTATCCTTACGTTTGGGGGTTAGTCGTCTTACGTTTTGGGGTTAGGGATTCTTACATTTGGGGGTTAGCTTTCTTACGTTTGGGTGTTAGTAATTATTTCGTTTTGGGGTTAGTTTTCCTTCGTTTGGAAGTTAGGGATTTTTACGTTTGGGGGTTAGTTTTCTTACGTTTGGGGGCTAAAAGTTCTTACGTTTGGGGGTTAATTTTTTTTTGGTTTGGGGGTTAGTAATTCTTACGTTTGGAAGTTAGGGATTCTTGCGTTTGGGGGATAGTCTTTTTTGGTTTGGGGGTTAGTAATTCTTACGTTTAAGGGGTTAGTTTTCTTACGTTTGGCGGTTAGGGATTCTTACGTTTGGGGGTTAGTATTTCTTACGATTAAAAGTTTGTTTTCTTACGTTTGGAGGTTTAAGATTCTTACGATTAGGGGTTAGTTTTTTACGTTTTGTGGTTAAAGATTCTTACGTTTGGGGGTTAGTTTTCTTACGTTTGGGGGTTAGTAATTCTTACGTTTGATGGTTGGTTTTCATACGTTTGGAGGTTAGTAATTCTTAAGTTTAGGGGTTAGTTTTCTCACGTTTGGGGGTTAGGGATTCTTACGTTTGGGGGATAGTAATTCTTACGTTTAAGGGGTTAGTTTTCTTACGTTTGGGGGTTAGGGATTCTTACGTTTGGGGGTTAGTATTTCTTACGTTTAAAAGTTTGTTTTCTTACGTTTAGAGGTTTAAGATTCTTACGATTAAGGGTTAGTTTTTTTACGTTTTGTGGTTAAAGATTCTTACGTTTGGGGGTTAGTTTTCTTACGTTTGGGGGTTAGTAATTCTTACGTTTGATGGTTGGTTTTCATACGTTTGGAGGTTAGTAATTCTTAAGTTTAGGGGTTAGTTTTCTTACGTTTGGGGGTTAGGGATTCTTACGTTTGGGGGATAGTAATTCTTACGTTTAAGGGGTTAGTTTTCTTACGTTTGGGGGTTAGGGATTCTTACGTTTGGGGGTTAGTATTTCTTACGTTTAAAAGTTTGTTTTCTTACGTTTAGAGGTTTAAGATTCTTACGATTAAGGGTTAGTTTTTTTACGTTTTGTGGTTAAAGATTCTTACGTTTGGGGGTTAGTTTTCTAAGTTTGGGGGTTACGGATTCTTACGTTTGGGGGTTAGTTTTCTGACGTTTGGGGGTTAGGTATCCTAACGTTTGGGTGTTAGTTTTCTTACGTTTGGGCTTAGGAATTCTTACGTTTGGGGGTTAGTCGTCTTACGTTTTGGGGTTAGGGATTCTTACATTTGGGGGTTAGCTTTCTTACGTTTGGGTGTTAGTAATTATTTTGTTTTGGGGTTAGTTTTCCTTCGTTTGGAAGTTAGGGATTTTTACGTTTAGGGGTTAGTTTTCTTACGTTTGGGGGCTAAAAGTTCTTACGTTTGGGGGTTAATTTTTTTTGGTTTGGGGGATAGTAATTCTTACGTTTGGAAGTTAGGGATTCTTGCGTTTGGGGGATACTCTTTTTTGGTTTGGGGGATAGTAATTCTTACGTTTAAGGGTTAGGGATTCTAACGTTTGGGGGTTAGAGATTCTTAGGTTTGGAGGTTAGTTTTCTTATGCTTGGGGGTTAGGAATTCTCACATTTGGGGGTTAGTTTTCTTATGTTTAGGGGTTAGTAATTCCGACGCTTGGGGGTTAGTTTTTTTACTTTTGGGGGTTAGGGATTCCTACGTTTTGGGGTAGTTTTCTCACGTTTGGGGGTTAGTCCTTCTTACGTTTGGGGGTTGGTTTTCTTACGTTTGGGGGTTAGGGATTCTTACGTTTGGGGGTTAGTTTTTTTGGTTTGAGGGTTAGTAATTCTTACATTTGGGGGTAAGGGATTTTTACGTTTGGGGGTTAGTTTTCTTACGTTTGGGGGTTAGTGAATCTTACGTTTGATGGTTAGTTTTCATACGTTTGGAGGTTAGTAATTCTTAAGTTTTGGGGTTAGTTTTCTTACGTTTGGGGGTTAGGGATTCTTACGTTTGGGGGTTAGTTAATCTTAATTATAGGGCTTAGTAATTCTTACGTGTGGGGGTTAGTTTTCTTACGTTTGAGGGTAAGTAATTCTTACATTTATGGGTTAGTTTTATTACGTTTGGGGGTCAGTAATTCTTAAGTTTGCGGGTTAGTTTTCCTTTGTTTGGAGGTTAGGGATTCTTACGTTTGCGGGTTAGTCTTCTTAAGTTTGGAGGTTAGTAATTCTTACGTTTGAGGGTTAGTTTTCTTATGTTTGAAGTTAGGAATTCTTACGTTTGGGGGTTAGTTTTCTTACCTTTGAGGGCTAGTTTTTTTACGTTTTGTGGTTGCAGATTCTTACGTTTGGGGGTTAGGGATTCTTACGTTTGGAGGTTAGTTTTATTACGTTTAGGGGTTAGGAATTCTTACGTTTCTGGGTTAGTTTTCTTACGTTTGTGTTTCAGTAATTGTTACGTTTGGGGGTTAGTTTTTTTATTTTGGGGGGTTAGTAATTCTTACGTTTATGTATTGGTTTTCTTACGTTTGGGGTTTAGTAATTCTTACGTTTAAGGAATAGTTTTCTTACGTTTAGTTAATGGGTTAATACGTTTGGGGGTTAGGGATTCTTACGTTTGGGGTTACTTTTCTTACCTTTGGGGGTTAGTAATTCTTACGTTTATGGGTTAGTTTTCTTACGCTTGGGGTTTAGTAATTCTTACGTTTGGGGGTTATGATTTCTTACGTTTGGGAGTTAGTTTTCTTACCTTTTGGGGTTAGGGATTCTTACGTTTGGGGTTACTTTTCTTACCTTTAAGGGTTAGAAAATCTTACGTTTATGGGTTAGTTTTCGTACGTTTGGGGGTTAGTAATTCTTACGTTTGGGGGTTATTTTTCTTACTTTTGGGGGTTAGGGATTTTTACATTTAGGGGTTAGTGTTCTTACGTTTGGTTGTTAGTCATTCTGACGTTTGGGGGTTCGTTTTTTTACGGTGGGGGTTAGTTATTCTTACGTTTGGGGGTTACTTTTCTTACGTTTAAGGGTAAGTAATTCTTACGTTTGCGGGTTAGTTTTCTTACGTTTGTTTGTTAGGGATTCATACGTTTGGGGGTTAGTTTTCTTACGTTTTGGGGGTTACGGATTCTTACGTTTAGTGGTCAGTTTTTTACGTTTGGTGGTTAGTAATTCTTACGTTTGGGGGTAAGATTTCTAATGTTTGAGGGGTTGGGGAGTCTTACGTTTGTGGGTTAGTTTTCTTACGTTTTGGTGTTAGTACTTCTTACGATTGGGGATTAGTTTTCTTCCGTTTATGAGTTAAGGATTCTTACGTTCAGGGGTTAGTTTTGTTACGTTTGGGGGTTAGGAATTTTTACGTTTTAGGGTTAGCCTTCTTACGTTTGGGGGTTAGTAATTCTTACGTTTGGGGGTTAATTTTCTTACGTCTGGGGGTTAGGGATTCTTACGTTTGGGGGTTAGTTTTCTTACGTTTGAATGTTATTAATTTTTACGTTTGGGGGTTAGTTTTCTTACGTTTTGAGGTTAGTTTTCATACGTTTAGGGGTTAGTTTTCTTACGTTTGGGGGTTAAGGATTGTTACATTTGGGAGTTAGTTTTCTTACGTTTGGGGGTTAGGGCTTCTTACGTTTGAGTGTTAGTTTTCTTACGTTTTGGGGTTGATGATAGTTACGTTTGTGGGTTAGTTTTCTTACGTTTGGGTGTTAGGGATTCTTACGTTTGGGGGTTAGTTTTATTACGTTTGGGGGATAAATATTCCTAAGGTTGGGGGTTAATTTTTTTACGTGAGGGGGTTTGTAATTCTTACGTTTAGAGTTTAGTTTTGTTACGTTTGGGGGTTAGGGATTTTTACGTTCGGGGGTTAGTTTTCGTACGTTTCTAGGTTAGTAATTGTTAAGTTTAGGGGTTAGTTTTCTTACGTTTGGGGTTAGGGATTCTTACGTTTGGGGGTAAGTTTTCTTACGTTTGGGGGTTAGTAATTCTTACGTTTATGGGTTAGTTTTTATACGTTGGGAGGTTAGTAATTTTTACGTGTGGGGGTTAGTTTTCTTACGTTTGGAGGTTAGTTTTCATACGTTTAGGGGTTAGTTTTCTTACGTTTGGGGATTAAGGATTGTTACATTTGGGAGTTAGTTTTCTTACGTTTGGGGGTTAGGGCTTCTTACGTTTGAGTGTTAGTTTTCTTACGTTTTGGGGTTGATGATAGTTACGTTTGTGGGTTAGTTTTCTTACGTTTGGGTGTTAGGGATTCTTACGTTTGGGGGTTAGTTTTATTACGTTTGGGGGATAAAGATTCTTAAGGTTGGGGGTTAATTTTTTTACGTGAGGGGGTTTGTAATTCTTACGTTTAGAGTTTAGTTTTGTTACGTTTGGGGGTTAGGGATTTTTACGTTCGGGGGTTAGTTTTCGTACGTTTCTAGGTTAGTAATTGTTAAGTTTAGGGGTTAGTTTTCTTACGTTTGGGGTTAGGGATTCTTACGTTTGGGGGTTAGTAATTCTTACGTTTATGGGTTAGTTTTTATACGTTGGGAGGTTAGTAATTTTTACGTGTGGGGGTTAGTTTTCTTACGTTTGGAGGTTAGTTTTCATACGTTTAGGGGTTAGTTTTCTTACGTTTGGGGATTAAGGATTCTTACATTTGGGAGTTAGTTTTCTTACGTTTTCGGGTTAGGGCTTCTTACGTTTGGGTATTAGTTTTCTTACGTTTTGGGGTTAGGGATACTTCATTTGGTTGTTAGTTTTCTTACGTTTGGGTTTAGGGATTCTTACGTTTGTGGGTTAGGGATTCTTACGTTTGGGGGTAAGTTTTTTTACGTTTGTTGGTTAGTAAATCTTTTGTTTCGGGGCTAGTTTTCTTACGTTTGCCGGCTAGTAATTCTTACGTTTGAGGTTTAGTTTTCTTACGTTTGGGGGTATGGCATTTTTACGTTTGTGGGTTACTTTTCGTACGTTTTTGGGTTAGTATTTCTTACTAGTTTTCTTACGTTTGGGGGTTAGGGATTCTTACGTTTGTGGGTTAGGGACTCTTTGGTTTGGGGGTTAGTTTTCTTACGTTTGGGGGTTAATAAATCTTACGTTCGGCGGTTAGGTTTCTCCCGTTTGGAGGTTAGTAATTTTTACGTTTGGGCGTTAGTTTTCTTACGTTTGGAGATTAGTTTTCATACGTCTAAGGGTTAGTTTCTTACGTTTGGGGGTTAACGATTCTTACATTTTGGGGGTTAGTTTTCTTATGTTTGGGGTTTAGTTTCTTTACCTTTGAGAGTTGGGGTTTCTTACGTTTTGGGGTTAGGGATTTTTACGTTTTGGGGTTAATTTTCTTATGTTTAGAAAGTTATTGATGTTTACGTTTGCAGGTTAGTTTTCCTATGCTTGAGGGCAAGTAATTCTTAAGTTTAGGGGTTAGTTTTTTTACGTTTGGGGGTTAGTTTTCTGACGATTGGGGGTTACGTATCCTTACGTTTTGGTGTTAGTTTTCTTACGTTTGGGTTTAGGGATTCTTACGTTTGAGGGTTAGGGATTCTTCCCTTTGGGGGTTTGTTTTCTTACCCTTAGGTTTAGTAATTCTTTCGTTTCGTCATTAGTTTTCTTACGTTTGGGGGTTAAAAATTTTTACGTTTAAGGGTAAATTTTTTTACCTTTGGGGGTTAGTAATTCTTACGTTTGGGGTTTAGTTTTTTTACGTTTCGGGGTATGGGATTTTTAGGTTTGTGGGTTAGTTTTCGTACGTTTTTGGGTTAGTAATTCTTACGTTTGGGGGTTAGTTTTCTTACGTTGGGTGGTTAGGGATTTTTACGTTTGGGGAGTAGTTTTCTGACGTTTTGGGGTTAGGTATCCTTACGTTTGGGTGCTAGTTTTCTTACGTTTGGGTTTAGGGATTCTTACGTTTTGGGGTTAGTCTTCTTACGTTTGGGGGTTAGGGATTCTTATCTTTGAGGGTTAGTTTTCTTACCCTTGGGTGTTAGTAATTCCTGCGTTTCGGGGTTTGTTTTCTCACGTTTCGGGGTTAGGGATTTTTACGTTTGGGGGTTAATTTTTTTACGTTTTGGGGTTAGTAGTTCTTACGTTTTGGGATTAGTTTTCTTGCGTTTGGGGGTTAGAGATTCTTACGTTTCGGGGTTAGTGTTATTACGTTTGGGTTTAGGGAATCTTACGTTTGTGGGTTATTTTTTTTTTACGTTTGGTGGTTAGTAATTCTTTTGTTTCGGGGCTAGATTTCTTACGTTTGGGGATTAATTTTTTTACGTTTGGTGGTCAGTAATTCTTACGTTTGGAGTTTAGTTTTCGTACGTTTGGGGGTTAGGGATTCTTTGGTTTGGAGTTTAGTTTTCTTACGTTTGGGGGTTAGCGATTCTTACGTTTGGGGGTTAGTTTTCTTACGTTTGGGGGTTAGTTTTCTTCCGTTGGGGTTAACAATTTTACGTTTGGGGGTTAGTTTTTTTCCGTTTGGAGGTTAGTAATTTTTACGTTTAAGGGTTAGTTTCCTTACCTTTGAGAGTTAAGGATTCTTACGTTTGGTGGTTAGTTATCTTACGTTTAGGGGTTAGTAATTCTTACCTTTTGGGGAAGTCTTCTTCCGTTTACGGGTTAGGGATTCTTACGTTTGGAGATTAGTTTTCTTACGTGTAAAGGTTAGTTATTCTTACGTTTGAGGGTTAGTTTACTTACATTTGGGGGTTAAAGAATCTTACGTTTGGGGGTTAGTTTTCTTACGTTTTAAGATTTGGGATTCTTACGTTTGAGGGTTAGTAATTCTTACGTTTGGGGGTTAGTTTTCTTACGTTTTAAAAAGTTAATGATTCTTACGTTTAAGGGTTAGTTTTCTTAAGTTTCGGGATTAGGGATTCTTACGTTTGGGGGTTAGTTTTCTTACGTTTGGTGGTTAGGGATTCTTACGTTTGGGGTTCATTTTTCTTACGTTTGGGGGTTAGTAATTCTTACGGTTATGGGTTAGTTTTCTTACGTTTGGAGGTTAGTAATTTTTACGTGTGGGGGTTAGTTTTCTTATGTTTGGAAGTTAGTTTTCATACGTTTAGGGGTTAGTTTTCTTACGTTTGTTGGTTAAGGATTCTTATATTTGGGAGTTATTTTTTTACGTTTGGGGGTTAAGGCTTCTTACGTTTGGGTGTTAGTTTTCTTACGTTTTGGGGTTAGGGATACTTACGTTTGGGGGTTAGTTTTTTTACCTTTGGGGGTTAGTAATCTTTACGTTTGGGGGTTAGTTTTTTTCAATTGGGTGTTAGGGATTTTTACGTTTGGGTTTTTTTTTTTTACGTTTGGTGGTTAGTAATTCTTTTGTTTCGGGGCTAGATTTTTTACGTTTGGGGATTAATTTTTTTACGTTTGGTGGTTAGTAATTCTTACGTTTGGGGTTTAGTTTTTGTACGTTTGGGGTTAGGGATTGTTTGGTTTGGGGTTTAGCGTTCTTACGTTTGGGGGTTAGCGATTCTTACGTTTGGGGGTTAGTTTTCTTACATTTGGGGGTTAGTTTTCTTCCGTTGGGGGTTAACAATTCTTACGTTTGGGGGTTAGTTTTTTTCCGTTTGGAGGTTAGTAATTTTTACGTTTAAGGGTTAGTTTCCTTACCTTTGAGAGTTAACGATTCTTACGTTTGGTGGTTAGTTATCTTACGTTTAGGGGTTAGTAATTCTTACCTTTTTGGGGAAGTCTTCTTCCATTTACGGGTTAGGGATTCTTACGTTTGGAGATTAGTTTTCTTACGTGTAAAGGTTAGTTATTCTTACGTTTGAGGGTTAGTTTACTTACATTTGGGGGTTAAAGAATCTTACGTTTGGGGGTTAGTTTTCTTACGTTTTAAGGTTTGGGATTCTTACGTTTGAGGATTAGTAATTCTTACCTTTGGGGGTTAGTTTTCTTACGTTTTAAAAAGTTAATGATTCTTACGTTTAAGGGTTAGTTTTCTTAAGTTTCGGGATTAGAGATTCTTACGTTTGGGGGTTAGTTTTCTTACGTTTGGTGGTTAGGGATTCTTATATTTGGGAGTTATTTTTTTTACGTTTGGGGGTTAAGGCTTCTTACGTTTGGGTCTTAGTTTTCTTACGTTTTGGGGTTAGGGATACTTACGTTTGGGGGTTAGTTTTTTTACTTTTTGGGGTTAGTAATCGTTACGTTTGGGGGTTAGTTTTTTTACGTTTGGGTGTTAGGGATTCTTACGTTTGGGGGTTAGTTTTTTTTTCGTTTGGTGGTTAGTAATTCTTTCGTTTCGGGGATAGATTTCTTACGTTTGGGGGTTAATTTTCTTACCTTTGGGGGTTAGGGATTCTTTGGTTTGGGGTTTAGTTTTCTTACGTTTGGGGGTTAGGGATTCTTACGTTTGGGGGTTTGTTTTCTTACGTGTGGGGGTTAGGGATTCTTACGTTAGAGGGTTAGTTTCTTCCGTTTGGGGGTTAACAATTCTTACGTTTGGGGGTATGTTTTTCTCCGTTTGGAGGTTTGTAATTTTTACGTTTAAGGGTTAGTTTCCTTACCTTTGAGAGTTAAGGATTCTTACGTTTGGGGGTTAGGGATTTTTACGTTTTGGGGTTAGTTTTCTTACGTTGAGGGGGTTAGAGATTTTTACGTTTGGGTGTAAATTTTGTTACGTTTTGGTGTAAGTAATTCTTACGTTTGGGGATTAGTTTTCTTACGTTTGGGGGTTAGTAATTGTTACGTTTGGGGGTAGTCTTCTTGCGTTTACGGGTTAGGGATTCTTACGTTTGGAGGTTAGTTTTCTTAGGTGTAAAGGTTAGGAATTCTTACGTTTGAGGGTTAGTTTTTTTACCTTTGGGGGTTAAAGATTCTTACGTTTGGGGGTTGGTTTCTTACGTTTAGGGGTTTGGGATTCTTACGTTTGATGGTAAGTTTTCTTACGTTTAAAAAGTTGATGATTGTTACGTTCAAGGGTTAGTTTTCTTAAGTTTTGGGATTAGGGATTCTTACGTTTGGGGGTTAGTTTTCTTACGTTTTGAGGTTAGTAATTTTTACGTGTTGGGGTTGGTTTTCTTATGTTTGGAGGTTAGTTTTCATACGTATAGGGGTTAGTTTTCTTACGTTTGTTGGTTAAGGATTCTAACATTTGGGAGTTAGTTTTCTTACGTTTGGGGGTTAAGGCTTCTTACGGTTGGGTGTTAGTTTTCTTACGTTTTGGGGTTAGTTTTCTTATCTTTGGTGGTTAGTAATCCTTACGTTTGGGGGTAAGTATTTTTACGTTTGGGTGTTAGGGATTCTTACGTTTGGGGGTTAGTTTTCCTACGTTTCGGGGTTAGTAATTCTTATGTTGGGTGTTAGTTTTCTTACCTTTGAGAGTTAGGGATTCTTACGTTTGGGGGTTCGTTTTCTTACGCTTGGGGATAGAAATTTTTACGTTTGGGGGTTAGTTTTCTTTCGTTTAGGGGGTTACAGATTCTTACGTTTGGGGGTTATTTTTCTTACCTTTGAGAGTTAGGGATTCTTACGTTTGGGGGTAGGGACTTTTACATTTGGGGGTTAGTTTTTATACGTTTAGGGGGTTAGGGATTCTTAGGTTTGGGGGTTAGTTTTCTTATGTTTGAGGGTTAGTACTTTTTACGTTTGGGTGTTAGTAATTCTTTCGTTTCGGGGTTAGTTTTCTTACGTTTGGGAGTTAGGGATTTTTACGTTTGGGGGTTAGTTTTCTTACGTTTGGGGGTTAAAGATTCTTACGTTTTGGGTTTAATTTTTTTTTATGTTTGGGGGTTAGTATTTCTTACGTTTGGGGTCTAGTTTTCCTACGTTTTGGGGTATGGGATATTTACGTTTGTGGGTTAGTTTTCGCACGTTTTTAAGTTAGTATTTCTTACTAGTTTTCTTACGTTTGGGGGTTAGAGATTCTTACGTTTTGGGGTTAGTTTTTTTACGTTTGGGGGTTAGGGATTCTTTCGTTTGTGGGTTAACAATTCTTACGTTTGGGGGTTAGTTTTCCTTCCGTTTGGAGGTTACTAATTTTTACATTTGGGCGTTAGTTTTCTTATGTTTTGAGATAAGTTTTTAAACGTTTAGGGGTTAGTTTTATTACGTTTGGGGGTTAGTAATTCATACGTTGGGGGTTTAGTTTTCTTACGTTTGGAGGTTAGAGATTCTTACGTTTGGGGGTTAGGGATTCTTACGTTTTGGGGTTAGTTTTCTTACGTTTGGGGGTTAGGGGATGTTACGTTTGGGGGTTAGTTTATTTATGTTTGTGGTTTAGTAATTCTTACATTTATGGGTTAGTTTTCTTACGTTTGGGGGTTAGGGATTCTTACGTTTGGGGGTTAGATTTCTTATGTTTGGGGCTGAGGGATTCTTAGGTTTGGGGGGTTAGTCTTCTTACGTTTGGGGGTGAAAGGATTGTTACGGTTTGGTGTTAGTTTTCTTATGTAGGGTTGTCAGTAATTCTTACGTTTGGAGGTGAATTTTTCTTATGTTTCGCAGTTAGGGCTTCTTACGTTTTGTGGCTAGTGATTATATCTTTCGGGGGTAAGTTTTTCTTGCGTTTGGGGCCGGGGTTAGGGATTTTTACGTTTGGACGTTAATTATCTTACGTTTGGGGGTTAAGGACTCTTACGTTTAGGGGTTAGTTTACTTACGTTTAGAGGTTATTAATTCTTACATTTGGGGGTTAGTTTTCTTACGTTTGGTGGTTAGTAAGTCTTACGTTTGGGGGTTAGTTTTCGTACGTATGGGGGTTAGGGATTCTTACGTTTGGGGGTTAGTTTTCTTATATTTAGGGGTTAGTAATTCGTACGTTTGGGGGTTGGGGATTCTTACGTTTGGGGGTTAGTTTTCTTTTGTTTGCGGGGTAGTTATTTTTACGTTTGGGGTTTAGGGATTCTCACGTTTGGGGGTTAGTTTTCTTACGTTTGGGGGTTAGTTTTCTTACGTGTAGGGGTTAGGGACTTTTATGTTTGTGTGTTAGTTTTCTTACATTTGGGGGTTAGGGATTCTTACGTTTGGGCGGTAGGGATTCTTACGTTTGGGGTTAATGTTTTTTACATTTGGGGGTTAGGGATTCTAACGTTTGGGCGTTAGTTTTTTTTTGGGGGGGGGTAGTAATTGTTACGTTTGGGGGTTATGGATTCTTACGTTTTGGGGTTAGTTTTCTTACATTTGGGGCTTAATGATTCTTACGTTTGTGTGTTAGTTTTCTTACGTTTGGGTGTTAAGGATTCTAACGTTTGGGGATTAGTTGTCTTTCGTTTGGAGGTTAGGGATTTTTTACGTTTGGGGGTTAGTTTTCTTTCGTTTGGGCGTTAGTGATTCTTACTTTTGGGGGTTAGGGATTCTTACGTTTGTGTATTAGTTTTCTTTCGTTTGGGGGTTAGGGATTCTTACGTTTGGGGGCTAGTTTTCTTACGTTTGGAGGTTAAGGATTCTTACGTTTGTGGGTTAGTTTTCTTGCGTTTGATGGTTAGTAATTCATACGTTGGGGGTTTAGGTTTTTTTACGTTCGGAGGTTAGAGACTCTTACGTGTGGGGGTTAGGGATTCTTACGTTTTGGGGTTAGTTTTCTTACGTTTGGGGGTTAGGGATTCTTACGTTTGGGGGTTATTTTACTTACGTTTGGGGCTTAGATTTCTTATGTTTGGGGCTGAGGTATTCTTAGATTTGGGGGTTAGTTTTCTTACGTTTGGTTGTCAGTAATTCTTGCGTTTGGAGGTGAATTTTTCTTATGTTTCGCGGTTAGGGCTTCTTACGTTTGGTGGCTAGTGATTATTACTGTCGGGGGTAAGTTTTATTACGTTTGGGGCCGGGGTTAGCGATTTTTACGTTTGGACGTTAATTTTCTTACGTTTGGAGGTTAAGGACTCTTACGTTTAGGGGTTAGTTTACTTACGTTTAGAGGTTATTAATTCTTACATTTGGGGGTTGGTTTTGTTATTTTTTGGGGTTTAGGGATTTTTAATTTTAGGGGGTTAGTTTTCTTACGTTTGGGGTTAGGGATTCTTACGTTTGGGGATTTGTTTTTCTACGTTTGGAGGTTATTAATTCCTACGTTTGGAGGTTAACTTTCTTACGTTTGGGGGTTAGGGATTCTTACGTTTGGGGGTTAGTTTTCTTACGTTTGGGGATTAGGGATTCTTTCGTTTGGGGGTTAGTTTTCTTACGTTTGGGGGTTAGGGATTCTTAAGTTCGGGGATTAGTTTTCTTACGTTTGGGGGTTAGTTTTCTTACGTTTTGGGGTTAGGAATTTTTACGTTTGGGTGTTAGTTTTGTTACGTTTGGGGTCTAGTAATTCTTAGTTTTTGGGGTTAGTTTTCTTACGTTTGGGGGTTAGGGATTCTTACGTTTGGGAGTTAGTTTTCATACGTTTGGGGGTTAGTTTTCTTACGTTTGGGGGTTACGGATTCTTACGTTTGGGGGTTAGTTTTCTTACTTTTGGGGGTTAGGGAATCTTCTGTTTTTTGGGTTAGTTTTCGTACGTTTTGCGGTTAGTTTTTTAACGTTTGGGGGTTAGGGATTGTTAGGTTTTGGCGTTAGTTTTCTTACGTTTGGGGGTTAGTAGTTCTTACGTTTAAGGGGTTAGTTTTCTTACGTTTAGGGGGTTAGGGATTCCTACGTTTGATGGTTAGTTTTTTTACGTGTTGGGGGTTACTAATTCTTACATTTGGGGTTTTTTTTTCTTACGTTTGGTGGTTAGTAATTCTTACGTTTGGGGGTTAGTTTTGTTACGTTTTGGGGGTTAGGTTTTCTTACGTGTGGGGGTTAGTTTTCTTACGTTTGGGGGTTAAGGTTTCTTATGTTTGGGGGTTAGTTTTCTTACGGTTGGGAGAGAAACTTGATGTTGATTTCCATAAAATTCGCACTTGTCTGAGGAGTTGTGGTGGTTTATATTTTATAAACGAAATAAAAAAAACTTGTTCTTCGTGCATTGCTGAGCTATATAAGCACTTGGGAATTTTCAAGAACACTCGAGAAGTGCAGAGAGGCACTCGCCTACGTGCTCATATAACTCAACAATGCACTCGGCGCGTTTTTGATTTGTTTACTTATTAACAATTATTCTCGGAAGTGAATAGTGGTGGATATTTACGGAGCCACGAAGCTCACTTTGCATATGAAATGATAGATAGCCAACGAGGCTCGGCTATAATCATTTCGTATCCAACAAGCTCGAGTGGAATAATTGTTTTATTAGAGGCAATCGAGAAATATTGTTACTAGATCTTGCTGATTTTCGCTTTCCAAGAAAAACCAGAAGACAATTTAATCCGGGTCGCTATTTCTCGGGCATGGTATAATGTCTCATATAACATGGCCGCTAAGCCACATCGGCTATAAAATAAATAAACCCCTTTTCGGCTTCCTAGTACATCCGATGATGGTGAATGCACTCAGCTGAAAGATTGTCCTAAAAATTTAAAGCTACCTTTAAAGCTTCACTTTACCCGCCAACTGTTCAGTTTTCGTCCAATCTTTCAGCTTCAGGCATAATCCTCCGACACATATACCAGCCACCTAAAGGGGTTTACTTCCCAGATAACTTAGATAGTCACAAATTGTAACACCCAGTCCCAGAACACGTTGTCTTAATTTTGACGGTAGTAATCCGCACTGCCATAAATTTTAATAGCACATCACCGTGTTTCCTCGTGAAGTGATGTAAAATTATTTCAGGGTTTGCCAACATTATGAAGTCTATTCAAACGATCAGTTCAGTTTACCTCCTTTTTCTAAACATTAAACTTCTTTTCGTTTGTTGTAAACCAATTTTTGTTCATGATAGATCGTTGGATCAAGGTTAGTATCTACATTTTGTGGAGAAATAATCGTATACATGCCATTCTTCGTTCGTTCCATCCCCCCCCCTCGCCGAGATGGGAGGCTCCCATGTGAAAGGGGCAGGGATGCTCGTCGTCTCTGCTTAGGGGTGTAAAATCACCGATTTTGGTCTCACTTAGGACGAAACACAAATAATTTTTGCTGACAATGTATGGTTTAGGGTTGCGCATGAAGAAACAAAACAAAAAAAACGCCATTATACCGCTTGAATAAATAAATAAAGCTCGAGCCACGCCCAGATTGCTTTCTTTTAATTTAGTTCTTTATTAAACCGTATCAAGAACGGGTTTATGTGGAGCTCACGCTTACAGTCTCCATCCCCCGTTATATGGCTCCTGTTTCTATTGAATTTTTTTTTTATAGTTTCTGACGTCGCAGTAAAATCATCAAATCAATTGACGAATTCAAGATGGCGGACGTTGCGAAATAATGACGCCATTCACACACCATATGACCGTCCATGTCATGTCATGTATAGTTTTAAATTTAGGTTTTAAGGAGTTCCAGACGTTGACAGTTCGATAATAAAAGGTTTTTTGGCCAGAGGCAGTTTCAGAAGGGGGATATTCAATAGTTGGGAGTTCCTCTAGTTTCACCTTGAATTAAACTTAGCATTGCTACAAGGAACCGCACAACGAAAATGCTTCAAGTATACGTAGGATCTGTGAAAGATCCTATTTAATAGTTAGTAGTTAATATTTTCTTATAGCTTGAATACAGTTGAGGTTACACAGTAGAGGTGTATGCTACAATAGATCTCATGATACCAAACAAGCTCATTGAAAAGCGATCACCAATGATAAAAGAATGAGTTTTCAACATCCTGCTTTCTCCATTTCTCGTAACCAAGAAAATTCATGAGATTACCACAGTTATTTTCTACAGCTCTTATGAATGGCTCCGAAGCGTTTCTCCAATGGCCAATAGAAATTGAGGCATTTTTGTACAACGAATAAGCACCTCCTTTCTCTGTATTTTTTCCAAGAGTACTTATCCATTCATCAACACTTGCCGACCAATCAAATCCCGCGAACCGGTACATTTCCTGTGCTATATTTGCCGTATTCAACGCGAGGTCCTCGTAGCGAATTACTTTAAAACGATCCTTGAGCCAGGCCGGGGGAGATATCAAACCAAACCGCAAATTCTGCAGTATTGAATCACATGTGCTGTTAACATATTTGCTAAACGATGGATGCCAGTGATTTTTTATCCATTTTAATTGTACCATGGAGTAAACCACAGCCCTTGGGTCTCGAACCAAGTGGATAATCTTGACGTCGTATCGGTTTTTCTGTTGGAAAAGCTCCCTTAACGTTTCTATTGTTTTATGAGGTACTCGCTTAGTTAAAATCTTAATAACGGTGTGGTTGTAACTCTTGCAAGATTCTCCTAGTGAAGTATTCGAAATGTTGGTCAATTTAGAAAGCGCCAAACTCTTAGGGCGATGAAACCGTCCAGCAATCGTCGATATATTGATATTACTAAAATCACACTGGAATAAGCTATCGATTAATTGGATGCAATATGTTTTATAGTTTTTCTCCCCGTCCTCAGTGGCGACGCGAATTTTGTACCATTTTACTCCTGGGGAATATAGTGGTTCATAGAAGTACATCACGTCCTGATTCTTGTCAAATAATGATCCAAGGAAAGAAGATCCTCCTCGCCCTGGACTCAATATGATGAGATTTTTCCTTTTAGCAGTAATTTGCTTTTCCTGATTTCTCTCTTCTCTTCCGTTTCTGTTGCTCCATGAGGGATCTTGAAGTTTAGAACCAAACTCAAGTTCATTTCCTTTGTCGGACGCCATTGATGTTTTTCGTTTTTGTAGAGCTTCTCTCGCCCGTTGATGTCCTTCAGTTTCCTCTTCGTTAAAGAAAGTTTCCATTAAAGTGCTGTTGGAATTCGTCCTTTGGATGAAATGCATCGCTGTTGACCATTCATTATGTAAAGACTGGTTATAGAAAATCAATAGAAACGCACAGACAATGGCACAAAAAAAAAGAAGCCTGCGGCTAGTCTTCATGGTCTGGTATCACATGCACTGTCGTTTTATCTGGTTTATTCTCCTGCAGTTCACCGTACGTAGACCTCGTTTGATTTCTATCTGTGAAGAGAAAAAGGAAAACTTACGTTTTAATGAGTCTTTCCCAAATCTTAAAATGTTTAAAAATAAAGTAAATATTCGGAGAAGCCTGTATGTAAGAAAGCTGGTATGCTCATCGAGGCCTTCACTACGTCGTGGCCTTGAACGGTCCCTCGGCCGTAGACACAGCGGGAAAATGAGTGCGCATGCTCGTCACGCGTGAGCAATCATACGCGGCGAAATGGCGTCGTTTTTAAAATTCCCATTCTTTGTTTTCGTTTTGGCGGGGATAAGCCCAAATCAAAATAGATAAGGTTGCCGCTTTCAGGAAAGGTCCCTTCCAACTTCCTCCATCACATACCTTATTCAACTGAGGTAACAGGTGTGAATTTGGCGATTGAATTGGAGCATTCGTAATCGATTCTCGCTCGAATCACAAATCTGAGGGAACATGGCACTCATTTTGCCGCTGTGTCTCGACCGTGTTCAAATGGTACGGAGCATGCGCAATGCCTTTATCCTCAGCCATCGCGCTCAGGAATTTCCCGCGCAAAAATTTACTTGTAAAGGAAATCATTGCAACAACACAGTGTCAGGAAGACATTTTGAGTATACGACACAAAGCGTAAAAAATAAGAAAAGTCCTTTAAAGGTGAGTTTTTTTCTGTGAGTCTGTGAGTTAATTTAGAGGGGAAGTATCAGGCAAATTTGCTGTCATTTCAAAACCCAAAAATGTTTGTCTGTCAGCTGAAACAAAGAAATAATTGTCAAGCGTGTTATAAATAATCACCCCAGTGCAATAAAACTGCCAATTAGTGCCTCTGGTCAGAGACAGCGTAGGCTGTAAGTATCGAAACTTGAAAAATGTTAGGCTAATGTTTTTCAAGTTCTCGCATTTTTGTTTCCAAAATGCGCTAGAACAGATCACGAGTTGTTCCTTTCAAGAATTTAGTTGATTTCTTTCCTCTTGTCATTCTAGAATAATATTTGGCAGCTGATTGAAGGTCTTATTTTATCAATTTTAACAAAAGACTGACCAATAACCCCATGATACTTTCCCTTTAATAATTATATGACAATGCCGAAAGGTAGTCTGGGAAATACCGAATAAATTTCAATAAAAGCTCAGAGTCCATATTGCCCGCCATCTCAAGTCCTCGCTGTATGGTCGAGGCATTATGGATTCTGAGCTT
Source organism: Pavona decussata (assembly GCF_977016875.1). Classification (NCBI taxonomy): domain Eukaryota; kingdom Metazoa; phylum Cnidaria; class Anthozoa; order Scleractinia; family Agariciidae; genus Pavona; species Pavona decussata. Next base: position 1,189,934 of record NW_028145572.1, read on the forward strand.
TTATTGAAAATTATTGGGTATTTCCCAGACTACCTATCGGCATTGTCGCGTACGCTTTTACGCTTTTTTTGGACAACCTTTATCGAAACAGCTGTATAAAATACCTTGTACGTCTAGTGACTGATGTTACGTTGATGAAACTGGCCGGTGTTTTGAAACTAGAAAGAAAGAACATCTTAGGGATGTTAAGACGTGCGCTAGCGTCTCGAACATTGCGAAACATGCTTGGACATTTGAACACTACTCCAAAGTGATTGACAACTGCTCTTTCCGTACGCGAAAAACACTAGAATCTTGGCCACATTTCGCTATCAAGCATGCTGATAATACTTCCAAGCCACTCCCTAATCAGTACTCTGTTCTATTTAAAAAAATTTGTCCACTTAATTAACGCCTTTTATCTTTGCATTGTTCCTTTTATTATTTCTGTATATATTTTACATTCGTTGTTTACACTCTTTTCTTTTTATAAGAATATTGTTTTTCCGTCCCAGGCTGAATATTCTTATTTTTCTGTCGATGTTAGGCTGAAATATTCTAATGAATATTCTTAGCATCGAACATTTGGCTAGTGTCGGTTCTTATCGTTTTATTGGCTAGTTTTACCGTTTAGAGAAAGGAAGAATTTTATACGGTTTAGTTAAAAACATAATTGCCTGATTGTATTTACAAATTTTTAACACACAAAATTATATTCTTTTCAAAATCTCCGTCGCGGGTTTATTTATAAAATATTCTTAAAATTTCGCAAATTTCAGCCTCGATATTCCTATAAAATAAATTAATAAAAAAATAATAAATAAAATAAATATAAAAAAAGAGTGTATTCCCTTTTGTCCATCGAAGGCTACAGTTTGACAGTCGAAGGCTCAGATTTTTATAATTTTAGCCAGAGAACATTTGTAAATATTTTGATGTCTTATCCTGGCTACGCATCAATTTTTAATACTGTGAATACTCCAATTTCGATTAGGACAGCATCACCCCCCGTACCTGTCTATTTAACTGCCTGAGATTTTTAGAAACACAAGTGTAAATGAATTTCGGAAAATCTTTAATTAATTTGACATTAGCTCTCTCGTTTATATTATCATTTGGTAACTTATCGCAGTTAGATAGCCCCATTATTATGAAACAGGTAGACCCACTATATCCAAGACTGCTATGAATTTGAAACTCTGTGCTTTCTGTCATTCAAACCAATGAAGTTATTTAAGGGCGGTGCCTTCTTATGTGGAAGTATTTTGTGTGGTGTTTGGATATGCGGGAAAGTGGATCTCAGCAAGGGCTACTGAAACCCAAAAAGAAAATTGGGGTAACCATGCATTTTTTAAGAGATAATGCAGCAACAATTATTCTAAGAACAGTAAAATACAAAGCAATGTATGGCGTTTTTTTTTTTTTTCCAAATTAAAGCTTTTTTTTATCTCTGAAAAATGAATGGCATGGTTACCCCCAATTTTCTGTTTGGATACCAAGAGCACTTGCTAATTTCTGCTTTCTCCGCATAGTTTTAAACCGCGCCAAAATATCCCCGTGTTGGTAGGCACCACCCAAAGGAAAACCGAGTATCTCGAGATGCGCAGAACCGTAACTGTTTTCATGCAAGTCCTATGATAGCATAAGCTTAAAATTTACAGAAAAATATAAGCTTTAAAAGTGTTAAGACATTACCTCAAAACCACCGTTGGTCCTTTGTAACAGCGTTGATCCTTCTGTATGTCGATCAACTCTAGTTACTAGCGACGTGTGGCAGCACACATTCCCGCAGCGCAAACGTCCTTACTTACATCTTGCCCGCTCTTCACATTCAAATTTCATATTCTGTACTCACGTAAAAGGCACCGTATATTGGAGGTCTAATGGCGTTTGCGTATTCAAGACCTTTCCTAAGAGCTATTTTAGAAGCCAATTTCCACTAACTTTTGGCGTCATTTGACAAGCCTGGGCTTTACCTCGGTGTAATTGTAATAACATCAAAACTCACAGCTGACGGAAAACAAGAAAAAACGTCAAAACAATACAGGGAAGGAACACAATAACCTACGACACAAAGAAGCTGTCAGGTTCTTCATAGGTGATTTACAACCGGCAATCCCTAGAGATCCAAAAGGCAATGGTGTGACAGCCATCCTGGATGACAAAACAAACGGTTCTGTCATCCAGCATGGCCCCCTTGTCATTGTCTTTTTGCATCTCCAGGGATTGGTTGCAAACTACCCATTCACCGAGGTGGATATCGTGCTGATCGGGAAAAGCAAACACCGATCCCATCCCTAATTGGTATTGAAAGGCAAGATACTACGTTTGTACAAAAAAATAGTACATCTCCTGTCTCGCCGTGTTTCATCCGTGGCAAAGATACTTGACACATCATCTTTTTCCTTTGGCCAATCTGGAAAACAGGATGTCGGCGTACGTTATGACAACAACAATAGTTGTACACGTCACAGGGTGTTTATCTTGTAATTGTCCAACCTCGTTCTCAGGGTACTCATAAAGCACAAACAAGTATTTTTTTAAAAAATCTTTCTGTCAAAATGACACCTTTGGCCCTCATTTGCCGGCACAATAATCAACACGACGAACAGTCTACCGTTCTCTTTTCAGTGTTGCCAGATCCCGGCCCGACAAGCGCGAGTCCGGCCTCAGCCAAGCCGAGTAACTTGGCAAACACTATGGTCAGTTATTAAAAGACAGTTTCGACGGTTGCCAACAGTCATATCTAAACATTGTCTGCTGCTGACAGTAACAAGAAGGCTTGCATCCCAGACTAGAAAGCTATTTATCTACTTAAAATAAACAACTTATAAACAGATTTGGAGGCCCACTGATTGTCTTAAGCCGCGGCCTAAGTTAGACTCTGTTTAAGCAACTGGCCCTATGTCTCTGGTACCCAAACTAGATGAAGTTTGTTGCACTGTCGACTAAGTGCTTGCTTTGATGTTAACTAGTACCAGTTACGTTGGGACGATCACGTCACCAAACCAATCAACAACGCTAACAAAGACAACAAACGGCTGTGACATTCTAGTGTTACTAAAACGGGCTGGCGTAAACTGTAAAGCCCGTCGTTTTCAGAGCGATATCCCAGCCAACTCATTAACTGTAGAGTCCAGTTTTCTACCTAGACACGACCCTAAGTACAACCTTAGACAACGCCCCTTTTGCCACCTCCCGAAGATGTACACCAAACGTTTTAACCAGATTTTTAACGATAGTTCATTCCCGCCGGCAATGTGCTGTAGTATAAATGCATAATTCATTTTATGGCTTTTAGGTAAAATTTGTTTTTGGCCTTTTGTATAACTTTTCCTTGCATTTCATTAGCGTTAATTTAATCTTTATCTTCCTAATGTATTTTTACTATTGTTTAAATAGTAAAAGTAATGTAACAGTGCAGCCAACTGGCTGCGAAGTACTTTGGAAATAAACTATGTATCTACTGATCTTACTGCTACTTTTATCTTTAAAGCAATGTCTCTTAAGCACGAATTATTACTTCAGAAATGAAAATGTTCTCTTCGTTTGTTTTGTTAATTAATTTATTTATTTATTTATATTTGGCGGTAGGGTTTATATTAAACTGTATGAATAAAGATTTCATAATTCCTTTTAGTTTAAATACGTATAATGCCATGTAAAGATGTGCAAATACCTTAATAAATTGTTGTTGTTGCTGTTTACATTTGTTATTTCATAATATTGATTAAAGTCTGTCATTTATAACAAATACAACCTTATGTTTATCAATTTATTTAGAGAAATAGAGGCAAGGAAACCTCTTCAAAGCCATCCGTCCGGTGGGCTCCTCAAATGAGGATTCGGCCGCCTGTAAATAACTTTAAGCATGACGTGCGCATGCTTATTTAAGGTTTAGGAAAGCAACTCTGACGATTGTATGAACAAGACACCGAAAATAAAATCTAGGAACGATATGTTTGCTGTGTTGTTTTTAGCAAACAATTTAAAGGAGCAATTTTTTTATTGGCTTCTTTTTTACTATTATACAACTTCAATAACAGATGACTGAAATCTTCAGTCGGCTACGTCAAGTAACGCGCAAACACAACTAAACTAATACGATCGTCCAAAAGGTTGTTTCTTTTAGGAAACCCTGACTTCATGTATTTTCTTTAAAAAGATTATTCGTAGCACGAGTCAAGTTCGAGTTACACAGGATCCAACTTTTACCTTTCGAATTTTTTTCTTCTTTTTATATCTTCTGGTTGTCATTTTCGTTTACATAATGATTTCTAGTAGTAAACAGAAAGATTTTTAAAATACTTGTTTGTGCTTTATGAGTACGCTGGGAAAGAGGTTGGACAATTACAAGATAAACACCCTGTGACGTGTACAATTATTGTCATAACGCCCACATCCTGTTTTCCAGATAGGTGCCACGCAGGCACCAGGCCTGGGTGCCACGTTTGTATGATATTTTGATTTTAAAAAAAGATAACAAAATATAGCCGCTACGTAATATGTTAATTACTCAATGTTCTGAAGTGCGGGGTTTGAGGTGGCGGAATACTGTGTAGCTAGATTCATAAAATACTGCCCAGGTTCAAAAGAATCAAGTGTTTTTTAATACGTAAAATGGGATTTTATATTAGCTTGGGAGTACGAACGATATTTTTCCCCAGGAATAAGACAGAAACCGAAACATCCACAGGGAATTCAGTTGAAGCAGTAAGAGAAATATGAATAAAATCCGGCGAAATTAATCATGAGGGACAAGGAAACGGCAAAAACTAAAGGTATTATTACTTGGGCGGAGCCCAAGGTATAAAACAGGATTTCTTCTCAAGTCTCAAATGGCAAAGAGGGGTCTACTGCGCGTGCGCTTCAAGTTGGCCGAGTCTGGAACTGTTGCGGTATCTCTCCTGTATCTGTCGACGGATCGCGATCGTGACAAAGTTATGTTCATAAACTTCACAGCTAACATTTTTGATATGTAAGAAACTAGTGTTCCCGCAGTGGCGGTGTTAATTTATTGGAAAGTAAAGGATGATTTCCGCCGTTGCGAAATGTGGTGCGGCAGGAACTTCCGGGGTGTTGTGTGATTCAACCAAGTTATCAGTGGACGAAATTAAATCTACAATGTTCTCTAGCTGGGCGACATGTTTAATGCGGAAATGTGTGGATAAAACAGAAGCAAGCAATGATTTACGACTTGAAACCGAAAGCGCCGGGGTTTTTGTTTTGGTGCCAGAGATGATCACGTGACTATGTTTATACTTCATTTGCCGCTCGCTGTTTTTAGTTTCTCAGAAGTGTTGCAAAGGTGATAATTATTTCGCACTATTCTCGTCTATGTACTCATTTTTTCAAGAAAACAAAACCGCGAATATCACGAACCCTCCATCCACCCTCCATCTTCCTTTTTGGCATGTTCCACAAGTGCAATGTTCGCGATTGTGCATCATCAGTAAAATCTGTTGTAATTGTGTTTGATGATCGTAGTGATGTGTTGGAGAAAACTATGAAGGTTACTGTACCTAGTCTATCAAAGGAAAATGTTGTTCCAGTGAAAATAAACGTAGTTATTGAGATTTCCTCAAGCGAATTTATTTTTAGCAAAAATAATCGTATTGGCTTTCACAGGTGTGTGTTTCGACGCGATCGTGCGCCCAGATCGTGTTACTGGTGAAAAAGCTCAACCATCTGTCACAGAAAGCCCAGAAAATAAGGGTATCAGGGTGGAAAGGTATTCGCACAAATACTCCTCTGTCGCCAAAATTAATCACTACCACTGGAACCACAAATACTCCTTTGTTGCCAAAATTCATCATTGTCTTAGATGCACTTCATGGATACAAAATCTGACACGTTTAGTAAGAGAGTAATGTTTTATTTTGATCATTCATCAATTACAGTTATGACCTTCATTTTCGGTTGAACTACTATACATTACGTATATCGCAAATACAAAGTGATGCCTTAGACTCTCAGCGAGTCTTTTATCGTTCACCTGTCATCAAAGACAACTAACGTGCATGCTCACATGGATACTCCTAGTGCAACGACACCCAAGTATACGCTCCCACAGCATCTTATTTTGTTATTCGTTCAGATTATGATAAAATTTGTTGACTCTGAATCGTGACTCCAGTGAAAAATGAAATCTTTCAATTTTTGATCTCGCCAGTGTAGTTTTTCACTTCCTTATTTAGTTTTCTTTTTCTAAAATTTTTAAAAAGCTTTAAGGTTGCTAGTGCTTTTATTCATTTGATTACAGTCGATTGAAAAACTCACGATATTGTTTTATGATTTCGCTTTAAAGATTTTAATAATTGATGTATCTTTTCGCCTTGCCCGGCACGTTTCATTCTAAACACTTAAAATATTACAAAAACATGCTTACGCAAATCCAATTTCCGATGTCTATCATACTATTTAGCAAAACATTCAGTTTCTTCAATATTTTTCATCCGCTTAACCATTTTGCTTTATTTCACAATTTCATCACTCACAGAAGTAAAAGGCAGCACTGCATTTTTGCCCCTCGAGGCCCTATGCGCCACCTTGGCACCAGGGGACAAGTAAAGTAAGCATTTTTGCCTAACAAATTCAGGTTATTTCTTAAATCAAGCAAGGTATAATTTCCGTTTTAGTTCTATGACAGTCATTAGTTTCTATCATTCTTTCATGTTAATGCCTTGCGTGGTTTTCATGTTGTTGGTCACAACACAATGAATAACTTGACAAGCACACCACAAAATGCGCTCTTCTGTGATCGGTTCAGCAGCTATCAATACACGAAAACAACAGGGAATGAACCTTTTAAAACAGCTTTCGTTATAAACGCAATCTTAAACGTCCCTTTTTGCATCATAGCAACGTTGGCCAATCTTCTCGTCGTCGTTTCAATATGGCGATCGCACACACTCCGTACTCCTTCGAACATGTTACTGATTGGGCTTGCGCTGTCGGATATGGGCGTCGGTTTAATTGAACAACCTGGCTATATCGCCTCTCTACTCGTCTTCGCTAAAAACGGGCCAGTTTCTTCAAGGTGTATCATTTCTATCACTGTGAGCATTTTCGGTTCTATCTTCAGCTGTGTGTCGTTTGGCACGGTTGTAGCCATCAGCGCCGAACGTTACATAGCACTCTCTCTACACTTGAGATACGAAAATGTAGTAACAAGAAAAAGAGTACAGATCTTCCTGATATGTTTGTGGCTTGTTTGTGGAATTTTATCATTCATTTGGGTTCTTTTAGCGCCTAAATACAGATCGTATTTTTTTGCCGTCGGAATCATCCTCTGCCTCCTAGTTTCCTCAGTGATGTACATGCAAATTTACCAAATAATTCGTTACCATAGAAGGCAAATACAAGCCTGCGAGATAAATGACAGACATAACGAGAATATCGTCCAGCGAAGAAAGAACGCCTCTAATATGTTCCTGGTTTATTGTGTTCTTGTTTTATGTTATCTTCCTTACTCGATTTGTCTGGCCTTCAGCAAATTCCACGGCTACACGAAATGGAGTTGGATTGCAGTTAACTTCGCACTTACGGTTATTAACATTAATTCTTCATTGAATCCATTTATTTACTGCTATCGCATGAGAGGAATTCGCCAAGCAATGTTACTGACAGTACACACAGCTATGCGGCAAGCAGCATCATTCCTGGGGTGAACTGGAGAATTGCGTTCTCGCACTTCGACTGTATCAGATCCAACAGCCGGTGATCGATCCACAAACTTACGAATACCACAGTAGTAGTTGGAAAAATTGTTGATGGACTGTTCGCAAGGAATGTCTCTATTCTGGCGAACTCTTCACAACAAGTCAGTTTTCTGTGTGTGGGGCGCGAACGTTTATTAAACGTGTTTTGTAGTTTCGACTGTACCAACTTTCGCACACTGAAGAACCTTAAAACAATTTTTTCAATTTATTGTAGAGAGATATTAGTAAAGTAATTCCATTTTAAAATGTTTCCGACAATGACAAAAATTTACCTAATGGCGACATTTGCAAAGCCTGGACACGTTTCGGAAGCATTTGTGAATTTTAATGTTGTCTAGTGAGTTTCCTGTTTCCATTCACTTCCCCGGCGCTAATTATAAATTATCCTAACTATGGAACCCACTACGATTACCCTAAGGCCCTGTACCTGCTCACATGGAGTGACGGAAGATCCTAGAAGGCGGAACAACTTTTCGTTTGGTTTACTTGTAGAAATTTCGGTCGGGGTGGTTACCAAGCGGAGAAGGAAAAGAGAAAAAATTGTCGGGCTTTAGCAGCTGAACGCCCGGCCGCTGCCGCCGGTCTTCCTCCCTCCCTGTATACAGCCGCTAATTTGCAGGCGGGTTATGGTATATTTAATTTAAATACAGTAAAGTAATTGTAATTTCACAAGTTAGCGCGATTTTCAATTGAGTGTTATAAAACCAAAACCAAAGTAATTTTTCTGGCCAATCACAACAGATGTAAACAGCATAACCAGCCAATCAGAACTCGAAGCAAATACATGTAACTTGCGCCAAGCGCGGGAAAACGCGTCTGGCCAAGCGCGATTGGTTTTGGTCTTGTTGTTGATTGGTTGAGAAAATGGCGCGAACTTTGCCAACCAATCACAGAGTCTAGTAAAGCAAAACCAAAGCAAACGCGAAATTAACTTTTGACACTCGATTGAAAACTGCTTTATGTTTGCAAGCATGAATGAATAAATCAATAAAGTATAAAGGTACGTGCACACAGAATATTTGCGATTTGCCTCGATAATTAATCAAATTCAGTGCTTCCGCGTCCAATGCCGGAATACGGAGGAAAACTGAATGATTTTGAGCAATATTTTCCTCGCCAATACAAAGCAAAATGAGAACGGTTGAAAAAATTTCAACATTTACTTGTTACTCTATTGATTTAGCCATGAATACCACAGTATGTACACTCAATATTGACTTTATTGGTTCATTCTAAAAAGTGCGTTTTCAAAAGCAATGTATAATAGTATGGAAAACATACATTACAAGACTAAAACTAATGTCTAAAACTAATACAGCTAATTTGTTTATTTGTTTTAAATTTAATTTTTACATTATCAGTGTAGGACTTAAACATTTCAATTGTTTTGCTTCAAGAAAATGTAACAAATTTCGCATCTCTGTTAGCCCCAAATAAAGACACAAATCATCTAAACAAGTCTCCGACCTCCAGATACTTTGACAGTGAAAAACATCTTTTTCACTTGTTTTCAGTGCCATTTCTCTACATGGTATTCCTGTGTATCTTTCTCTGTGGCTGACAGAGATAAGTCTGTCCTGTGACACTCTCTATGTCACAGTTCATCTCTATGACGACGCCTATGTCGGTCTCGCCAGCGCCCGCGATCGCGTCCTCCGTGAAATATGGCCGACAAAGCGTCGAGATCGTCAATTCGTTTCTTCAACTCCGAAGGGTCGCGAATCTCCTCTGCTTCCATCATGTAGCGATGACGTAATTCTCCAAAAGCAAACGAGTTTTCCCCAAGAAAATCACCATTATCATCATCGTCGTCAAGTTCAATAATTCGCATCCGCAATTCCCGTTTCATGTCCTCGGGATCTTCCATTCGCTCAAACCGACGACGTCGCATGTCTCTTCGGACTTCGTCGGGAACTCCCGAGTCCATGTCGCGCTCCCACGGCTCTAACACGGCGTAATCGTCTTCGGTCATTTCTCTTGTTCGAATTTTCCGAAGTTCGCGTCGGAGTCGATCAACATCGTGGATTTCTCGGAGCCTCATTTGAAACTCCCGTCGCTTTCGTTCATCCATTTTTCCGGGGGAAAATTCTTTCTTTCTGTTCCTTCGGCCTTCAGCTTGTTGTTTGGCTTGTTCTCTGATCAGACGTTGAATTTTTTCGGAATCCTCTTGTTCGCTTGGGGTTGTTTTCTTTGTTTTCTTCGAGGATTTCTTAGCATCTTTTGTCTTTTCTTTGGAAGATTCCCCGTCCGCTTTCCTTTCTTTGCCCTTCGCCTTTTTCCTGTCGTTTTCATCTTTCTTCTTTTCATCATCTCCTTGCTCGTTCTGATTCTCAGAGCTGTTTTCTCCTTCATTTTTCTTTTCTGCCTCAGATACGTTAAAGCACTCTACAATAAACACAAAACTCTGATAAGACAATATTTATCAGCAAACCTAAATGTCCACTTTAAATTATCCCCGGAAAAGCCTAGTAAAAAGCCTCGATCAATGACCGTGGACAACCGTAGCATGCAAACACAGCCGTCTATAATCACTCCCGGCCGCTTGCCAAAAGGGAGCTTTAGCAACGACGACGGCTACGGCAACGAGAACGTCAAAAAACAAGAGGCTTAATAACCAAAACAACAACTGCACGTGCATTACACATCTTGGTAAATTTCTTTGCCGTCAAGGTTGACCATCATGCAGATGAATTCTGGTCGTGTTTCTAGTTGTAGCGTTTTCGAGCAAATGTTAAATTTTGGCGCATTGACAACGTTTCTCAGGGGTTACCCAAAGAGAACTTTTAAACAAAATACTTTAAATGTTGTCTCTTGTGTTCCTAGATCGTTTGGTGGCATTTTAAAGACATACTTGCGTCAGATAATGCAGTATGGGATATATTATTTCCCAAATTTACGACCAGTTGCACGTTGTTGGCTTTACGAAAATACTAGATGACCTTACTTCGTTTTCCAGTGTTACGAAATTTTCATCCGACATTTTGCCGAAGAAAACTTTACAGTTTCTTTGAAGCTAAATCCGAATTTCTGAGGCAATTAAGGCTTTCCGAACAGATATCCACCGTAATGAACCGTTGAGTGCCCCTGCTTTATCACCCGGTGCACCCCAACATGTGCAGCCGGCAAGTTCCTTACCATCCTCCCCTGGGTCCAACACCCTCTCAATACAAAACCAGTTTGTCAGGTTTTTTTCCTGGTGTTTCCAGTACCACTCAATCAAGTCATCTTCGTAGGTTTCCACCATTAGCTCACACTACGAAATGAAAAAAAAAAAAAAAACAGTTGTTTTATCACTTTCAGTTAATGATTTGTACGGATAAGGAAATACTTTTAAAAACTTTAAAGATCAATATCTTTTCTTCTTTTGTCTCAATACTATACTATCAAACAAGTAAGCAAAGCAGGTCTGAGCAGTTATTAGAGTTTCTCTTTGAAATTCCCTTGCTTACACCTATGAACGATCTTGAGTGGAGAAAACATAAAAACTATACCCTGCTTTTCAGCCTTGTTACTTCTGCATCAGGCGTGTCCCACATCTCATCGGGAAATCCAAGTTCTACCTTCACTCCACGTTTCTTGAGGCCTTTAAGAGTGTCAAACGTCACACTTTCCTCTGACAAAAAAAATTAAAGCAAAATAAAGGGGCCATAAACCAAAAACTGCTTGTTTGAGTGAAGTCACAATCCACGGTATGGAAAAAGAAGGCGGCTGTACATTTGACAACAATACCTTGTGAACCTAACACAGACAACAGGTACATAGAAAGCCACATTTTTTGTGAAATTCGTCCTTGTACTAACAACATTGTGTTTGCTTGTTTTGAAGTCTTTAGAACTTTTCTGTACGTTTTTATGAGCGTTTTAGGGTCTTTGTATGCGAAGAATCATGGGCAAATCTACCAGTTGCCATCTTTTCTCATATGGTGGATTAGAAAAGACAATTTTCTCTGCATTGTTTCCTTCCATCTGGGTAGGATGGTAGGTATGAAACGTTCAGCAGCAAAGTCCCAGCACCTCATCCCAGTAGGGGTGGGGGGTGGGGGTGGTGGTTACTCCCATGGAGTGCAGAGTGTACAAAGATGTGCTGCCTAACTAAATTTAGAATCTGGGTTGAACAGACTGGGCAGTACACCAATCCCTCCCCTTCTGATGCCAGGTGTCTGCCAAGTGTAGGAAAGTTGCCACCCTATATAGGAGACTAGCATTTACTAGTTTCATGCTACAGAAGTCAGGCCCCCTAGTGGAGTATAGTCAACTCTCACATTGTGGACACCTCACTATCATGGGCACCCCAATAATACAGACAGGAAGATCCCCGGCAAAAATAAATTACCGTCTCTCGCTATTAAGGACACTAACTTGTGGTCCCGAGGGTGTCCACAATAAAGGGAGTTGACTGTAAAGCTAGGGTGATGAGAAAAATCTGTGAGCAGAGGGAGCCAACCAAAGTTTTTCTTCCTTACTTCCAGACCATGCTTGGCTCACTCTACTCACTGATTTTTTATCTTTGCTCTATATATACCCCATGTGGGAGCCAGCAATGTGACATGCCAAGGAGATAAGTGTGGCTTTACATTTTACCCACAATTACATCACTCCATAAACACACAGGAACATACTCTTCTCGTATCTCAATGCCTTGACTTTGTCCTTGTGAACCTTGTAGTCCAACACGTTTGCACAAGCATTCTCAAGTGCTTCATTGAGTCGCACTTCACTACAAGAAAAACAGAGAATCAAATTATATGAATGGCACACTTGCTGTAGTTTAATGTACCAGCATGGCCATCTAATCTGTCTATTTGTCAAAAGTTTAGGATCTGCTCACTTACGATCTTCTGTAGTTAATTTCCTTGCGTTGCTCCTGAAATATCTGCCCAGTTTGAAACACTTCATTGGACTTGCCAGACCTCTCAAGCTCATCTTGCAGTTCTTGCACCAGGTGTTTACAAACTATTTAAATATTCAAAGTATTCTTGAATATATTTTCTGTGGGTGAATTTTCAATAATATTTATTATATCTCTAGTTTAGCAATATTCATCTTGAGTGTGTAATGTTGATCATCCCAAATGACAGTCACTCAGTGCCATGGGTATTGGAGCATTTTTCTTGCACGAGATAAGGGAGCACGGATGGCGCAGTGGTGAGAGTACTCGCCTCCCACCAATGTGACCAAGGTTCGATTCCCAGAATAGGCGTCATATGTGGGTTGAGTTTGTTGTTGGTTCTTGTCTTTGCTCCGAGAGGTTTTTCTCCGGGTACTCCGGTTTTCCCCTCTCCTCAAAAACCAACCCCAATTAGTACTCTGTGCTTATACTTGACATTTAAATAAAGTGATTTATTTAAGATAGGACCGTAATCAGCCAAAGACTGATACAACAAGCAGTGAAGCCACAAGAAAAGGCAGTTAATGATAGAGACTTTGACAAGAACCGGATTCGATGTGAGAATAGCATCATGACAGGTTAATGCCAGGATAATTCCAACAGTGAACAGGTCCTGCCTGAGAATCTCTTTTTGTTGTTTTCAACAGCCTGAATCTCAACTGATTAGCATAATACTGATTTGACCAAATAATCTGCTAATCATGCCTTGGATATAACATTTCAATGCTTCAGGCTTTATTTTCGTTTGTTGACAACATCAATATATCAAAGCAACACTGCAAGAAAGCTACAAGTATACACAGCACCTGTTCAAAATCATGCTCCTTTAAATATTAAACCACAAGGGAGGATGTAAGGGGGCAGATGAGGACTTTTGTCATGGATATATTTTCAAATAATTTCCCCATTCTGAATTTTTTTTTTTTTTTTTTTTTTCAGATTGACCCTGGTTATAAAAACAGTCTTGAAAATTCTTGAGTTAGCTTCAGGCTGGGATGGAAAAAAATAAATCAAATGTTCTACACCTGCCCCATCCCCCAGGTGGTCTAGCATTAACAGAATACATAATCTTTAAGCAAGCCAATCATGACCTTTGCTGGCAAAATTGAACTGCTAAGCAAATATTTGTCATTAGTATTTTGACCATGCACAGTACCACCAACATGGATCTCATCAACACAAGACAATTATCTTGTGTATCCATGCAAAATCGATAAGAATTAAAATCTCAAGAAGACAATTTGCATTTTGCATCTCCAAAAGTTTTGTTTAAAAAAATTACTCAACGTACACTACAAAATGTTCGAAAGCCGACAAGTTGAAAGGGAAACTTAGATCGCGAGCTTATTAGTTTATGCATTCCGGTCACATGATAATTAGCTGAAAAAAGTATATTGATAACTAAAACCATCAGAGACAACATCTTGCGCCAAAAAAGGTTAAAAATCTAAAAATTTATGGTTCATAGTTCAGCTTATAAACACAAATTCATTTTTAGCAACCTTCAAGACTTAGGAGTTCATACACAAGGAAGTTTGCGTATGCTTCAATGTAAAACTTCGACGATCGGACCTAAAGCTTAAATCTGTCAAGCGATCAACAGGGCAACAGAGAAGAGTTGTGAATGTGGTTTCAGTGTCACGTCAACTAAACCATAACAAAGACGAATTATTTGTAAATGAGTGTTTCCTTAAATGAATTTCCTTCCAAGGATTCCATCTTTCAAACATGCAAATCGCTTTAATCCAGGTTATTTCCCGGGTAACATTTCACACTGTCAAATATTCAATTCTATACGTACCGTGACACTTCGTTGGAAGTTTCTCCTCTTCTTCGTCAACTTCCCCAACGACGACTGGTATTAAAATGGCTAAAAACAAAACTAATGCGACAGACGCTCGCATTTTGTTGTTCAACAGGAACACAAAATGACCACTTGAACCTTCCGTCAACAGGTGTTAACACAAAACGGGGAGATCGTCAAATTAGCAAACTGTTAAGGTGTTTGCATGTTTGATGAGAGTGCGAAAGTTATGTTTGATTGGTTTCCATTCTGAATGCACGCGGGCTTCGATCCAAATTTGTTTTTATGCTCATATTAGCATATGAACATGATACTCTCTTCTCCACCCGTCGCGATTAACCATTTTGAGGTGAACACAAAGCAGAATAAAACTCCAAACAATTCTGATAGCGGGAGCCGTAAAAAAGGCAGTTTCGTGAATTTTTGTGGACGGATTCACATGTCGTATATGACAATATTACTCACCGCTGACAGTTAACTTCGCGGCTTCAGTAGTAGGAAATGGCTGCAATTTTGGCATCGTTGTGCGTTCGAAAGTTGGATGTTTTTCAACCTTTTAGATGTAAGTATGAGTGTTTCAACTTATTGACTTCCGCCAGGAAATATTCTTGGAATAAGTAACAAAATCTTTTGATCGCGATTACCTTGAATTAGGTTTACCAGGAGTATTTATGCAGTGTAGATCACACGCTAAGAAATCTGGAGGCCACGGAAAGAACCAGGGCAAACCCAGGAGAGGAAAGCGTTTGGGAATGAAAAGATACGAAGGTGGGTTATGAAACCACTTTTTAATAGTAAGGTTGCAACTGACTCTGTTTACTCCTGAACTTACGCGAAAAATAAAATTTGTCATCATCATCATTATCACTCTGATGACCGATCGCTATAAGCATAGGCCTTATCACGGTTTTCGACGCCATTTTGACGGGTAGGCAAACAGGCTTGAAATAACAGTGTTTGTATGGAAATCCAATGTCAAATAATTTTTATAAAACATCGCTTCTGAAAAATTCATGAATTAGAAACTTTTGGCACTAGGAAAAGGATTTTAAGAACAAAATTGGAGGTATGTAGCTGTGACAGAAAGCGTCCAGTCGTGTTTTGTCCATCCAGGCTGGTGATCATCATCATACGTATTTCTATGCAATTTAAGGTAAATATCTAAGCTTATGTATGTTAAGACTACAAAAGGTGTGTAGTTTTCTGAATTGGTAGAGAATTTACAATTGGCATAGTACGTTGCAAGTTCAAGATTTTTGTACATTCTCTGTGAAAAGATGTAAGCAGAAACACGACCAGCTGTTTTGCAGTGTAGTCTGTTTTTGAAATCCAAAACCTGTTAAAATTTGACTATCCCCCCCTACCCCTTCATCCCAGCAATACCTAAAAAAATTCTCCCCTCCCACCCCACCCCTTCCAAAAAAAAGCTCCCCTCTATCTCCTCCATCTGTAAATAGATGACTTGACATTGTTTAAATTGTGTGTTGCAACAGGTGAACATGTGATCCCAGGAACTGTTCTATTTCGACAGTGGAAATACAAAGTGAAATTTCATCCAGGAGAAAATGTAAGCTGATCATGTTTGTTTTGACATGGTTAGACAGCTATACCTAGTTAAATTACTATATTTACTCTAAATATTGCCATGGTGCTCAATCAACTTTTTTTTTCTTTTTGATGGAGCATTAAAAAAATAAAAATAAAATAAATAGGAATTTCAGTGGAATCTACGGAGTGGCTCTTCTCTCCACTGTTTCCAGGTCGAATTGGAATTCGGAAATGTTGGTTTTTGCGGAGGGAGGAACACCGGAGTAGACGGAGAAAAACCCTCGGAGCAGGGACGAGAACCAACAACAACCTCAACCCACATATGACACCGAGACCGGAAATCGAACCCGGGCCACATTGGTGGGAGGCGAGTGCTCTCACCACTGTGCCATCCCTGCTCCCCCAATTGTCCGAGGGTGACATATAGTTGGGGGCAGCACTTGTTAAAACCACTGTAATTGGCTTACTGCTGTTGTGGTATCCCTGCCTAATTTAGCATTTATTTTACTTATTCCTTTATTTTTCTGTGTCATGTAAAAGGCAAAGCTAATAAAATAAAATAAAATAAAATAAAACATGTGGAAAAGAGATCTCTATTTTAAAAAAAACATATCAACAACAAACAATTAAAATGTCACTCTGTCACTATCTCCTTTGCAGTTGGCTTAAAACAAACTGAATTGTTTTACAGTTTTACTTTGACAATCTTCCAATACTGTATGTGCTAGTCAAATAAGTGCCACTGTGTTGTTGTTGATGAGTGTGGTGCTTATTCAAGGGTGGTACTTATTGGTATTTTTTTTTTCTGGTGTGTGGTGCTTCTTCTGGATGTCCAGCCTTCTTGAATCGCTCCACTTGACAACAATGGTCATTGGTATTTCAAAGCCTCCTTGAATTAATGGGCACCTTTTCTGCTTCACTGAAATAACTTTTCTCCGGTACATTTGGCACCTTGTGTTAATTGCATTAATTTCCCTCAATTTGAAATAAATTTTGAAATATTTTGAACTTCAGGAAAATCGAAGAGTTAACTCAAGACTTTTTCCTTCAACTTTCAGGTCGGTGTCGCTAGAGATTGGACTTTGTATGCACTGGCTGAGGGATATGTGAAGTACAAGAGTGGACTTCTGCAACCCTATGCATGGGGTTATGGAAAACAAGACAAGTTCCACGAGAAAAAGTTTATTCATGTTATACAGAAACAGCCCTTCACTGGCCCCAAGCTTGTTCCTGTTCATGACGTTTATAGAATTTCTGAAAGATAGCACACAGTGAAATGTACAGGGCATGTTTATATGTCAGGGTAAACTACACAGACTTTGAAAGTCAGGGAATTTGAAGATCAATTGTCAGGCCTGAAAAATCTTAAAAAATCTGAAAAATTTTAAAAATTCGATTTTGTTAAATGAAATGAACAGAGGCATAACAAAATCAATTGAAAAGAAAAGGACAGTCTGTGTATGATTCAAATCATCAATGAAAGGTGTCAAAGAAACATATTTTAATTATTGTGGGATTCTTGATGCTCTGTGATCACGCTATTTTCCAGGACTATAACAATGGCACTATTATCTCAGTGCTTGACTTGGTCAGGAGAAATGCATAGAAATGTCAATCATTCTAGTGTTACTCAAATTTCTTTTGAGATATGAGTTACCACCAATAAAACTGATATGGTGTTATTCTTTTTGTTGTTGTTGTTTGTATTTTTTTTCCAAGTCAGGTTACATTTTGTCCATGTGTCCATTTATTTTTGATAGAGCTGTAGCCCTGCTTTGAGTAAACTGAAACATCACTGACAAAGCATATTGAGTTGTAACTGACAGGTGTAACATCTTAAGCGGCCTTCACGCGGCAAACTAAAGTTGGCAAACTCGTGCTGGCGAACTTCAAAAAGTTGGCAAACTCGTGCCTTCACACGTCAAACTCGCGTCAAATCACAACACACTAAATTTGCAACATGGCTGACGTAGTGCAGAGGCACTCACGAAGCGTTGGCTTGCCGCTTGTGTCTTGGACCAATTGTATGTTAATCGCTGAAGAAGAAACAGAAAGAGCTGGCAAAATAGAAGGTTTGGACGAAACCTTATATCAGTAGAAATCCCACCCTTGGAGTGTACAACACGCTCTTCCAAGAGCTTCGCGCCTTTTAACCCCAGTTTCTCCGCTAGTTCTTCCATTTTCGTCCCACAGATCTGGACAGTTTTGAACTTCCTCGATGAATTGAAAAGTCGCACGTTCATCTTCACATCCCTCCGCCATTTTGTGAAGTGTCATGCAAATCACGTGATTCAGAATAGAGCCCGTGTTTTGATTGGTTGACAGTCACCAACACACGTTTGCCAACCGTTCACTTGTCAAATACGAGTTTACCAACACGAAAAAGTTGGTGAAAAAGTTGGCGAGAATAGAGGCCAGCTCTATTTGTCGCCAACAGTTTACCAACTTGTTTGCTGACTGTTTTTGTGCCGTTCACACACACCAACTTGAGTTTGCCAACACGAGTTTGCCAACTTTAGTTTGCCCTGTGAAGGCCGCTTTATAGACTGTATCCTAACCCAACAGCCAAAGCATATTCTTCTTTGGGTGCAGGAGGCTTTTCGAGTGCATGTGGGGAAATTAATTTTTAAAATAGCTAAGGCCAATGGAATGAGCAAGACTTTGACCAGAACTATGAAAGGATAGATATCTCCTGGTATAATCTTCAAATTTTGAGATTTTGGATGGTATAGTTCCGTGGATTCAAACTGTATAAAGCTTTTATTTTTAAAGAGAGACTGGTGTAAACATTTCACAATAAAAACGAGAATTAGAGCAAGTCAATATTTCAATATTACTACTAACATGACTATAATATGAGGTTCAGAGGGACCAGACCTGGTGTCTAGAACCCATAACGATTTTTAGAAGTTCAGACCAAAATGGTTAAAATCTTCACTCTATTTCCAACCAAAACCACACTGTTTGGCTCCGCACATACCAATATAGCAGATATAGGGCAGTACCTCAGGATTTTACTCTCAGAAGGACAAACTCAGAAAAAATATGATTTTTGATTCATATATGCACTATTGAAAACATACATCAGGGTTATCAAGGTTAGAGGAAGTTACTGCCAGGAAAAAAAAACACGTTAACAAGGGTAGGGATACCTGAAGCCTCGGAAATCCTAAATTCCTTCGTTCCTTTGCAAGGCCAGTTAACAGGGAATTTTTAGATAGAGAAAACAGGCAACATTTTGTGGTACTACCACCAGTTTCACAGGAGTGGTGCAGTGAAACATCTGATTTCTTAGGCCTGGAAATTTATTTAATTTTTATTCCCTGTCAGGTGGTTTGCTCATGAGACAAAATAATTTTATTGCCGAGATAACTTTTACTCAGAAAATTTCCCTATCCAACAATCCTTTGATTGTTAGGATTGGAGTTTGGCCAGTGATAAAATTACCTCATACCACCCGTTTTGTGCCCCCCTCCCCCACCGTCTTCCCCCCCCCCCTCCCACCACTACCTTGTTTCCCTGCAAAGTGTGAGAAAAGAGAGGGCCTGGGCAGGGGGGAGAGTCCCCCTTTTTCCTCTCAATTTTTCTCGTTCCCCCCCCCACCAACACCCCCCTTCCAGATTACGCCTGCCACGGATGTGTGGTGTTTTTCCACTTTGTCCCCCACCGCGGTGTACGCTGGGATATCAAACATGGTGGACATTGGAGGTCTGTTCGAATCTTCTCGTCTCCTCGACTGGGAATTGGATTCTATCAAAACAAACCAAGATGAAACAGTAGCAAGGTCACTAATCAACTACCGCCACCTCAAAACTGAAATACAAAGCCAGTGTTTCTCGCTTAGCGCTCAACAAGAGCGGCTAGATGAAGAAAGCGGCGTACGCACGGAACCTTTGACTGTTTGGGTGATGGGATCTTGGGGAGCCCTCGAATCGGTGGATGGTAAGACTGAGGATGCGGAAGAATACACGAGGAGAAAGCGAGAACTGGACAAAAAGATCGTGATGCTGAAGATACAAGTGTTGTGTTTGAAACAAGTTCATGTCAGTTCTTCTATACGGCAGCTACAGGTAAACATGTGGCAACTTGTTCCTGTTCCAGTTTTTTGCGCGTTATTTGGAAAGGTTTCCGTGTAGCCTCATGAATTAGTTATACATGCGTTTTCTGACTCAAGCTCTGTTCATGTTCGCTGTTTGTTTATGAGGGATGGTGTTCATGAGAGTTGCGGATGCATAAGTCTGGGCGGAAATCTTTCCATTCATACCCCTCCCCTGAAGGTTTTTATTTGGACTCCACCCCAACCCACTGTAAATTCCAATAATTATTAAAGGGGCAGTATCATGGGAGATCGATGGGAGATATCATGATTTTTGGCCAAAATTCACTAAATTTAAACTTTTAACACTGTGTTAATTAATTTCTCAATCGCTAATTTAAAGAAATATTTATAGTGATTCTAAGACGAAAGGTTGAACCAAAATATAGTACAACCGGCGATTTTTAGTGCATTACAACAGCGAAATTTGACGTTTTCAAATTTGAACCCCTCTCTATCTTGGTCATCTGCCAGCAAAAATGTCCTTGGATAGTTTCTTTGCATTCTGATAGTCTTGTAATGGAATTTTGTCATTAAATCTTGGCTGCTATCAACCGAATAGCGTCTTCCCGATTTTCGATGTGTTACTAAAAATAGCGTGATACTGTCCCTTTAAGCTTCATAGTTTCCTTTTAAAACTTTGGCTTTTACGACCCCCTCTCCCCTGGAGTTTCAGATGACCTGTGGGGCCAGGGTGCATTCCATTTACCTCCTATGCTAAAACATTGTCAAAGTGAAATGTTACACTGACCGCCAAGCCAATCTTGCCATTGCTCCCCTGCCTGCAGACTTTAAATCCCACACTGGGAGAGAAATCTTGGACATTTTTGGATGACAACAGTTCAGTTGAACAGTAGAAGTTTTCAAAATCCAAGGTAATTATTGTTCTTCATGCTAACACCTATGAGGTAATCTTACCTCAGGCACTGCTTCTGTCTTATGCTGCTTTACGGCAAAGACCACGATCTTGCGTCAGTAATCTACATAAAATACAGCCTGCCCATGGGCAAGTTATGGATATTTTCAGAAACTATACATTTTGTTTTGCATTACCTTCAATAATAGTAAGAACAAGGAGCTACAGCTAGGTGAACCCCATAAAACTAAAACCTGCAAAAATGGATTGAAATCCACCAATCACAATGCTTAAAGGACCTTCGAACCCTTAAACTAAAGTACTTTGTTTTCAAAGGTGGCTCTAAACTTTAAGATAGCTGTTAATAATTTTCTATAATTGAGGTAGTAGAATACTTTTGATGCTTGATGTTCCTCTTTTTTCAGGAACTTGCCACAGCAGGCAGTAAGATACCAACCCCTACTACATTGCAGTATCACAAGTTTGAAGAATGGGTACAAGCTAACCAACAGATATACAAACTGCAGTCTAGAATACTTGACCTGGAAGCAGCTAAAGTCAGGTGATTGTCAGTTATAACAAACATACCGATAATTACAATTTTATTTCATTTTTAGTTGGTTTGTTGAAGAATTTGTTATAAAAAAATATAAAATCATGTTACTGTTTCTTAAGCCAACCAGTTTTGACTACCCAGTCCTGGGCATTGTCAAAGGTGTAAAATACTTTGTGTCTTACTCTATTAGATCAGAATATTATTGTGAAATGCAGTTGACTCCCGATAACTCGAACCTTCAAGCGAAATTGAAAAAGGTTCGAGTTATCAGGAGTTCGAGTTATTGAGGGTAAAATTATATAGAAAATGACCTGAAAGGAATGGAAAATTATTGTGTGCTGTATATGGTATCTTTACTGGTGTCCTATGCTGTAACTTTTGCTTGAAGCAAGAACATAATTTAGTGGCTTTTTTTCCCTGTGTTGTGCTAAACAAATTAACAAATACAGGTGAACCCTGTTAAGACCACCTTCTGGCCGTGAAAATGTGGGCATATTAACAGGGTGGTCACTGATTAATGAGCTTGTAAAACTAAGGAAATGACTGGAGGTGGTTGTAAGGCAGGGTTCCATGCTAGTGACATGTTTTCCATGCATCACAGTCATCAGTGCTTTGGTAACTTTGGCTTGGTTTTGTAACACCAGCCAATCATAAGAATGCCCGTAAAGTGTGACTCATTTATTAATAATTAATCAAATATTACATCAAGGACATCAAGACCTTTCTGTCTATTAAGGTCCTCATTAATGTAATTTGCACTTGAATGCAGATTGCACAAAGAGTTTTGTGTGAGGGAGGACAAGGAGTCGTCCCAGTCATCCATAACAACAAGGCAGTCATTTACGTCACACTTGGAGTTAAAGCTTGGTGCCAAAGAACCAGGTGCCGCCTCAGGCGAACTGAAACTTGAAGAAGTTGTGGTACCAAAAGGTTCAGCTGAGATTGCAAGCATTTTGGACAGGATTTTAGACACAAGCCACTTGAACAGCAGTTTTGAAAGTTGTAAGTTAAAAGCTTACATTCGTGAATGCTGGGATGTGCAGAGCATCGATGATGAGTTTCCTACAGGAGTTCACCCTGATCGATACCAGGAATTTGTTGGTGGAATGGCCCAGTATATTGTGGATAAGCAGCTAATGCACCAGCGGGAAAGCCTGTCTTACGACATGGTCTATGTAAGTCCAGTGACAGGATTTTAGCTGTAAAATAGGGACATAACTTTACAACAAATTCATGCCATCATTATAAAATGAAAATATGCATGGTTTGATTGTGATATATGTATTCAAGTATTGAACCCTGCATACTTATGTGAATTTTGATAATGACAACATGGAGTTGTCAAAAGACGTTAGTGTGCAAGTTCATCTAACTTCATTCAGGAATCACACCTCAAATGTTTGATGGCAGGACATGTTGATAGGAAATATAAGTCATCTTTTTCATGTTCTAGCCACAGTTTGATGTAACAAACAGTATTTATTGTCGGTCAGCTTTTGAACTTCAAGGCTCTTGTGATACTTCAAGTTGCAGTAATGTATCATACAAGTTGTTATCCAAGTGGGTGTTAGGATCACCTCTTGGTAAGCAAAACATATGGTTTAGAAAGGCTACTTATAAAACCTATCATTGCTTTTAGACAAAACTGGAGCAGTACTTGATGCCATCCATTTACAGTCTCGTTCAAGATCACATTAGGAAACCTGAGGAAGACAGCAGAATATCACAGGTTTACTCAAACCTTGCGCACATCACTCAGACGCAGTTTGGCATTAGTCCAGAGTACCAAGATGAAGAAATGGTACCATACTATGCTGCAGTAGCATGCATGAAGAGTATCACATTGTCGATCTTGCCGTCACGGAAGATTCATGCTATTGTAAGTGCTGCACAGTGTGTGTTTAGGAAGCTTAATGAGCTGTCCTTGTTAGAGCCTTCCAAGCCTCCAGGAGCAGGTATGATAATGATAATTAAGTATTATTATCAAAATGAGGAATCTCGTCACTAACTTTCATCCAGTATGAATGTTAGTGAGGAGATTCCTCATTTTGATAAATTATTTATTGATTCATACATTTACATTTTAAGAATTTGATTGTCTGTCAACATAATTATCAATTGATGCCATTACATTTCTAGCCTATACTCCTTAGCTAGAAAAAAAATATAGTTCTTAACTGTAACTTTTTTTAGTAGATCAGTCTCCTTGAAGTTGTGCAACCAGCAATTGAAGGGATTCCTTTAAAGGGGCATGTATCGCTCTTTTTGGAGAAAAAATTTTTCGCAGGGTCTCGCTAATTCTTTACATACGGACTTGTTTTGCCATGGAGAATGTCATACTGTGATTTTTCACTTTTTTTTATCCTTTTTGCACCAACTCAAATTTTTGGCCCCATTCTTCTCAAAAACAAAGCAATTTCCATTGACCTTCCATTAGGTTGGTATGTTGTCTGGTAGCACTGTTTTCTAATTACCCTTTTGTATGCCCATGTGCTTGTGCTTGGTAAGTCCTTACTGGGGTTTATTTTGTTTTATTATTTCCTCTCTGCCAGATGAGTTCATGGATGTTTGGGTTTACGTAGTCCTCAAATCCAGAATTCCAAACCTGGCCTCTACAGTTGCATATCTACGGCGGTACTCCAATCCTAACTTGTCATTTTCTGAGGCTGGCTATTACTTGGCAAGTGTTGAATTTGCGTGCCAGTACATTCGGCAGCTTAATGAACAGGACTACAGAGACAAGTCACCATTGATAATGGAGAAGATTGTTGTCTGTGAGCAAAGCAGGTTTGGCAAGATGGCTGCAGAGGAAGGAGCCATGTTTGAGGTGGTTTTTGAAGATAAATGGCTTCATGGTTATGAGCTGTTTGCTGTGAAGGAGTGGCATTTGGATCCAACCAGGTGAGAACAAGATGCCTCATGTTATTTATTTGTTTAGTTTTGAGATGATTCAGCATCCAAACTTGTTTTAAGGACAGTTTTAGTGAAAAACAAAAGTTCAGTTCTAAGGCCTTGAGTTTTTCACCTGTTAGCTATTCTTGTCTTCAGGGCCCAGTTGTTCGAAAGCTGATTAACACTAATCCACGATTAAAAGTTAACCGAGGTTTTCATCTCACTCATTAAAAAATGTTTTAAAAAGCTAATTTTAAGCTAATGGTAAAGAAAAGTCCAAATCAAAACTGAGGGACAAAAATCTTTTTTAAGAATCTTTATTGGTTAGTAACTAAACTCGAAATATCAAAGTTCATGTTAATCCAGGATTAACTTAATCAGGCTTTGAGCAACTCGGCCCTGATTGTTTATTTATCATACAAGATACATGTAGTTTTGACACCAATGACTGTTTATGGAAGGTTGGACTTGCGAGGAGACTGATCAAACCAGGCACATTTTGACTTTTGCAGGTTTTATCGGACTGTCCTGGTACGTTCATCAGATAAAGCCAAGCAAGTCAAAGTTTCTGTTATCAAACTCAAGCTGGAAAACATATCATTGTCACAAATAGAGATGCTGGAACAAGAGTTTCTTTGCCCTGAGAACAAAAATGGTATGTTATGCACCTACACCGTCTTCGGCATCGCTGTAACACTGGAAGTGGATCATGTAAGGGACCCAATCACCCTTATTCCAATACCAGACGGACAATATGATTCTTATGAGGAGCTCGTAACACATTATTCTGCACTGGACAAACTGGCCTTTGACTACAAACCCCCTGCAAGGAATGCACCTGCAGATATCATAGAGATGACAACTGTTTTGGAAACCATGCAAAAGATGGATGATGTCATTTTGGTTACATATGGTGTGCCTAAGTCTCAGAATGGTGGAGTGCAGGATCTTGTCAAAGCTCTTATTGTTGCACTCAGAAGACTGGGGTTCTTAAGTTCCCTGTTTGATACACCAGAGATATATTCTGAGTTGGTCCAGATGGCTGTTCAAAAGTTCCAAACTGAGTATAACACAGAATGTGAAATGCGGACCCCTCACTTGCCAACTGATGGATTACTTTGCCCAAATACCTGGAAAGCAATGCAGGGTAGTTTGGCAAAAGGCTCAACTGTGGAGTAAATGCTGAATGCTTATCTTAAGGATTTTGCCTTCTTTTGTAGGTCCAAGAAACTCGGGTTTCCTTTGGGGATGCCTACTTATCCTGAGATATTTTAAATATAACTGTGTGAGAAAAGTAGATCTCAGCAAGGGTTATTGATATCCAAAAAGAAAATTGGGGGTAACAATGCATTTTTTAGAGATAATTGAGGTTCAATTTTGCAAAAAAAAAAAAAAAAAAAAACCACCCTACATTGCTCTGTATTTTACAGCTTTAAGAACTATTGTTGCTTGACTATCTCTAAAAAATGCCCTGCTACCCCCAATTTTTTTTATTCCAATAGCCCTTGCTAAGGTCTGTTTTTCTCACATAGAAAAATTTGCAAAAATACCTTCTTATTAAGAGGTACACATCCTTAACTACAGCATTGTATTTTGAGAAGATTCAAATCATTGAATATGGATGTTTTTTCTTTTCAAATGACTTTAATTCGGGAGTAGCTATAAATATTTTTGCAGACAGTGAAGAATGATACACTCTTGAAAATGATTAATATTTTATTTACAGAGTTTTAACAGTGGTTTCACAAAACCAGTGAAATAAAATTAAATAAGAAAACAGAACACTATTTCACAGGTTTTGTAAAACCACTGTAACTGAGAACAATATGCAATTTATAATTGATAAATGATACAGGTAATTAAGTTGAAACTGATTTAATACATAGAGAAATTTAATACAATTTAATTTCTTATTGATAAAAGTGTAAGAATTATTTGAGTCAGTCTTTTGTTAAAAAAAAGAGGGAGAATTGAGTAAAATGAAATGTTGAAACAGAATTATTTTGCAAAAAAAAATCAAGATTTCAGGAAAGCTGTTTCCTAGTTAATGATTAAAAGTTAAATATTTAGTCTTACTCCCTGCCCCCCCAACCCAATCCCTATTTTTGAGCCCAGACACTAACAAGTTTTTTTTTTCTTTTCTTTTCTTTTCTTTTCTTTTTTCTTTTTTAGCGTAACTCAGGGCGCATTCTTCTGGGGCCGTTCTGGAATAAAAACACGTGAAATAGACGGTATTCATGTTTGCTTTGGGATCAATGCCTTTTTCGGAATGATCAGAATAGTATGCTGTTCATTCTGCACTTGATGTCAGAATGAACAGAATACAGTTTGCTCAGAATACAAGAAATTGTATTCCTTTGGAAACATTTTTCTTTGAATTGGAATAGTCAGAATTGAACTGATAATCTGCGAATTCTGCTATTCCTTAACCGGAATCAGGATAGCCAGAACTGTTCCAAAAGAATGCGCCTTAGAATAAATTGACATCTTAAACTAAGCTTGACAAAATTGCCTTCCTGGGTACAGTCTGAGTGGCAAGGAAGGAGCAAATATTCTCTATGAGTGTATCTAAGTAAGACTGAGGCAACAGAAAGTTCGCAACATGATTTGTTAGTTGAGAAAAATTCCTGTACATGTTTCCTGACTGTGGACACGTACAACAGTTGTTATGGAAGAACAATGTTTCTGGAATACTTCAGAAACATTTGTTGCTTTGCTTCAATAACGATTGCTGTGTATGTGCGCAACAAGTGGAAACAATTTGTAAAACAGAAAAATTCATTTGCACCAAACAGTTTTTTCAATAATTATTGTTGCTTGTTTGCGCAGGCCTTGTCTACCAGCGGACCACGTTTCGTGCAGTCGGGACTTGAAAGCCGCTCTTTTAGGACGATGGAATTTGGAATGAGTGCCGGGCAGATTTTTGTTCTGAAACAGTTTGTTTTTCCACACCATTTTAGCTGGTAGATACAGATTTGTATAAATTTAACACCCTTAATTCAGATCTCTTTCTTTGCCACCCGTTATTACTATTTGTGTCGCTAAGGTGCTCATTATAGCAGCATAAACGATTTGTAGTAGGACAAATTACAAAGATACTTTCTAAATCCTAAGTTACAAGTGATGTTATCAAAGTCTAATTCAGTACATAGAGTGCATAACAGGCATTTTTTGTATGTAGAAACATGATTTTGGCACGGCAGTTTAGTTTGTCATAGCGAACCATGGATGCTGTAGAGTTTGGCTAAGAGTTGGACGGTTGGATGGATTTGTGTTTAGCAGGGAATAAATCAGATTCTTTAATTCTGTTGAAAAAGACAGAAATTATCAATTAGTGAACGGCAAATAAACTAAACAAGAAGGCTGTTTGATTTTTGAACTGACTGCAATTTTGGCGAGAGTTTTAGTTTCACTTTATTTTTTTTGCCATTATTCTTGCACATCGTTACAAAAACACAAGTTAGATGCAGCGGTTTCGACAAAGGTTGTCCAAAAAATGCGAAAAAGCGTACGCGACAATGCCGAAAGCCAGTCTGGGAAATACCCAGACTACCTTTCGGCATTGTCGCGAACGCTTTTACGCTTTTACGCTTTTTTTGGACAACCTTTGTCGAAACAGTTGTATTCACAATCAGACGAGGATGTGCTTGACGTCATCACTTCACAGCCCTTGGTCGGTTTTTATGACGTCATAACCACTGGGTGTGCTTGAGGGGGTGGGGGAAGGTGAAGAACGTAATTGATCGGTCAGACTTGTGTTAAATCTGAGAATGGTGATGAAGAATCAACTCTGAATTGGTTGGATTTGTGTAAAATCTGAGTATAATCCGATGGGGACCGTGATGAAGAATCTAACTGACCATCGAGTTTAGAGATGAAAAGAGAAAGATCACATCCTTCTATGCAATAAAGTTAAATCAAGCGAGTGTTACCTGGTGACAGATGCTGTGGTATTGTAGGCTTCATGGTGAGAGCATGAGTTTCATGTTTAAAAGCCGGTTTAACCGGTGACAGCATATCCACCAGAAGGATTCCCATCTGCCAAACTGTGCCCTCACAACCGTCATATTGTCTGTTTTGTATGAACTCAGGAGGCATGTAATGGGGTGTACCTAAAAGGAAAGAAAGCACAAATTGCAGTCAATTCATCTGGATTCACCAGCGATACAAGGAATCGTAATCAGACTACGCGCAGATTCTTATTTTCTCTGGGATAGTCGAGCGAGTGGTAGGCGATTTGCCCACGAGCTCATGCGTTTTGCTCATTGGGAAAAATGTACTACTTCAGTATTGTCTACATAATGATCTGGCAGCCCCTGTTGGGAGTGGCCGAGCAATGCAATGGCCAGTTGTAACTAACTGGCAGACTCAGTCACCCACTGACTGACAGATTAAATGACTCACTGACTGACTGACTGACTAAGGGGGTTAAGTTTCTAAAGGAACTATGGTGCTGTGTCGATGGGGAGTAGAAACGAATGTTTGGTTTATCAACAGAGTTGATAACTAAAGGTAACTGAGGTGCTAACGTTTCCGGTGAGCGTTAGCCCTTCAGTAGCCCTTCGTCAAAGCAAATGTGAAGGGCTAACGTTCGAAACGTCAGGAGCACTCGAATCTCTTAACGGTGGCCAAGTTACCACTGATTAGTTATCAACCCTGTTGATAAGCCAAACATTCGTTTCTGTTCCCCACCAACGCAGCACCACAGTGTCTTTACAAACTAACCCTCGTTATCCAAGTCTAATTTAGTATCTATTCATATAAGAATTCAACCTTCCCTACCTCTGAAGTTTGTGAAAGGTTCTTGTTGTACTTCGGATGACAGACCAAAGTCAATCAGTTTGACTTCATCAGTGTTCGTATCAACCAAGATGTTTTCTGGTTTAATATCTCGATGAAGAACCCCATTTTCCTCGCAGATGATGTTTGCTTGCAGGATCTGGGAGAAGTACCTGCGCACTTCTGTTTCTGTTAGTGTCTTGTTCTGGTTGTATCGGTCCACTATGATGTCAAACATGTCTTTGCATTTTGCAGGTTTTTCCATGACGTACACAAAGTATTCATCAGTGTCGATCACTTCGTAAATGCTTATAACATACTGATTTTCTGCTCGGTGTTGAAGATAAGCTTCTGCGGGAATTTCCCGTCCGTGTATCTGTAACAGGCGAGGAGAGGATAGAATTTATGAGTCATCTGTTATGGCATCAGCGACCTCTTCAACTCATTTCTGAGGAGCGATAAGCTCTCACAAAGGGTCTCGTCTTTTGATTATAGCGAGTTTTTAGACAAAAATTCGATTTTAGAGTGAGCCACTTGACTTCAACCACGGAGCAATACGCCCGTAATTAACAATTTTTGCTGAATTTTATCGAAAACATATTAAAAGTTAAAGTGATCTTCACAACTTTATCGCTCTTATCTCGACCCTGACAATAAGTACTTGTTCGCTGGAGTTTCTTCTTTATGACAAGCGAAGCTGGAAGGGGTGGGGGGGGGGGGGTAGTTTGTATGGGTATTGCATGTATTTACTATAGTTTTGCGCTAATTTTGGACATGGCAAACGATGAATTGATTCATTCACGTACGCCTGAGAAATAACTCTTGCGAAGAGTCACACTATACTCATTTCACGATTTGCTTCCTCAAATTAAAAGAACAGAATTGGATTGGATAGTGAAACTAGCTGCCTTTACAGTTTTGATAACTGTTCCAGGGTGATTGTTGTAAATATTTTACCAACCTCTTTAAATTCCTTGACAGAATTCTTGTGCACAAATTTGAGCGCCACCTGAAAATGAACCATA
The DNA here is from genome assembly GCF_977016875.1 of Pavona decussata. Classification (NCBI taxonomy): domain Eukaryota; kingdom Metazoa; phylum Cnidaria; class Anthozoa; order Scleractinia; family Agariciidae; genus Pavona; species Pavona decussata. The sequence goes on from NW_028145572.1 coordinate 1,220,077, forward strand.
CGAAGTAAGTTTCCTGCGCTAGTTTGTTGTTTGGATATGTTAAAAACAGCTCAGTAGAGGCTGGTAAATCTTCTGGCAGGAAGAAGTCATCAAAGTACGACAATGTTGCACTCAACTCACCGGCAGGTTGTCTCTCTTGCGCGTAGCAGCCATAACTTGACCGAAGCTTCCAGCCCCAAGAACTTTACCCAATTCATACGCAGCAAATTTGGCTGTTTTTTAAGAGAAAACATAAAAATACATTATTAAAATCTTCCATGATTTTCAGAAAACAATGTTCTTTGTCAATAACCAGTGATCGGGCGTATTTTCGTGTCACTTGGTAACCCATTCCGACCAAAAACGCTAAACGAAAATTAGCGAGCGACCTACATTCAGAAAACATAACTGTTTGCTGGTCACTTTTTCAACATGATAACAAATGAATTTAAAAAAATTGGCAAAATCACGGGGATTTTTTAAAACTGTACCATATACTTGACAAAGTTCCTTTGCTCAAACTAGACAAGAGAATATCCAGTAATTTTATTAAGAAAGGAGACACATTAATAAGTTTTTTTAGTCTTCCAGCACACCTGGGAAAAACAATATATTAATTAAATTTTTCAAGTTGCAGGCCATGATTTTCATCCATGACCACAAATGCTAGGTTCTGTGTGCTAGCAGAGTAATTGTTAAAAAACTGAACCATTACGATTTTAACATTACCATTAGTAATACAAATACGTTGTTTGGCTGTTCAACTGAGTCACTTGGCACATGCCTTTAAACTTTATCGTGTGTACTTGCAAAAGCATAGAAACAATCGAAATAATTCAACATACCTTGAGATGCTAGTTCCTTTATGTGGGCTGGAGTTTCAGTAGGTATTTGGACAGACGGTTCGTCTTGAATACTGGCGCTGGGGCTATATGCCGAGCTGCTGGCTGTTAATGTAAATTTGACCTCGCTCACTGGCCAAAAGCATCCCTAACGATAAAATCAATCATCAGTGCAACATTTGGAATATTTCTCATTTTAAACCATACAGACAAATGATGAATATTTAATTGAATAGAGGCAGTGAAAGGGATCTCAATCGCCAATGAGGCGGTAATCTTTTGTGTTGAGCTAATAATCGCTTTTAGAAGAAGGCAAGTTGTTGTAACGCAGTTTGCAAATGTTTTGTCTCACTTTCTAAAATCGCATCACGCGCGGCTATAAGCTATCCACATCGAAAATATAAGATATGATAAGTCCCCCGGCATCCCCCAAAGAAAAAGACCTGTTTTCAACAGGTTAGCGAGACATGTTTGAGGGCAGCCGGAACTTTGCAGGCGTGTAGGCGGCACTGAACGACGCTGAAACTCAATTCGCGCTTTCTATTATAAACCATAAAACAGCTACTGAAGGCTCCGGCGAATAAATTAGCAATATCTGTGTTGACACTGGAAGGTTACGATAAAGAAATGTTCTATTTCAGTGTAATATTCTGAAAATATATCAAGTATTTTGTTTAGGAAAGACGGAACCTGCGATTCTGTGCTATTCAAGAAATACTCAATGGTTACGAATGCAACCATCTGAACAATTCAAGGGGTGTTAATATCTAATTAATTTTAATTTCCGGGTTTTTTTATCTTGGTATAAGAGCAAAAAAGCCCTATTTATGGAATATAGGAATCACTATCATCACTTACCGAGTAATCAAGAGACAGATTGCTGTAGAGGCTGTCTTCTTTCTTCACATCGTCTTGTGGTTTAGATATTCCGTCTCTTGTCTCTTTTAATTTCTCACTGCGACTGGAAAGAAAAAAAGAACATTCAATAAAAGAACGGGATTACATAGGATGGTGTTAAAAACAATTTTATTGTTACCTCTTCAGTTTAGACTGACTTCTGATCTGCAGTCGTTCGCTGAAGCAACGCTGAAAAAGATAAAACATTTACTTACAACTCATGATCAACTTATGCACTGTAAGTGAAATCAGATTGTCTTCTAATACATGTTGTCCTGGTGTCTTTTTTTGTAATGGAGACTTTGTAAATCTGTTTTCTATCGATCTGTTTTTACTCACCCTCAATTCCTGGCGAACTTTCTTTCGCGGGAAAATTGGTTCACTTTCTCTCTTCCTTTTCCCGGCTTTGATTTTTTGTTCCGACAAAGTCGGATTATTAACTGTCTTTTCGTCAAAAGCTGATTTGGCTTTTGAAACGCTTTTGCTAATCTTTGACATAGTCGATCGGTTCAACTAAACAACAAACAAATATGTTTTACGATCTGAATAAACAGCGCAAGTAAATACCCTGTTCACTGTACGCTTAGCTCTACACAACTGATCGTTCCTATGGTAAACATACTTTTTGCCGTTTGTGACGTTATTGTGATGTTTTGCTCGCGCTTTTGGATGCTCGAGCACAAGAACACCTCGATTTTTTTTTACCCCTAAGAAAAAGCAAAACAAAAAAAACGGCAGTTTTTTGAGCCATGAGAATCAGCTCTAGATGCTTCATGATCTATACAACACTTTATGATATTCTTAATAAGAAATGTTAAACGAACTATAAAGTTTTCCGCTGGCGTTCGTTGAAAAATTTTCGTTCATCTTTCTGCTTCTGAGGTCAAATTGTCTCGTGTTAGAGTAAGCTCATTCTTCATTGGGAGAAAAAGTTTAGAGAGCAACGTGACTTCACAAAGTTTTTACTTAAGTCTAAGTTTCGGCTTAATTTAAGCGTTCTTCAGCAAAGACGAAGCTCAAAGTTTTTTAGAGAATTTAAGCTTATGCTTAATTTTTACCCGCCATGGAAGAAACGTGCTTGAACGACTGCTTGAACTGAAAATCTTTTCGACCTGCAGCAATAAAAACCAAACAAATAAAACAAAATTGTAGCCTTCTCCTAAAACTTGAGATCCTAATTCTCCGGCAGAAGGAAACACAAATCAAATAATTTTTTCAGCTTACCTGTTCGTAACGAAGGTTGCTGCCGTTCGGTAAAAGTTAGGTAAACAACCAAACGCGCAGTGAAAACTGTAGTAAAGCGTATAACAAACACTTGCATCGTTCTTCAGTCGACCAGAGACAAAGGTGGATTTCTCGGATTTCTTCCAAGTTCGACTTCATGTTTTCTCCCTGCCAAGAGAAGTTAAACATGAAAAGTGATGAACAGCCGCCTTTTTCTCTCACCATTTCTTTCTAAAACTGCAGTTTGTCCTTTTTTTTTCAAAAGCCAACTCAGTGCAGAAGATATGCTCGTGGCCAATCAGGTGCGTGCAAATTTTTTGGTTGACCAATCACTGAGAACTCACTAATTAGGTTCCACTCTTTTTTTTTTCAGTGCACTAAAACAGTGAGGAAAACTCATTTCAGCTAGTTCAGCAGTTTTCTTTTGACCTTATTGGAATTATAACGGAGAACAAAATAAAAAAAATAACCCCACCCCCCCCCCCCCCAAAAAAAAAACCAAAACAAAACAAAACAAAACAAACGTCTAAACGACATAGTAAAAATAATAATGTTTAATATTTCTAATGCGCAAAATCAACATATGTAAATATGATCAAAAAGCGCAGTGCAATAATGTTGAAAAAAATTATTAGGTAAAAAATGAGTAAAATCTAACAAGACAATATTTAAAGCAGGACTTCCATGTATATATAAAACTACCTACTAATATGACTTACTAACTATCAATTAAAACCGTACATATAACATCAGGTCACTCAGTTACAAGAAGTATGAATAAAAATGTAACAATTGTATGGCGCTCTTTCTTGTTAAATGTGCTATAATAACCCGACAAGCAATCTTCGCATCTTAGGGCGATATTATAAAAAATCAATGACATTCCTTGGCTAACTTTCACTGTGTTCAAGCAAGGCTCCTGGTTCAAGTTTAAAACCGATCGACGCTACTGACGTTGAACTAAAATTTAAATAATTTACATACGATTTTAAATATCATTTTTAAATAAATGTTATGAATGTTAAACATAGATGTTAACAAGGATGAAATATTGCTTCACATTTTTAGGCAGGTGAACTTCACATAAAGACGACACAAAACAGGATAGACAGGACAAACTTGGACGACACGTATGAACGGCCGTGATCTCGAACTGAAAGACTCGGCACGAATTTTTTTGGTTGGAAATTTGATAAGGCCTTACATCCTTTTACGAAGCACACCTCCATACATTTGGTTACGAAAATACGCCTCTGAATATGAGCGACGACGGTATTACAATCGAAGTGAAATGGAGAGACACTATCGTGCTCCTTGTGGGAGCTGTTCTGTCTTTTGCAGATCCGATCACAGACATACTAACTCTTGCAGAATTTTACCGCAAAGGTCATACAGCCTGGTTTGGTGTGGGGCTAACGTTTGTTATTCTACCGAGTTTGGTGTTTTCGATCCTCTACTGTTGGCAGTTCAGAATGGATAAGATAACTGAATTTGCAAAACTTGTGACTTGTGCATGCTGCAACCCTTTCTCAGTTGCCTTGGCAAGGCTACGAGCGTTTCTGTTGTGTCTAAGGAACTTTAACAAGCTCTGGCGTGGGGACGAATTAAATCCTGTCTGCAAGAGGCAAATCAAAGATCTGATGTATTATGCCACTTGGAGCGGAATTTTCGAAGCGGTTCTTGAATCTGCTCCTCAGTTCACAATCCAACTTTACGCCATGAGCGTTCAACAGGAAAATATTTCAGTTATTCAAATGATTTCAGCGCTTGTTTCTTTCTTAAGTATAGCTTGGACATTCATCGTCGCTGACGAATGGCGACTATTGACAGTCCTATCATTGCAGGACCGTAGATATTTACAGATCGACATAAGCATTAAAATTAAAATTCTTCTCTATATATCGCAGATCTTTCATCTGAGCAGCCGTTTGTTTGCCATCACATATTTTACCGTGGCCTTTAAATGGTGGATAATCATGGTGGTCGTTATTCACTCTATTTTCATGCTTTTCACTAGATTAATAGTGGACCTTTTGAATCGCACCGGGTGTGGTGCCCTATGCGGAAACTGTCTCACTTTTCCGGCCGCGTTGTGTTTATATTGGATCAGAGACGATGGCTCGGCAGGAAAATCGGTCCAAGAAAAGGATAAAACCTTGAAAACAATTCTGTTGATCTCTAATATTTTATTTGTTATAGAAAACATAATTATGATATATCTGTACTATTTTAATACGCAACCGCACGCCTGGTATTCGTTACCAGTCACTGTCTGTGTGTGTGTATTTAGTGTTATTGGCGCGGTCATGAGAATTTGTCTCTACCGCCACTTACTTCGATGACCGGACATTTTAATAGTGCAATACTGAAGAGCTGCCTGTGTATTTTTAGGGGAAGGATATTGGTGAATTTTTCATAGCAGGAAGAAATAAAAGAGCCGAACAGGTTGATTAATATTTGGCCTCACATTTTAATCTTTTAAGTATCATTAAATCTTAATTTTTCGAAGTTTCACTAAAATTCATAACTGCCCGTTCTGTTTCATTTTTTTGAACATTCAACCTTAATGAGAGAAATTCCGAGATATGAGGCTGCTACAGCAAAACTTTGATAACACTTGTGGAATGAATGAAACCCGGAAGAGTAAAAATTTGAGAAACAAGACTGAAAAGTGAGAAAAAGATGGCGTTCAGGTTAACCACTAGAGTTTAAGGTCGCCTTCTACAAGAGATTGTTTGTCAGGCTCCGGCTTTCTCGGACAAATGGGAACAGTTTACGTTTACGGATATTGCCCTTAACCGGCTACGTCATTTATCCACTAGTGTACAAATGCAACATTTGTACCGATAAAATCCTAGAGATGACTGTTCCAGTTTTCAGTTGGATGTCACAAAACCAAAGCCGCTTAGAGCGGTTTGTAATTGAGTGTCGTAAAACTAAAACCAAAGTAATTACTCTGGCCAATCGCAACAGATGTAAACAACACAACAAGCCAATCAGAATTCGAAGCAAATACATGTAACTGGCGCCAAGCGCGGGAAAACGCATGCGGCCAAAACACGATTGGTTTTGGTTTGAATTCCCATCGGTTAAGAAAGTGGCGCGAGTTTTGTTAACCAATCACAGAGCGTAGTATGGTAATGCAAAACCAAAGCAAATGCGACATTACTTTCGACACTCAATTGACGTAAACAGCGCAATGAACCAATGAGAATTCGAACCAAGTGCATGTTACCCGGCGTAAAAGCGCGTGCGAGCAAGGCACGATTGGTTGTAGTTTTGTTTCTCATTGGTTGAGAAAGTGGTGCGAGTTTTGCTAGCCAACCACGTAGCCAAATGTTGTTTTTAATAAATGTCTTTGCCTGACGGATGACAAGAAAACAAAAATCTGAATTTCTTCGTTGGTGTCATAGGAGCATTTTATTCCCAGCTCTACGAAAAAAGCATACACGAGGTGACTTTTTCCAATAAAACTCAGAGTTCAGTCTTCTTTAAAGACTGTAACGCACCTTTTTTTTATGAGAAAATTGACGCTGAGATAAACCAAAATGTTAAAAACATACCCAGGTCGAGAGTTATGGTCATCACCCCTCGCGCTCAACTTCGGTCACGCTTCTCGTGTTCTGTCCCCTGGGGACGAGTCAAATTTTCAACTAACAGTTATTGTACCTTCAAGAAAAAACAAAAGCAAGCAAAGTAGCTCTTTTTTCTTTTTTATTTTACAGCCTTTATTACTAAATGTTACAAGACGATGTCTTCGTTACTTTGAGTTACGACCTTTGTACAAGAAACAAAATTGCCTTTGGAACACTGTACACAACATGCAGCCTCGTCACCAGCCGTCGCAGGACGCAGACCGCGTAGAGTTGTGGGACTGTTCATTCCTCCCCTTCCCATCTCACCCTACGCGCGTTTTTACGAAATCTAACGGCGCATGCGCACGAGAATTGGGATTTTCATCCACACGTTCACTGGGACATATTCCATTGATCATTTTCCAAGCGTACAGGATAGTTCTACAGTACCACGGAGCGGTTTCTCAAGGACCAACACAAAAAGTAACCGCAACAAAACATTAACTGACTTACTGGTGCTAACCTGAGGAGAACCACAGTCACAATTTGCTAAGTTCTTGCATCTAACTGCCCAAGAAAATAACGTTAAGATTTTCAGGATCTTACAGCATTAGCTAAACAATAAGTTGAGTCCAGCTTAAAATGCAAAAACAAAGCAAATGGGAAATAACTCGAGAAAGGTCATTGCAAAACCGCTCCAGTAGGCAACTGCATTTATCCTATGAACAGTGTTCCAACAAAACAATAACAAAAACAATGTGAAAAGCTGTCGGCTGTCAAAGCTACTCGTGATGCTTCTAAGGTATTCATAACCGATTGCATTCCTTCTAGGATATAATGCTGTTAACTAAGCTACCTGCCGATAGCATAAAATAATACCAAATTAAGGTCGCTTCTGGCCCTTGCACATAGAAAAATTTGCAAAAATACCTCCTTATTAGAAGGTACACATCCTTAACCACGGGATTGTATTTTTACAAGATTCAAATTATTGAGTATGGATATGTATTTTTCAAATGACTTTTATTCGGGAGTAGCTTTAAATATTTTTGCAGACAGTGAAAAATAATACACTCTTGAAAAAAAATGATTAATATTTTATTTACAGAGTTTTTATTTACAGAAGCAAAATTAAATAAGAAAACAGAACACTATTTCACAGGTTTTGTAAAACCACTGTAACTGAGAACAATATGCAATTTATAATTAATAAATGATAGAGGTAATTATTATATAAAGTTGAATCTGATTTAATACAAAGAGAAATTTACTACAATGTAATTTATTATTGATAAAAGTGTAAGAATTATTTGAGACATTTTTTTGTTAAAAAAGAGGGGGAATTCAGTAAAATGAAATGTTAAAACTTGGTTCCTAGTTAATGATTAAAAGGTTGATATTAAATCTTACTCCCCCCAACCCAATCCCTATTTTTGAGCCCAAACACTGACAAGTTTTTTTTTCCTTTTTCTTTTCTTTTTTTCTTTTTTATTTATTTATTTTTTTACCTTAACTCAGGGCGCATTCTTCTGGGCCCGTTCTGGAATAAGAACACGTGAAATAGACGGTATTCATTTTTTGGGGGGGGGGAGCAATGCCTTTTACGGAATGAACAGAATAGTATACCGTTCATTCTGCACTTGATGTCAGAATGAACAGAATACAGTTTGCTCAGAATAAAATAAATTTTGTTCCTTTGGAAACATTTTCGATTTAATTGGAATAGTCAGAATTGTGTTCTTTTGTTTCTTATTCCTTAACCCGATCAGAATAGCCAGAATTGTTCCAAAAGAATGCGCCTTAGAATAAGTTCTGACGTCTTAAATTAAGCTTCACAAAAGTGCCTTCATCATGCGTGGCAAAGAAGGAGCTGGTATCCTTAATGAGTGTTTCCAATTAGCCATGAGGAAATAAAGGTTGTTGTTGTTGTTGTTTCCAAGTAATAGGCGACCAGAAAGTTCTCAACATGATTGGCTGCTTGAGAAAAAATTCCTGTGCATAATGTTTCCTGACTGTGGACACATACAACAGTTGTTATGGAAGAGCAATGTTTCTGAATTACTTCAGAAACATTTTTTGTTTTGCTTCAATAACAGCTGCTGTGTATGTCGCAAAAAGTGGAAACAGTTTTGAAAACATACAATTTCATTTCCACCAAACAGTTTTTTCAATTGTTGCTTGTTTGAGCAGGCCTTGCCTACCAGCGGACCAAGTATCGTGCACTCGGAGACTTGAAAGTCGCTCTTTTAGGACAGTCGAATTTGGAATGAGTGCCGGGCAGATTTTTTTTCTGAAACAGTTTGTTTTACCACACCATTTTAGCTGGTAGATACAGATTTGTATAAATTTAACACCCTTAATTCAGATCTCTTTCTTTGCCACCCGTTATTACTATTTGTGTCGCTAAGGTGCTCATTATAGCAGCATAAACGATTTGTAGTAGGACAAAATACAAAGATACTTTCTAAATCCTAAGTTACAAGTGATGTTATCAAAGTCTATTTCAATACATAGAGTCCATAACAGGCAATTTTTGTATGTAGAAACAGGATTTTGGCTTGGAAGTTTAGTTTGTCATAACGAACCATGGATGCTGTAGAGTTTGGCTTAGAGTTGGACGGTTGGATGGATTTGTGTTCAGCAGGGAATAAATCAGATTCTTCAATTCTGTTGAAAAAGACAGAAATTATCAATTAGTGAACGGCAAATAAGCTAAACGCGAAGGCTGTTTATTTTTTGAACTGACTGCGATTTTGCGGAGAGCAAAAACATCAGCTAGATAGATGCAGCTGTTTCGACAAAGGTTGTCCAAAAAAGCATAAAAGCGTACGCGACGATACCGAAAGGTAGTCTGGGAAATACCCAATAAATTTCAACAAAAGCTCAGAATCCATATTGCCCGACAACTCAAGGCTCAGAATCCATATTGCCCGCCAACTCAAGTCTTCTAAATTTATTGGGTATTTCCCAGACTACCTTTCGGCATTGTCGCGTATGCTTTTTTTGGACAACCTTTGTCTAAACAGCTGTATTCACAATCAGACGAGGATGTGCTTGGCGTCATCAAGTCACAGCCCTTGGTCGGGTTTTATGACGTCATAATCACTGGGTGTGCTTGAGGGAGTGGGGTAAGGTGAAAAATGCAATTGATCGGTCAGACTTGTGTGAAATCTGAGAATGGTGATGAAGAATCAAACTAATTGGTTGGACTCGTGTGAAATCTGAGAATAATCCGATAGGGACCGTGATTTAGAATCTAACCGACTATCGAGTTAAGAGATGAAAAGAGAAAGATCACATCCTTCTATGCAATAAAGTTAGCTTACCGTAATTTAAGAGAGATCGGCCTAGATCAAGTGGGTGTTACCTGGTGACAGATGCTGTGGTATTGTAGGCTTCATGGTGAGAGCATGAGTTTCATGTTTAAATGCCGGTTTAACCGGTGACAGCATATCCACCAGAAGGATTCCCATCTGCCAAACTGTGCCCTGACAACCGTCATACTGTCTGTTTTGTATAAACTCAGGAGGCATGTAATGAGGTGTACCTAAAAGGAAAGAAAGCACAAATTACGATTAATTCATCTGGGTTCACCAGCAATACAAGGTGTCATAATCAGACTACGAGTAGTTTATCATTTCTCTGGGATAGTAGAGTGAGATGGACTACTTGTTGTCTACGTAATGATCCATCACCTGTTGGGAGTGGCCGATCAATGCAATGGCCAGTGTTGACTAATTGGCAGACTCAGTCACCCACTGACTGACAGATTGAATGACTCTCCCTGACTGATTTACTCACTGACTCTCCGACTGACTGACTGACTGACTGACTGGTTTATTCACTGACTCTCCGACTGACTGACTGACTGACTGACAGACTGACAGACTGACTGACTGACTGACTGACTGACTGACTGACTGACTGACTGACTGACTGACTGACTGACTGGTTTATTCACTGACTCTCCGACTGACTGACTGACTGACTGACTGACTGACTGACTGACTGACTCACTGACTCACTGACTCACTGACTCACTGACTGACTGACTGACTGACTCACTGACTGACTGACTGACTAACGGGGTTTAGTTCCTGAAGAAACTATGGTGCTGCGCCGGTGGGGAGTAGAAACGAATGTTTGGTTTAGAGTTGATAACTCGAGGTAACTGAGGTGCTGACTGAGGTGCTGACGTTTCGAGCGTTAGCCCCTCTGTAGCCCTTCGTCAGAGCAAATCCGAAGAGCTAACGTTCGAAACGTCAGCACTCGAATCTCTTAACGGTGGCCAAGTTACCACTGATTAGTTATCAACTCTGTTGATAAGCCAAACATTCGTTTCTGTTCCCCACCAACGCAGCACCACAGTGTCTTTACAAACTAACCCTCGTTATCCAAGTCTAATTTGGTATCTATTGATATAAGAATTCAACCTTTCCTACCTCTGAAGTTTGTGAAAGGTTCTTGTTGTACTTCGGATGACAGACCAAAGTCAATCAGTTTGACTTCATCAGTGTTCATATCAACCAAGATGTTTTCTGGTTTAATATCTCGATGAAGAACCCCATTTTCCTCGCAGATGATGTTTGCTTGCAGGATCTGGGAGAAATACCTGCGCACTTCTCTTTCTGTCAGTGTCTTGTTCTGCTTGTACAGGTCCGCTATGATGTCGAACATGTCTTTGCATTTTGCAGGTTTTTCCATGACGTACACAAAGTATTCATCAGTGTCGATCACTTCGTAAATGCTTATAACATTCTGATTTTCTGCTCGGTGTTGAAGATAAGCTTCTGCGGGAATTTCCCGTCCGTGTATCTGTAACAGGTGAGGAGAGGATAGAATGTATCAGTCATCTGTTATGGTATCAGCGACCTCTTTAACTCATTTCTGAGGTATAAGCTCTCACAAAGGGTCTCGTCTTTTGATTATAGCGAGTTTTTAGACAAAAATTCGATTTTAGAGTGAGCCACTTGATGTCAACCACTGAGCAATACGCCCGTAATTAACAATTTTTGCTGAATTTTATCGAAAACATATTAAATGTTAAAGTGATGTTCACAACTTTAACGCTCTTATCTCGACCCTGAAAATAAGTACTTCTTCGCTGGAGTTTTTTCTTTATGACAAGCGAAGCTGGAAGGGAAGGGGTGGGGGTAGTTTGTATGGGTACTACATGTATTTACTGTAGTTTTGCGCTAACTTTGGACATGGCAAACAATGAATTGATTCATTCACGTACGCCTGAGAAATAACTCTTGCGAAGAGTCACACTATACTCATTTCACAATTTGTTTCCTCAAACTAAAAGAACAGAATTGGATTGGATAGTGAAACTAGCTGCCTTTACAGTTTTGATAACTGTTCCAGGGTAGTTGTTGTAAATATTTTACCAACCTCTTTAAATTCCTTGACAGAATTCTTGTGCACAAATTTGAGCGCCACCTGAAAACGAACCATACGAAGTTAGCTTCCTGCGCTAGTTTGTTGTTTGGATTTGTTAAAACATCTCAGTAGAGGCTGGTTAATCCTCTGGCAAGAAGACGTCATCAAAGTACGACAATGTTGCACTCAACTCACCGGCAGGTTGTCCTTCTTGCGCGTAGCAGCCATAACTTGACCGAAGCTTCCAGCCCCAAGAACTTTACCCAATTCATACGCAGCAAACTTGGCTGAAATTTAGAGAAAACAGAAAAGATGCATTGTTAAAATCTTCTATATTTTTACAAAACAATCTTCTTTTTCAATAACCTGTGCGCGGGTCTGTTCTCGTGCCCTTGGTAATCCATTCGGGCCAAAAACACTAAACGAAAATTAGCGAGCGACCTACATTCAGAAAACATCACTGTTTCCTAGTCACTTCTTCAGCATGATAACAAATGAGTTTTAAAAAGTGGCAAAATCATGGGGATTTTTTTTTAAACTGCACCATATATTTGACAAAGTTCCTTTGCTCAAACATGAAATTGCTCCTAGAGAAGAGAATATCAAGTAATTTTATTAAGAAAGGAGAAACAATAACAATTTTTTTTAGTCTTCCAACACACGTGGGAAAAACTTTATATTAAGTAAATTTTTCAAGTTGCAATCCATGATTTTCATCCGTGACCACAAATGCTAGGTTCTGTGTGCTAGCAGAGTAATTGTTAAAAAACTGAACCGTTATGATTTTAACATTACCATTAGTAATACAAATACGTTGTTTGGCTGTTCAACTAAGTCACTTGGCACATGCCTTTAAACTTTATCGTGCGTACTTGCAACAACATAAAAACATTCGAAATAATTCAACATACCTTGAGATGCTAGTTCCTTTATGTGGGCTGGAGTTTCAGTAGGTATTTGGACAGACAGTTCGTCTTGAATACTGGCGCTGGGGCTATATGCCGAGCTGCTGGCTGTTAATGTAAATTTGACCTCGCTCACTGGCCAAAAGCATCCCTAACGATAAAAACAATCATCAATGCAACATTTGGAATATTTCTCATTTTAAACCCGGCCATACAGACAAATGATAAACTTCTAATTAAATAGAGACAGTGAAAGGGACCTCGATCGCCAATGAGGCGGTAATCTTTTGTGTTGAACTAATAATCGCTTTTCAGAGAAGAAGGCAAAATGTTGTAACGCAGTTTGCAAATGTTTTGTCTCACTTTCTAAAATCGCATCACGCGCGGCTATAAGCTATCCACATCGAAAATATAAGATATGATAAGTCCCCCGGCATCCCCCAAAGAAAAAGACCTGTTTTCAACAGGTTAGCGAGACATGTTCGAGGGCAGCCGTACGTAATCTTTGCATCTTTGCAGGCGTGTAGGCGGCACTGAACGACACTGAAACTCAATTCGGGCTTCACATGTATTATAAACCATAAAAACAGCTACTGAAGGCTCGACTAAATTAGCAATATCTGTGTTGACACTGGAAGGTTACGATAGAGAAATGTTCAATTTCAGTGTAATATTCTGAAAATATATCAAGTATTTTGTTTAGGAAAGACGGAAACTGCGATTCTGTGCTATTCATCAGATATACTCCATGGTTCAGTAGGAATGCAACCATCTGAACAATTTAAGGTGTGTTAATATCTAATTAATTTAACTTTCGGCTTTTTTTTCTTGGTATAAGAGCAAAAAGTCCTGTTTATGGAATATAGGAATCACTATCATCACTTACCGAGTAATCAAGAGACAGATTGCTGTAGAGGCTGTCTTCTTTCTTCACATCGTCTTGTGGTTTAGATATTCTGTCTCTTGTCTCTTTTAATTTCTCACTGCGACGGGAAAGAAAAAAAGAACATTCAATAAAAGAACGGGATTACATAAGATGGTGTTAAAAACAATTTTATTATTACCTCTTCAGTTTAGACTGACTTCTGATCTGCAGTCGCTCGCTGAAGCAACGCTGAAAAAGATAAAACATTTACTTACAACTCATGATCAACTTATGCACTGTAAGTGAAATCAGATTGTCTTCTAATACATGTTGTCCTGGTGTCTTTTTTTGTAATGGAGACTATGTAAATCTGTTTTCTATCGATCTGTTTTTACTCACCCTCAATTCCTGGCGAACTTTCTTTCGCGGGAAAATTGGTTCACTTTCTCTCTTCCTTTTCCCGGCTTTCATTTTTTGTTCCGACAAAGTCGGATTATTAACAGTCTTTTCGTCAAAAGCTGATTTGGCTTTTGAAACGCTTTTGCTAATCTTTGACATAGTCGATCGGTTCAACTGAACAACAAACAAATATGTTTTACGATCTGAATAAACAGCGCAAGTAAATACTGTGTTCACTGTACGCTTAGCTCTACACAACTGATCGTTTCTATGGTAAACATACTTTTTGCCGTTTGTGACGTTTTGTGATGTTTTGCTCGCGCTTTTGGATGCTCGAGCACAAGAACACATCGATTTTTTTTTACCGCTAAGAAAAAGCTAAAAACAAACGGCAGTTTTTTGAGCCATAAGAATCAGCTTTAGATGCTCCATGATCTATACAAGACACTTTATTATTTTCTTAAAAAGAAATGTTAAACGAACAATAAAGTTTTCCGCTGCCGTTCATTGAAAATTTTCGTTCATCTTTCTGCTTCCGAGGTCAAATTGTCTCGTGTTAGAGTAAGCTCATTCTTCATTGGGAGAAAAAGTTTAGAGAGTAAAGTGACTTCACAAAGTTTTTACTTTAGTCTAAGTTTCGGCTTAATTTAAGCGTTCTTCAGCAAAGACGAAGCTCAAAGTTACTAGAGAATTTAAGCTTATGCTTAAGCTTAAGCTTAATTTTTACCCGCCATGGAAGAAACGTGCTTGAACTGAAAATCGTTTCGACCTGCAGCAATAAAAACCAAACAAATAAAACAAAATTGCAGCCTTCTCGTAAAACATGGATCCTAATTCTCCGGCAGAAGGAAACACAAATCAAACATTTTTACAGCTTACCTGTTCGTAACGAAGGTTGCTGCCGTTCGGTAAAATGTTAGGTAAACAACCAAACGCGTAGTGCCGGAAAACTGTAGTGAAGCGTATAACAAACAAATGCATCGTTCTTCAGTCGACCAGAGACAAAGCTGGATTTCTCGGATTTCTTCCAAGTTCGACTTCATGTTTTCTCCCTGCCAAGAGAAGTTAAACATGAAAAGTGATGAACAGCCGCCTTTTTCTCTCACCATTTCTTTCTAAAACTGCAGTTTGACGAACAGTTTGTCCTTTTTTTTTTTTTCAAAAGCCAACTCAGTGCAGAAGATATGCTCGTGGCCAATCAGGTGCGTGCAAATTTTTTGATTAACCAATCACTGAGAATTCACTAATTAGGTCCCACTCTTTTTTTTTCAGTGCACTGAAACAGCGAGAAAAACTTATTTCAGCTATTTCAGCAGTTTTCTTTTGACCTTATTGGAATTATAACAGAGAACAAAATAAAAAAAATAAATAAAAAACAAAAACAAACAAACAAACAAAAAACAAAACAAACGTCTAAACAGCATAGTACAATACAATACAATACAATATTTATTTTGCCATATACAACAATTACATATGGAAAAAAATGATGAAAATTGACGAAAGAAAATAAATGGCGAGAAAACCTGAAAGAAACCACGAGGCTTATAAAGTCAGGCTTCCTCACTTTTAAAAAATAGCTATCTTATATTAGAATTACAATATGGACTTATGATAATTAACTTTGACCGCGCACACGTACACACACACACGCACACACATATTAAGTAAGTTAGTTAAGAAATACAGCCTTACAGAAGTTAATACCTAGTAAAAATAATATAGTATAGTAAAAATAATGATGTTTAATATTTCTAATGCGCAAAATCAACATATGTAAATATGATCAAAATGCGCAGTACAATAATGATGACAAAAATTGTTAGATAAAAAATGAGTAAAATCTAACAAGGCACTATTAAAAACAGGATTTTCATGTATATATAAAACTACCTACTAATATGACTTACTTACTATCAACCTCAATTAAAATAGTATAAAATAACATCAGGCCACTAAGTGACAAGAAGTATGATTAAAAACGTAACAATTGTATTATATTCGCTCTTTCTTGTTAAATGTGTTATAATAGCCCGACAACCAATTTTCGCATGTTAGGGTGATATTATCAAAATCAATGACATTCCTTGGCCAACTTTCACTGTGTTCAAGCAAGGCTCCTGGTTCAAGTTTAAAACCGATCGACGCTACTGACGTTGAACTGAAATTTAAATAATTTACATACGATTTTAAATATCATTTTTAAATTAATGTTATGAATGTTAAACATAGATGTTAACAAGGATGAAATATTGCTTCACATTTTTAGGCAGGTGAACTTCACATAAAGACGACACAAAACAGGATAGACAGGACAAACTTGGACGACACGTATGAACGGCCGTGATTTCGAACTGAAAGACTCGGCACGAATTTTTTTGGTTGGAAATTTAATAAGGCCTTGCATCCTTTTACGAAGCACACCTCCATACATTTGGTGACGAAAATACGCCTCAATATGAGCGACGACGGTATTACAATCGAAGTGAAATGGAGAGACACTATCGTGCTCCTTGTGGGAGCTGTTCTTTCTTTTGCTGATCCGATCACAGACATACTAACTCTTGCAGAATTTTACCACAAAGGTCATACAGCCTGGTTTGGTGTGGGGCTAACGTTTGTTATTCTACCGAGTTTGGTATTTTCGATCCTCTACTGTTGGCAGTTCAGAATGGATAAGATAACTGAATTTGCAAAACTTGTGACTTGTGCATGCTGCAACCCTTTCTCAGTTGCCTTGGCAAGGCTACGAGCGTTTCTGTTGTGTCTAAGGAACTTTAACAAGCTCTGGCGTGGGGACGAATTAAATCCTGTCTGCAAGAGGCAAATCAAAGATCTGATGTATTATGCCACTTGGAGCGGAATTTTCGAAGCGGTTCTTGAATCTGCTCCTCAGTTCACAATCCAACTTTACGCCATGAGCGTTCAACAGGAAAATATCTCAGTTATTCAAATGATTTCAGCGCTTGTCTCTTTCTTAAGTATAGCTTGGACATTCATCGTTGCTGACGAATGGCGACTTTTGACAGTCCTATCATTGCAGGACCGTAGATATTTACAGATCGACATAAGCATAAAAATTAAAATTCTTCTCTATATATCGCAGATCTTTCATCTGAGCAGCCGTTTGTTTGCCATCACATATTTTACCGTGGCCTTTAAATGGTGGATAATCATGGTGGTCGTTATTCACTCTATTTTCATGCTTTTCACCAGATTAATAGTGGACCTTTTGAATCGCACCGGATGTGGTGCCTTATGCGGAAACTGTCTCACTATTCCGGCAGCGTTGTGTTTATATTGGATCAGAGACGATGGCTCGGCAGGAAAATCGGTGCAAGAAAAGGATAAAACCTTGAAAACAATTCTGTTGATCTCTAATATTTTATTTGTTATAGAAAACATAATTATGATATATCTGTACTATTTTAATACGCAACCGCACGCCTGGTATTCGTTACCAGTCACTGTCTGTGTGTGTGTATTTAGTGTTATTGGCGCGGTCATGAGAATTTGTCTCTACCGCCACTTACTTTGATGACCGGACATTTTAATAGTGCAATACTGAAGAGCTGCCTGTGTATTTTTAGGGGAAGGATATTGGTGAATTTTTCATAGCAGAAAGAAATAAAAGAGCCGAACAGGTTGATTAATATTTGGCCTCACATTTTAATCTTTAGTTATCATTAAATCTTAATTTTTCGAAGTTTCACTAAAATTCATAACTGCCCGTTCCGCTTCAGTTTTTTGAACATCCAACCTTCATGAGAGAAATCCCGAGATATGAGGCTGCCACGGAAAAATGTTAATAACACTTGTGGAATGAATGAAACCCGGAAGAGTAAAAATTGGAGAAATAAGACTGAAAAGTGACAAAAAGATGGCGTTCAGGCTAACCACTAGAGTTTTAAGGTCGCCTTCTACACGAGATTGTTTGTCAGGCTCTGGCTCTCTCGGACAAATGGGAACAGTTTACGGATATTGCCCTTAACCGGCTACGTCATTTATCCACTAGTGTACAAATGCAACATTTGTACCGATAAAAACCTTGAGATGACTGTTCCAGTTTTCAGTTGAATGTCACAAAACCAAAGCCAAAGTAATTACTCTTGCTTATCACAAAAGACGTAAACAGCGCAATGAACCAATCAGAATTCGAACCAAGTGCATGTAACCCGGCGTAAAGCGCGGGTAAATGCGTGCAAGCAAGGCACGATTGGTTGTAGTTTTGTTTCTCTTTGGTTGAAAAAGTGGTGCGAGTTTTGCTAGCCAATCACGGAGCCAAACGTTGTTTTTAATAAATGTCTTTGCCTAGCGGATAACAAGAAAACAAAAACCTGACATTTTCTTTTGGTGTCATAGGAGCATTCAACACCATCAAATTCCCCTGAGAGCTGTGAAATCCAGAATCGTTAGTATTGCAAAGGTTTCAGCGAAGTTGTTACAACATGCTGCCCCAACATACCACATTTATACTCTTGTACATCTATAAGCGCCGCCGCAAGTTCAGCCGTCGAAACGCCAGGTAAGGCCCCGCAAACGAGGAAACATTTCTGCAGAGACGTCTACATCTACGTTAAGGATGTCGCACCATCTGTAAGAATGTAACGAAAACACGGTCGCAAAATGTAAAAACATCTCAACTGCTCTACGAAAAAAGCATACACGAGGTGACTTTTGCCAATAAAACTCGCAGTTCAGTCTTCCTTGCAGACTGTAACGCACTTTTTTTTTTTATGAAAATTGACGCTGAGATAAACCAAAGTTTTAAGAACATACCCAGGCCGAGAGTCAGTTAAGAAAATTTACCGGGAATCGGCTGGCGCGCCATCTTGTACGTAAGCCGCGCTATCATGTCACAATAAACTGAAGTAGAAACCAACTAAATAAATGGTAAAAACGTTCAGTCTCAGCTGTTCTTATTAACAAAAAAGGAAAGTAAATTTTTATTTTCTTGCACAATACTGGCAGTTACTTCACTTAACAACAGTGAAATCATACTAATTATTTTACTGCTACTTTTGAAGAGTCGTTACCTTAGGAACGACTTACCGTCACTGAAACCACGTGTCAGGCCATTTCGCACTGCAGCTTTGTCAGTGCTATTACAATCTGATCTAGGGATACTGGAAATCAATGAAATAATTTCTCGAGAAATATTTCGCCCGTGAGAGCCAAACCTCGGAGGTAAATCCGCGAGGTGTTTCGGGTTTTCGAAGCAGTTTTCAACCTGACTCGTTCACAGTCGACTCTCAGTCTACGAGAGAAGCGCGGCCGAGGGGAGCGCGAGGGGTTATAGGCATCACCCCTCGCGCTCAACTTCAGTCACGCTTCTCGTGTTCTGTCCCCAGCCTCCTATAGAGACGACTGGGGAGGAGTCAAATTTTCAACCAACAGTTATTGTACCTTCAAGGAAAAACAAAAACAAAAAACAAAAGCAAGCAAAGTAGCTCTTTTTTTATTATTATTTTACAGCCTTTATTACTGAATGTTACAAGACGATGTCTTCGTTACTTTGAGTTACGACCTTTGTACAAGAAACAAAATTGCCTTTGGAACACTGTACACAACATGCAGCCTCGTCACCAGCCGTCGCAGGACGCAGAGCGCGTAGAGTTAAGGGACGGTTCATTCCTCCCCTTCCCATCTAACCCCACGCGCGTTTTTACGAAATCTAACGGCGCCTGCGCACGAGAATTGGGATTTTCATCCACACGTTCACTGGGACGTATTCCATTGATCATTTTCCAAGCACAGCAGGGAATGTATAGGATACTTCTACAGTACCACGGAGCGGTTTCTCAAGGACCAACACAAAAAGTAACCACAATAAAACATTTAACTGACTTACTGGTGCTAACCTGAGGAGAACCACAGTCACACTTTGCTAAGTTCTTGCATCTAACTGCCCAAGAAAATAACGTCAAGATTTTCAGGATCTTACAGCTCTGGCTAAACAATAAGTTGAGTCTAGCAAATGCAATAACAAAGCAAATGGGAAATAACTCGAGAAAGGTCATTGCAAAACCGCTCCAGTAGGCAACTGCATTTATTCTATGAGCAGTGTCCCAAAAATACAGTAACAAAAACAATGCGAAAAGCTGTGGGCTGTCAAAGCTACTCGTGATGCTTCTAAGGTTTTCATAACCGATTGCATTCCTTCTAGGATATAATGCTGTTAACTAAGCTACCTGCCAATAGCATAAAATAATACCAACTTAAGGTCGCTTCTGGCCCTTGCACATAGAAAAATTTGCAAAAATACCTCCTTGTTAGAAGGTACACATCCTTAACCACGGGATTGTATTTTAATAAGATTCAAATTATTGAGTATGGATATGTACTTTTCAAATGACTTAGCGTTCTGGAATAAGAACACGTGAAATAGACGGTATTCATGGTTTTTTTTTTGGGAGCAATGCCTTTTACGGAATGAATAGTATACCGTTCATTCTGCACTTGATGTCAGAATGAACAGAATACAGTTTGCTCAGAATAAAATAAATTGTGTTCCTTTGGAAACATTTTCGATTTAATTGGAATAGTCAGAATTGTGTTCTTTTGTTTCTTATTCCTTAACCGGAATCAGAATAGCCAGAATTGTTCCAAAAGAATGCGCCTTCGAATAAATTCTGACGTCTTAAATTAAGCTTCACAAAAGTGCCTTCATCATGCGTGGCAAAGAAGGAGCTGGTATCCTTAATGAGTGTTTCCAATTAGCCATGAGGAAATAAAGGTTGTTGTTGTTGTTGTTTCCAAGTAATAGGCTACCAGAAAGTTCTCAACATGATTGGCTGCTTGAGAAAAAATTCCTGTGCATAATGTTTCCTGACTGTGGACACATACAACAGTTGTTATGGAAGAACAATCACGGTTTCTGAATTACTTCAGAAACATTTTTTGTTTTGCTTCAATAACAGTTGCTGCGTATGTGCGCAACAAGTGGAAACAATTTGGAAAACAGAAAAATTCATTTCCACCAAAGAATGTTTTCAATAATTGCTGCTTGTTTGAGCAGGCCTTGCCTACCAGCGGACCACATTTAGTGTAGTCAGAAACTTGAAAGCCGCTCTTTTAGGAAGACGGAATTTGGAATGAGTGGCAGATTTTTGTTCTGAAACAGTTTGACTGATAATTGCAAAAGCTGGTAGATACAGATTTGTGTAAATTTAACACCCTTAATTCAGATCTCTTTCTTTGCCACCCGTTATTACTATTTGTGTCGCTAAAGTGCTCGTTGTAGCAGCGAAAACGATTTGTAGTAGGACAAAATACAAAGATACTTTCTAAATCCTAAGTTACAAGTGATGTTATCAAAGTCTAATTCAGTACATGGAGTCCATAACAGGCAATTTTTGTATTTAGAAACAGGATTTGGCACAGCCGTTTAGTTTGTCATAGCGAACCATGGATGCTGTAGAGTTTGGCTAAGAGTTGGACGGTTGCATGGATTTGTGTTCAGCAGGGAATAAATCAGATTCTTCAATTCTGTTGAAGAAGACAGAAATTATCAATTAGTGAAAGGCAACTAAACTAAACAAGAAAGCTGTTTGATTTTTTTAACTGACTGCAATTTTGGCGAGAGCAAAAACACCAGTTAGATACAGCTGTTTCGACAAAGGTTGTCCAAAAAAAGCGGAAAAGCGTACGTGACGATGCTGAAAGGTAGTCTGGGAAATACCCAATAAATTTCAATAAAAGCTCAGAATCCATATTGCCCGCTATCTCAAGTCTTCTACGCTTTACGGTCGAGGCATTATGGATTCTGAGCTTTTATTGAAATTTATTGTTGATTTATAGTTTTCCCAGACTACCTTTCGGCATTTTCGCGTATACTTTTTTTGGACAACCTTTGTCTAAACAGCTGTATTCACAATCAGAGGAGGATGTGCTTGACGTCATCACGTCACAGCCCTTGGTCGGTTTTTATGACGCCATAATCACTAGATGTGCTTGAGGGGGTTGGGTAAAGTGAAGAATGCAATTGATCGGTCAGACTTGTGTTCAATCTGAGAATGGTGATGAAGAATCAAACTCTGAATTGGTTGGACTTGTGTGAAATCTGAGTATAATCCGATGGGGACCGTGATTTAGAATCTAACTGACAAACGAGTTAAGAGATGAAAAGAGAAAGATCATCCTTCTATGCAATAAAATTAGTTTAATTTATAAAGGGATCATCCCTAGATCAAGTGAGTGTTACCTGGTGACAGATGCTGTGGTATTGTAGGCTTCATGGTGAGAGCATAGGTTTCATGTTTAAATGCCGGTTTAACCGGTGACAGCATATCCACCAGAAGGATTCCCATCTGCCAAACTGTGCCCTCACAACCGTCATATTGTCTGTTTTTTATAA